>NW_013952444.1:2704739-2708216 GCF_001266775.1 Austrofundulus limnaeus
GCACCATCCCCGACCACTGAAACACCATTGTCCGGAGCACCCATCCTCCCTATTTATGCTCACCCTGCACTTTAGGAAAGCCACACACACACACACACAAACACACTCCGTGCCAAACACCAGACTTATTCTTTTCCATCCATGGATCATTCCAGAAAGACGGTGTTTTTTTTTTTTGTTGTTGTTCTTGTTGATTTTCATCTTCCTCCAGCTGATTTCATTCGAGTTTTTTTTATCTGCTCTCTTTGCACTCCCATCTTCCCAAGTGTCGTCCGAGATCGGGGAAAGTGTGTGTGTTTGTATTGTCGAACACTAGATGTAGTTTAATCTCCATGTCAAAACCGCTCTGCCTTCTCAGTGATCAGCATTTAGGAGCTCTTTGTCCCCCTACAATCTTCTTTCTGTAACACAGGAGGAGGAGGGAGGACCGGAGGCCCGTTGATGGTTGGAGGACACAAGAGTTCAGAAATAATTTCAGAGAGTTTGAAGAGTGAACCAAACTATTAATTCAATGTTAATTAAAAATCAAGAGCCATGGAGCTGTTTTAACTTGAGATCAGGAGGAGGGGAGAAAAAAAAGGAGTCAGAATCAGGTTTATCTCATTCTGCAGATCAGATAGCCGTAACCCTTCTCCGCAGCACTTACCGTCATCTTTTTTCTTATCCTTTCCTCCGTGTGTGGGACGTGTGCGGAGGGGAGGAAGATCAGGGTGTAATTGGTGAACGGGGTTAAGTACATGTTTGAGCCCCCTGCGGGCTGGGGCGCTTCAGATGATGACTTAATCGTTTTTCTGGTCAATTATGTGTTTGCAGTCCACCCCCCACCCCAGTCTCTCTTCCACCTCTCCCTCCACTTTCCGGGTTATGATAGGGAGGTGGGTGGGTGGGGGGGGTCTACTCCCAGCGGGGCAGATGAACTGCACACACTCTGCCGTTCTTTTCTTTTCTTCCTTCGCCAACCTCTTCGCTTTGCTGTCTTACTTAATATCTCTGTTTTCTTCCCCTCCCTCAACAACCGGCGCTCTTCTCTCCTGCTCGTCTTTTATCTCGTGCAGTTTCCTCCCTCCTCACCTCTCCATGTATAAAATGCCCTCCATTCACACTCATATCCAGTGGCTAAATTGGTTTCAGACTCGTCAGTCTTTTCTTCACGTTTTTGACAAAAATAAAAACCTAGAATCCTTTAWAGGAATGCATATTTTCCACGACATTTCACGAGTTTTGCTCAAACCATGCACAATCTCATGCAGTATGTGCGATGTCACAGACATTATAAGTTGTAAAAGACTCTCAGCTGCTACCCCACCAAACATTAGGTCAGTATATTAAAAAAATAGACAATTTTTATACTTTTTCTGTGAGATAATGTTGATTAGTTGTGGTGGCTTGAACTGAGTTGTCTATAAAAGATAATCATTTGTAGTTACATCCGTTTCATTAAAATCTGATGGTCAGATGGCAGTGGCTGCCATCTTGAACTGGATTGGCTCCAAAGGGTAATAAGTTGTAGATGTCCATCCAATGTTTACTTCCTGTACGTTTCAGTAAAACTCATCCAGTAGTTCCTGAGATATTTTGGAAATAGACACATTTTGTCAGTGTGCGATAAATGTTTAACAAAGGGACTGAAACGCGCTAATCCCATCCCTCCCACTTCCACCTCTCGTTCCAGTTCAACCGCTGCATCACCTCCCAGCTGATCAAGTGGTTCAGCAACTTCAGGGAGTTCTACTACATCCAGATGGAGAAGTTCGCCCGCCAGGCCATCAACGACGGCGTCACCGGGGCCGAGGAGCTGAGCGTCAGCCGGGACTGCGAGCTCTTCCGAGCCCTCAACATGCATTACAACAAGGCCAACGACTTCGAGGTAACTGCTTCAGGCCGACGTCTCTGAGAGCTTTCTGTAAGAGCTGGAAGTGGTTCATATGAGAACATGAAATTTCACCCAATACTTGGTGAATCAGATGGATAGTGTGACACTGTGCCCTCTTTGACTCCATCTCTCTCTGTCCTTCTATTCTTACAGCTGACTTCAAGTCTCTGATACATCCGACCTGTATCAGAACGTATATTTTTAGTGCCAATTTAAAACTAGTATGACTGACCTTATAAAGAAACAATAAATAGCTAAAATGCAATTATAAACTAGAGAAACTACATTGTGCTGACTTCACTAGAATGTGCTGAAGAAGGTGAAATTGAGACTGAATGCTAAAATTACCAGAACACTAATTCACATCTAAAAGTAGCTAAACTAACAACTAAATGTGGCAAATTGATAGCTAAAATACCAAAATACTAGTTTTTCGGTAACCATTTCTAAAAGTAATAAAAGGTTTGCTAAAAGCTAAACAAATCTAAAGACTAACTAAAAGCTAAATGTAGCAAAGATAAATCTAAAGGCTAGCTAAAAGCTAAAAGAAGCTAACGACTAGTTAAAAGCTAAATGCAACAAAAGGTGAGCTTCAAACTAAATGTAGCATTGAGCTAGATAAAAAAATACCTAGAGGCTAGCTAAAAGTAGCTCAAAGCTTGTCTTCAGAACGTTGTTTAAAAGATCTGAACTAACATTTTAAGTAAGCAGAGAAAACTAAAAACTTTACATTTATTAAAAAAACAGCATAAAATTATGAGATGTTTGTTAATTCTTTACAACTCTTTTTTTGTCATTCAGGTAATTCAAAGTTGTGTAGATGAATGATGCATAATCTCACATTTAACAAAAAGCAGAAGCTAAATTTAATCTTAATATTCAAGTCTTTAGTTGACACCAAATCTCCTCTAAAATACATTTTAAAAATGTATCTTTTTAGGTCAATTTTGATTAAAAACCTTTCAATCACACATTCTGTAAAGTTTGTTTATTCCAGTTGTAAATTTGAGGAAGTCTCATCAGATGAGGAGGAAGAAAACAGGTGTCTTGCTTCTTTCTCTTCTTCTCTGTTAGTTTCCCCTCAACAGTAAGCGTGTGTTTTTTTTATGTTCTTGTTGTTGTTTTGGAAAACCACATTTTATACTTCCCTGTCTTGATTTGCCTACGATTAGCAGCTTGATGCGCCGTCGCTTCCTGTGTATTGTAATCATAAATTCTCGGCAGGTGACTTCACCTTTTTCCCGCGGCTCATTTTTCGTACTTCTCCTTTTTGCCACCTTCTCTGTGTGTGTTTGTGTGTTAAACGCAGAAGGATCGACAGAGCTCGCTCTCTCAATGTCAGCTGACAAAAGAGCTTTAAAGGGCTCGTGTTAAGAAAGACCTGGAGTGAGCTGGTTTTATGTGTGTGTGCGTGTGTTTGTGTGTGTGTGTTAGCAAGTCTATATGTGTGTGAGTGTTTTGTTGTTGCTGCATTTCCCGGTGTCCTGTTCACCTCGAAGGGTACAGCCGTCCCTTGGACCGGCCTGGCATGCTGGCAAAGCACTTCTCCGGTGTGTGTGTGTGTATGTGTGTATGTGTGTGTGTGTGTGTGTGTGTGTGTGTGT
>NW_013952444.1:2708708-2710274 GCF_001266775.1 Austrofundulus limnaeus
GGGATCTCACTGTTATCAAGGTTAAGCATCCTACTGTTTTAGCGAGAGGAAGGGGAGTGAAAGAGTGGGGAGAGGGGAGATGGATAGATAGGGTATGGAGGGTGAGAGCTTGGAGACAAAAGAGAGACCGATGAAGGGAGAAGGGGAAAGAGGGGAACCGAAGGGGGAGAACGAAGGAGAGACGGGTGGAAGGGGGAGAGATGACGTGCAGGAGCGAAGTGCCCTTGCGAGCAGTGGGAGTTTTTGCAAGCTCTCGCAATTAAAGGGCTTCACTTTCTCTTTTTTTGTGTGTGTGTGTGTGTGTGTGTGTTTCCTTCTGTCTCTCTCCATTATTATTTGTCCATTGGGGCTGCTCCATGTGCACCCAAACACACACATACACACTCACACACACTTCCCCACATCCATCTTCAAACCTCTTAAGGGAGGCTTTGAGAGTCAGAGGCACTTGTATCTATGAGGTCTCAATCAACTGAAAGCCCATCAGAGGAAAAACAAGATTCCTTCTATTTCGCTGCTCGTAATAAGGGCGGAAATTTATTATTGCAAGTTTAAACCAAACAGGCAGCAACACAGAGGCGTGCACTTTAGCCGTTTCGCTTCGTTCTAAACTTTGACTCCTGAATAGATGCAGCAGAAAAAGTCGACGCTGTTCACGGGAGGCGACATCGCTCCCTCTCCRTTTATTTCCTACGGAACTCGTGCGATGAGGCTTCAAACGCCTGCCCTTCTCCAGCCAAGTCGCAGATGAAACTCGTGAAAATTTCGAGCTCGTAGACGTGTACGGCTCAAGAAAGTTGAAARATGTTCAACTTTTGTTGCTGTCGCATGGCGCTGCAGCCGATCGGCGAGGGTTCCATTGATTGTGCAGCAACCGCTTTCAACATGGAGGAAAACTGACACCGACTTTACAAAGCAAATTGTTATATTAAATAGGAAAGTCACAGACTGCTTTGATAACAGCAAAATCCTTCCAATTTCACGACCAATCAAATTCCTCTTATCATTTGGTTTTTTGCCAACCGCCAATAAAATCTACAAGAATAAGAACCAATCAAATGTCTTGGAGACAAGCGACCCAAGAGCACGATTTGCAACGCTGCCACACTCCCCTTTGTGTCGAGCCCATTAAACTGATTTGTCAGGTTTTATTCTCTCCAGTCATGGAATGCGTACTTCAGTTAATCATTGTTTAAATCTAGTTACCAAAAAGAAAAGAGGAACAGTCACTTTTTGTTTCTCATACATACATTACTCAGTTTTTCTTTAAAAACTGTAAAAATAAAAACTGAAAGAATTATAGTAGAATAAGTTGTTTCTGGTTTATTCTCTTGCACTTTATTCTGTTTTATTTTGCATGTTTTAGTTTTGGAAACGGCTCACTGCCAATATTGATCAAAAAGTCTCGGCACATTAAAATCATAAAAAAATCCACTGAAATGACAGCAGCTACAACAAAAAGGTTGTTACAACAGGGAAACAGCGATCTTCCTTAAAGGGATCCCCGATTAGTTGTAACATTAGACTTTATATGATAAACATGTACTTTAACTGTAAAATAAAGAC
>NW_013952444.1:2710414-2711737 GCF_001266775.1 Austrofundulus limnaeus
CAGGGTGGATATAGCTCGCTAGCAGCCTCGCACCGATGACCTAGTTGATGTCATCATTTACCCAGAATGCTTTGTGTGTAAATAAAATGGCTCCGTCTGTGTTAAAATATATTTAAAATAAAATACAAACTAAACATCCTACAGTATTTTTACAGTCCTTATTTTACAGTTAAAATAAATGTTTATCAAATAAAGTTTAATGTTACAACTAATCGTGGATCCCTTTAAACACCTGGCAAAAACGTGACGATTTATTCAGAATATTTCCAAAGTGTTTGTCATTATTCCTTCCGTAACACTGTGAACCATATTCACCCATCAGCTTCTTCATCCTATATAAAGTTTTTTATTGAAAGGATTTGTAGATTATATAGCTCCTGACCTAAAGGAGGTTCTAAAGCCATCCAGAATGAGATGCGAAAATTTTCTGATTAAGGTACACRTTTATTTTGTGTTTATTCAGACATAAAACTGAACAACAGTCTAGGTTTCTGCCTCAGATGTATGTAAATCTCAAGAGTGTAACCATGACAGAACAAAACTTACAGTTAATGAAACTTTTACCGTAAAACAAATACGTTTTTCGAGCTTTATTTTATTGGTTAATCTGGGTGTGGCAGCCTTTGGKACGAGCGTTTACGGTAAATCAAACCCGCCCGTCTGAACAGAGCCGACATCTCGTCCCCTGTGAGAAACCTCCCCAGGCCTCGTTTTCCCGCGACACCTCGAACAAGACCGTCATTCTTCTCCTCCGAACGCCAGGAAGTTACTGTTGAAGCGAGCTGAAGGGGAACAGCTCATTTGCCTACATAAACGCGCAAAAAAATTTGCAAGAAGACAGACGGAGAGGAAGAGAGCGAGCGAGGCCAGGTGAATAAGTCTTCTGTTGGCCGAGGAGCTGCGTCGGTAGAGGAGGGTGGGACGGTGTTTTGCATATTAAGGGTTTTTTTTTTTTTTGGGCTGGGCAGGTGTCTGTGAGATACAGGAGCTGATTAGAGTTTAGCACAAGGAAAATTTGCCCAGCCATGCAAATTTTCCAACCCCCCTGACGAGCCAACCGCCTTGGTGAGAGCTAAGACTTTGCGTGCAAGTATTTGTGTGTGGCTTTTTGTGTGTGTGTGTTTGTGTGGGTGTTGTTAGTGATTGTGTGTGTTTGTGAGCGAAGGTGCGTGGGTAGTGTGTGCGTTTTGATGTTTGTGTGGGAATGATGTGTTTGTGTGCATCACACATGTGCGCAGACACACTCGTTATGTTTTGTTGTCTTGTGTGTGTGTGTGTGTGTGTGTGTGTGTGTGTGTGTGTGTGTGTGTGTGTGTGTGTGTG
>NW_013952444.1:2711896-2713981 GCF_001266775.1 Austrofundulus limnaeus
GTGTGTGTGTGTGTGTGTGTGTGTGTGTGTGTGTGTGTGTGTGTGTGTGAGTCATAGAGGTAATGTGGAGATGGAAATGCACTGGATGTGTATCAGGATGCCTCCAAGGCCCTTTTCTGTGGATCTCTCCCCTTTCTCCTCCTCCACCTCCTCCTCCTCCTCTTCCTCCCCTACCTGCCTGCACCACCACTTGAAACAGGAGCCTACGCAGATTCAGCAAGCACACACACACACACACACACACACACACACACACTCACACACACACATAAACACACACTGAGTTTTCCCTTTGCCAGACTCTGCATCATCAAAGTTCCATCCACCTTGGTGGCGTCTTTGGAATGAATATGTCCTCTGTTTCAGTGATCGCAAACACACACACACACACACACACACACACACACACACACACACACACACACACACACACACACACACACGTCTGTGGCCTTTCTTGTTTGATGCTAATCTGCTCTGTCACTGTGCTGGCCTAATACGTTCCCCATCTCTCTCCCAGCCTCTCTTTTGTCGCGATTGTTTCCTCACTTTTTTTTTTTGCCTTTCATATGTTGTCCTCTCTTCCTTCTGTCCCCCCCCCATCATTCTTTCATCCTCCTTTTTTTGCATGTCTTCTTTTATTCCCTCCCTCTTCCTCCCTGCTCACTTTCTTTTTTTTTTCTTTTTCTTTTTTAACCCTCCCATTAGGAAGTTTTAATGGCATAATTGTCACATTCCTTCTGGCACAATGAACACCAGCAGTAATTAAAGAGCTTGCCGTTAATTACCTAGACCCCGACTCTACTTTCCTTTTTTTTTTTCCACAGCGACCCCCCTTCTTTCCTCCTCTCKCTTCTGATCCCCCTCTCTTCTTCTCTGCTTCTCATTCACTTTGTCAGTCGTCATCAAAGTCTTCCGAAACGCGCCGGGCCTCCCAAAGCCTTGACTTTGAGCGAGCGGCGCTTTCATCTGAGAGCTCAAGTGAAAATTCTCACTTAGTGTCCTTTTTTTTTTTTATGTCCTCGTCTTTGAATCTCCAATGACAACACACATCATCTTTCATAAGACAGGACTGTGTGTGACCCGGTAATGGGCTGGAGACAGAGAAGAGAGGTGAGGGCTCATAAAGAGGCAGTTTTATGATGGCTCTGGGAAACTCTCAGATTTCCATAAGACAGACTAGGCCAAGTTTGCTCTGTCAGTTTGCTCTCCTCCCACCGAGGAGCCGCTCACATACACACATCTTGGCATTTAAAGAGGAAGTTCATATGATCTGTGCGCGCGAGGGAGGTGCCATGAAACACAGTGAGAAGCCCTCACACACACACACTGGTGTCATGTGTCCTCTCTTATCAGCTGTTCCTTCTCGTATTACAAAGATGTGTCACTCCTTTTGTTTCTCTTCCTCTTTTGTCTGTCCATTCGTCTGTCATCTCTGTATTTTGAAATGATAATGGACTTCGTTCACTGATTTTATTAGTTTCTTTTTCTTTTTTCTTTTTTTCGTTTACCCAAAGGGACTCAGTAGGGACAATAAAACTTTCTCCATTTTGACTTCCTCTGTCCTGCACGGCCAAACTTTCTCCCTCGCGCTTTCCTTTCGCTCTCCAACTCTCCATCCATTCCCAGCRCCACAGAGAGCTGAGAGCAGATGCTGTCTGTCCAACCGCCGTGCCCCGTAGCATTGTGTGCTTCACCTCTCCTTCCCCCCTCGCTCCCTCGTTCCTCCTCTTCACGTCCCTCTCGGGGCGCCATTTGTTCTCCACCCAGAGAAGCTAATGTCTGTTTTCTCCTCCTCCTCCTCCTCCTCCTCCTGCTGCTGCTGCTGCTGCTTTTCCCCTCCCTGTCTTCCACTCCTTCACTCTTCATCTTTTCTGTGTCTCACCACATATAGAGTACCATGTGTGTGTGTGTGTTTGTGTGTTTGGAGTGCGTCTTTGACCGAGGTTTGACCTCAGGGAATTTGGGGGTGAAAAGGTTAGAGCCACTCTCATTGGATGCAAAAGCAAAGACGCGGATCCAAAACCTGCGAAGAAAGACACATAAGTACCAAAAAGATGAAATAAAATAAATAAATAAATAAAT
>NW_013952444.1:2714471-2722403 GCF_001266775.1 Austrofundulus limnaeus
ACACACACACACACACACACACACACACACACACACACACACACACACACATCCCCTCAGCCTCGTCTGCCTTCTCACACCTACAATCACTTGTTGTTTTGATTTCCCTT
Source organism: Austrofundulus limnaeus (assembly GCF_001266775.1). Lineage (NCBI taxonomy): Eukaryota > Metazoa > Chordata > Actinopteri > Cyprinodontiformes > Rivulidae > Austrofundulus > Austrofundulus limnaeus. Next base: position 2,714,582 of record NW_013952444.1, read on the forward strand.
TCATTAAGATCTTAAAGCAACAAACTCGCCCACAGAACATGCATATCTACACCGAGTCAGTATGAAGTCATTTTTAAGGAAGAACACCGATGACGAGCTAAAGAAGGAAACAATAAAATTACAGATTCAGGGTTCAGAAATTWAAAAAAGCAAGGGATCATAATCAACAATAAATAATGTGCTCTTCTTTTGCTTCAACTCTTCTATGYTGAGTTTGGAAGTTTCTCTGAGATCCTGAGAACAAATAAACGTGTTTTTGAATTACAGTAAAAAATAAAACGACATAAACAATTTAAAAAACGCGTAAGATTAAGCCAATATCCAGGATTTTATACCCACTAATCCACTCACTACAGAAAATCAATACACAAAGTCACAGTCACTGGTCAGAGTCCACGTTTAGCCTGTTTGAAGCAGTTGTCCATAAAATGCAGATACAAAGTGCTTGTTTTGCGGACTTTAAATTCTGAAAAAGAAATCATTTATTTTGTCCAAACTGTTATGGCGTCATGTGACTTGGCTAAAGGGTTTTAACGAAGTAAGATAAATCATTAGTTATTTCTGTCTTTTCAAACAATTTCTTTCAGACGAATGTGAAGAAAAAAACACGTAGTGTCTCAAAACTAATTAAAAAATAATCTTTAAATCACTCAAGCCCTGATTCAGTTATCGATTTTGAGCTCACAATATTTTCTTTCAACAAAATGAATTGTAGCCATTTTATTACCAAATGTGTTTATTTTCCTTCAACRTCCTTATTGTATCAGACTTTAACTGTCTGTTGTGTTTGTAACAATATAACTTTAAAATATATAAAAATGTTATTCAAAAAGTTATCAAGAACTGAATTTGTCTGAAAGACAATTTATTTTATGAATCCATTCATTTTTAAGCAGTTAAAATCCATTATAAATCAATTCTCTGTTAATTTTTATATCCTTTTAATTAATTAAAAAAGGATGAACTTATTTTTTTCCATAGATTTGATGAAAAGAGGAAGTGAAAGAAAAGAAAAGTGTGTGATCGTCTCGGGCAGCAGCTTAGAGCCTTTGAGGACCCCCGTTTGATGCTCCCTGACAGGTCTTTTCTTCACGGTGAAGTGTGACTGCACTTATGTATGCATGTGAGGTTTAGAGATGGATTCCACGTGCTGATTCAATGACCGGAGGAGTGTGTACAGCCTGGGGCGACGAGGGTTGGCGTGGAACCCCTTCAACGTGAAGAAAGCACACGATAGTTGTTGCCTTCACCTGCTCAAACACGAATGCATCGTCTCGCGGCGCCTGGTTTTTACCGGCCTCCTCCTCTTCCTCCCTCCTTTTCCCTCCGTCTTCCCCCTCCTCCCTCTGTCCCTGGTCACCTTGTGCGGGGCAGCCTGCTCTGTGGCACAGCTGCTGATTATGTCATTATTTCTGGACCGTTTTGGTCTCCGTCCGTGTGTGTGTGAGACTAATGAAGCGTGGCGAAGGGACGCATGCCAAAATGACCAGGGTGTGCATCAGAGCTGCAGATGTGTCAAAGCAGCCCCTCCACCCACCCACGCACATCTCTCATTCTTCACCTGCTGATGCCAAACTCTTCTTCCTTCAATCCAATCAGCAGTTTATTATTTTTCCTTCCTTCCCTCGCCTTATTGATCCTCCTCCTGCCCTTGCATCCCTCCATCCATCTTCCATCCTTCCTCCTTCACTGCAGCTCCTCACACTCCATCCTTTGTTTGCTAAGCCTCCCACCCTCTTTCCTTCTATCCTCCCACCCCCCAATCTCCTCCTCTCCAGATGTCCTGCTCCTATCTTCCAGACTCCCTTGCTCCTTTCTTTCCCCGCTGCCTCCTGCACTCAGTCTCTTAAGGCTAGGTTGACTTCCTGACCTCCGGAGGCCCAGCACTTGATGACCCTCACACCCCCACAACCACCCAATTTTGATGGGTTTCCCTCAGCTTGACGTAACCATAAAATATCAGGCAATGAATATGTAAGTTTTCCAACGAGGGGCGAACCATACCTTTTGGGGTTCCTTCACTGTTTGTTTACAGATTTTGCAGCCCATGTCCCATTTCTGGAATCCTACTGAGCAGCAAGAACAGAGGGGAAAAGAAGCCTAAAGTCAAACCCTGAGAAAAACTAAATCCTCAACTCATGTGTGTCTAAGGCYGGCGTCACACTACGAGAAAATTATGCCTATTTTTGCCCTTCCAACAACCTTAAGGAAGTCCAAATTATCGTGATGGCTCTAAAGATAATCTGAGCAGATATTCCCACCGTGGGTGGTGAGTTAAGAGCGATCTATTCCGCTCGGAAGGACGTCGGGACCGCTCCGACCTCAAATCGGGAATATTCAACATGTTTGATTTTTTTGGCCCGATATCACAGTGTGTAGTGTTCACCCGAGCTCTCAGCCTGTGAATGAGACGTGTAGCCAATCAGAAAGTGAGGTGACGTAAACAAAAACTGTCATGACTCAGCAGAAAGTCTGCTGGATGTTAAAAGTCCTWTGGAATTGTTTTTCCTCTGGTAAAAATAGTCCACAAACGATCAACATTGTTTCTTCCTCGTCACAAATGTTTATTTACTCTGAACTCACGTCTCTCTGGAGGTCACGTGAGATTTTTCCTTGGACACCTGAATTCTCGCGTGATTTAATATCCGACAACATCTGACTGTTCATGAAYGAAATATCTTTTCGTGTGTGGTGTGTTGTGTCTTGCYGTGTGGCTGTACACCACACACTGTCGGACCAAACCTGGTAGATCCAGGATTTTTTATCCTCACRTGTGGACTCTCTCAGTGTTTGAAAATCGGCYGACTGTTTTAAAATCTTGTAGTGTGAYKCAGCCTTAAGGGTTCAGACAAGACGAAGWGCRGAAGAGCGACTTCATCAATGTCTTTGAACGTGCCCCCGCCCTTGACTTTCTCGTCAAGGTGCACCTTGAGAAGCCCACCATTTGACGCTAATGCTTCTGTACACATAGCCGGCAGCAGACGGCAAGATACGAACACACACACTGATACACAACAGCCCCTCAAGGCTCCATGTTCTCAAGGCTATCAGTGAAGCGAGGGTGGCTGATGTTTGCTCAGCTTTGAGGCCCATTTCCCGTCCCAACAGTCTCCAAAGCACAGACCTGACAACAGACAGACTTAAGGAGCTGACACTATCCTGGAAACACGGAAGGCTCGACAAATGACAGATATGAACCCCTTAAGATGGAAAGGATTTAACTGCAATACTCAACAAGAGGTGTCGTTTTGATTTAGTTGGTTAGACTCTTCAGCCATGGCACAGTCTTATCAGTGCAAGGGGGGAGGCTGAGGACAAGCATGGTGAGGGGTAGGAAGACAGGGGACATGGGTTGTGTTTGTTTAAAGTGACAGTGTGGGCCAAGGGCTTATCAAGGCCTTTGTAGATTATTGATTGGAGCAGATACGTGAGGCACAGAGGCCTGTGTGTGTATGTTTGAGGTTCGAAAAGTTCTGGCTTAAATCACAAAAAATGTTGACGGTCCACTCATGTTCAGTCTTCCTTATTCCGATCAGTGCTTCACARATGAGTTCAAATATTTTTTCAATAAAGGTTCCTTGGAAAGATATCAATTTTTGTGTAATTCGGATCTAAAATTTTCAACAATTTTTCGAAAATTCACACCAACGCGGGGACAGGATAGCCTGGGAAGTGTTGGGATTCCCAGGCTTGGTTGGAGTTAGGAATTAACCTGGCTAGGCAGAAGGGTTTGTGTTGTGTCCCTGCATTTCATCCTTCAAGGCAACAGCTTGCTACCATACACACACACACACACACACACAGCCTTATCTTCCAGGGTCTTGTCGTGTTTGGCTAACGCTGTGCAAATAGAAGGTGCAATACATCTCCTGACAGTTCCCAAAAGCAAAATGAGAGAAACACTCTGGTCAAACAAACAGCCAAGCCTGAGTCACCGAGAGACAAGTGATTTCTCAGGCTTTAACGAAACACAGGCAAAGACACAAACACACACATATCCACTTTTACACTGTGTGTAACAGTAGCCTTTGTATAAGGGCTCGGGCCTCTGGCTACCTTTTTAAACGTTTGTCTAAGCAGTCTTAAGAYGGGGGGGCTGCTGCTGGAGTGAATAGCTCCCAGCAAGCCATCCACAGGCTCCTATTGTCCTCCCTCATATTTTATTATCTCATCAAAAAGCAGGAAATCCGATTCCCTCTCTCTCTGAAAAAAAGCTTATCCTTCTGTCTCAAAGCAACCTGTCACGAGAGAGGGAGATGGAGAGAATAGGGAGAGTTGTTGGGGAGAGGCGGGGGATGTAGTCGGTGTAAAGGAGTGATTAACTGCCTCATTGCTATCAGACCCTCTTTCTTTTTTCTGTCTCTTGATTGGTATTTATCCAACACAGCACAACACAAAGGTTAGGGGAAGCAGAGATTTATCACCTTTGCAGATTCTTTCATCAGTTTTCATCCTTGTCTTCCTTTCTTCATATTGCATTACACTGTGTCAGTGGTAACATCTCTTTTCATGAAAGCCTTGTTCTTTGAATGTCCTGGAAAACACACACACACACAAATGTTTGTTCCACTATCCTCGTGAGTACTTTGCATTGACTTCTATTCATTTACTAACCCCAACCCTGACCCCTTACCCTAAACCTGACCCCTCCAGTAGATACCTAACCCTAAATTTAACCTAATTCACACCTTAATCCTAACCCTAACCCCTGACCCACCAACAGTATTTCCCCTGGTGGGGACCAGGCTTTTGTCCCCCATAAGGAGTGGGTCCTCACAGAGCTGTGCATACAGGGAAAATGTCAAAAAAATGTACACATACACATCCTTCTGTCCTCTCTTGCATCAAATTTCCAGTTCAATTTTCAAGAAAATCTTTTTAAAAATAGATATTCTATGTCTGCATATTGGTTTTGTTCATTTTACATTTCCACCTTCCAAACTATTTAAATTTGAAGTTTCTTTTTTATTTTTTTATTTCAGTTGTTGATATTATCATTTTTAAATAAAGATAATTTCCAATTTGTGTTCTCTTGACATTGCTCCACTTTTTTAAAATTAACCTTTAAAACCTGTTGCTCGCGTGTAAAAAAAAACTTGCATCAAAAATATGCTGTGGACTGAAAGCAAGCAGGATTTGAACGGAAATAAACTTTATTAGTTTTAACTGAAGCGTTAAGACGAGACATGACGAGGACTAACTGATACAGAAGATGAATGGAAAATAAAACCGAAGAAGAATTAATACGGAGAAGAGCAGGTGTCCTGATTGCTAACGGAGACCAGGTGTCAGAGAAGCAAAACAAACAGACACTGGTTTACACGATCAAAACAAAGATTGATCCAAACAAATTTACGTAAAAAAATAAACACTAGTCTTTGACGATAACGACCGACTTCTTAAATTTATTTGATGATTTTCACAGTAGAAGCAAAAGTTGCTCAATCATGTTTCAAGTCTTAGCCTATCAGCACTGTTGGATATTAGCCTTTTTGTTTGWTTCAGTATTTTGTGACAAAAAAATTATAATTACTATTAGACAACGATACAACCAGGAGACACGGCTGAAAAAATGTCAACGCATGTGTGTGAAAATGGCTAAACAGGAAGTAGTTTTCTAGTTCAGCTGGCTCGGTGTGACTCTCAGTCACCTTGTTTGTCTTTTCCAGGTGTCACTCCTCACACACAAGTAACCCCGCCCCCCACCCACTCCAAAGGAAAAAAAAAACTCTCCGCCCTTTGTTGCCTCCCCTCCTTGTACATCTGTGTTTTAATTTTGGTCTCTGCTGAGAAGTTGTTAAAAGGCCCTATGAAATATGTATGAAGGATTGTGAGCCACGCGATTGGCCCCATTTACGGGGACAGCAGAGCAAATGAACAGYCACACCGGATAATCCCCCACAATGCCTCTGGAACAAAGGCCCCAACAGCTGACCCAAGAGAGAATGATGGAGAGAGAGAGAAGGGGGGGAGAATGGGACTAGCTAAAGGGAAAGGAGGGGGGCAAACAGTTAAGTCGCTGCTGGTCAGGAGGCGGCTCGCTCACAAACACAACTCCGATGTTGTGGCAAAACAAAGCTCTGCGGGACAGGAATAACTCCCCTCCGTTCTGCTGTTCCAAACTCTCTCCTTAGACTCCTCTCAAGCCCCTCCTTCCCCCCCACCCCCACCCCTCCATTCTCTCCCTCTCGCAGTCAAGAGGATCTGAAATACCAATACCCTTTTCTCCTTGACATTGCTTTCTCCTTGCAGTCAGCGTTTTTGCTGTCCTTTTATAGTCAAAACGTCAGGAGAAATTCCATGCAGGAATATTCTTAGTAATGCAGCACTCCCTGCATCCAGAGGCTAGGGCGCCGCGCTCCTTTGGCCAAGTCAGCGGAGTCTGTTGGGAGAAGCGAWGCTCGCGCAGTCGCACAAACGCTGCCCCGTGCCCTGGCGTCAGGGTTATTGTGCCACCACTCCAGCAGCGACAAGYCGCCTAAACAATGAATTATGTCCACTTTTATTCTACAGGACGAGGCGGGAATTCAATATTTGGGGAACTGGATTATAGTTTTCCCTTTGTGTGTGTGTCAAACCCAGATGTTGCTTACAAGCTTCCTTATTCACCTTTTTCACAATTGCACGAGCACAAACCACACACATACATCTCAGCATCCATTCATCACCCCTAGGGGAGCAGTGGGCTTGTCCCACGAGTGCGTAAGTGTGTATATGTGTGTGGAAGAAGCCTACGTGTGTGTGTGTGTTCCAGTGGCCACTAACCTTGCAGTGTCCTGACACTCCTGATGAGTATCTGCAGGACACTGGAGGAGAGGAGAAGAGAGGAGCGCTCTGTCAGGCATTTGGGCAAGCTGCTGCTTTATATATATATAAATGTGTGTGTGACAGTGTGTGTCTGTGTGAGTATCAAGGGAGACAGTCAGCATTATCCAAGCAGGTGACCCCTGAAGGCTGCATCGCCCTGAGCTCTGAGTCGAGGAGAGAGCCTCAGCCAAGTACGCCAGGGTGGCTGGTGTGTGTGTGCGCAGCCAGCTTTATGTAGAGCTCTGTCACCRTACAGGATGTGTCATCTCCTTGGCACAAGGAGGTGTGTGCGCTGGTGTGTGCGCTCACGCCTGCACGAGCGCGCACGCACATGTGTGTGTGTGACAGAGTGTTGGCTTGGGGGAAGGTGTCACAGATCTTTGCCAGACTAATCATCTCCGCGGTGTCTGTGAGCGCTGCTGTCAGGGACACTAAAGAGGCGAGCGTGTCTCCCCGCTCCCAAAGCGTTTAGTGCTTCCTCTTCAGTACTCTTCAGTCCGCTCCACCCAGAGTCGCGGCGTGTGTGAGTGTGTGTGTGTGTGGGGGGGGCTCATAAAGCTGTCACGGCGGCCACGTTGCTGTGGAGGGAAATGGGAAAAGTGCGAGAGACCCGAGAGTTCACAAGAAAACACTTTTCTCAGGCCACCGCCTTGATCGGGTTTTGAGGAAGTGCGCGTTCAAGAGACGGGAGATTTATGGATTTACCTCCACTATGAAACCATCATGTTCTGCTAGTAGATAACATCAGGGGCAAAGTTTATATTTGAGAGACTTTTAACTGTTTATGTCCATGACCACTTCTCAATTCAGGGGTTGCCCCACGCCGTAGGCTGTCCCAATACGTGGGCGCTAGGGGTGSAACAATACATGTACCCGTATCGAACCGTTCAATACAGAGCTTTAGGTTCAAYACACACTTGTATCGAACAATACAGATTTTTAAATTTTATTTTATCAGCTTCTCTTCTGAAGATGCTCTGTGTTGAAGGATCAGTGGATCTGTGTTCGACTACTC
>NW_013952444.1:2722711-2724455 GCF_001266775.1 Austrofundulus limnaeus
GTGAAGCTCTTTTCAGATTGAAAATACCTTTGAGGAAATGTGTTTTCTAGATGCCAAGTAAAATGCATCAAGCAGGAGGAGGTTCTTAAAGAGACAGACACCAATTTCAAGGCGTTCAAGTGATGAGAAGATAAGTTTATTTTCTATTTAAACATAAAAACAGCATTTTAATAACAGCTAAAGGTGACATAGATACTTTATTATGGTATAGTATTTAAATATGTGCCTGAGAAACACATAATATTGGCCCTTTAAAAAATTGCTTGTGTATGTGATTTTTTTTTTAAATTGTAGTTTTAAGATGGTTATAACCAGTCTTGGAACGAGTGCTGCTCAAATTAGCCGTTAGCTTGTCAGCTTCTTCGGAGTTAAACATTTTTGCCTCGAATTTGAAGTTGTTCAGGAGTTATCAGCAACAAGTATTTATCATGGAACCCCCACACAAATATCTGAACTATCTCTTTGACAAGTTTGAAGAAAAAGTCTGACTTCATTGTCTTTTTTTTTCTTTTTTTTTTTTTTTGCGTGAGTTTGCTGTTGATCTCGGCTGTGTGTGCGTCACAAAAGATCAAAAGGACCAGGTAGCCTCACCTGCTGACAAAGCGTCTGACAAAAGGAGTCAGAGAGAGAGAGAGAGATGAAGAGATCCTCCCTTCATTATGTCCACCCCCCCACCCCCTCCAGCCCTGGACCGTGTTCTTCTTAAGATCGTCTGCGGCCTCCTGAGAGAGCCACCCGGACACGTTTCGCTCTGAAGGATGGGCTCGCTTCAGCACATYTCGGAGTCTCAAAGCACCAGCCGAGGGCTCTAAAGCGCCACAAACAAAAGGAGAAAAGAACAGACACTTTTACGTAAAAAGCACAGATTATTATCGCACCCCCCCCCCCCCCGACCCTGCCCCTTCTTGTAACCCCACCCTGTCGTTAAAAAAGAAGAAAAAAAGCTGCACCTTAGAAGCTGCAACAAAAAAGACAAAAAGAAAGTCATGATCTTATGGCCGCATTTTTTTTTTGCTTTTTCTTTTTTGTGTGTGTGTGTCACTGAATATTTATACACACAAAACTAAAATACAAATAAAGCATTTTACCATCACTAAAAGGTTTATAAAAAATATAAATGAGGTTGAAAAGGTTCTGATTTTTAATAATGTTGAATTTGTTCTCTGAAGAAGAGCTTTTCTTTTTTCTTTGTTTTCTTTACTGTTTTGTACAGTGTTGAATTTTATTCTGTAGAAAAATACAACTTTAATTACATTTTCAAAGTATTGCTGTGGCATCTGTACATAGGATGAAACAAAGAAGAGCTGTAGAGTTTTTTTTTCTATCAACTAGAGAAAAACAAAAGAAAATGAAAACACTAAAGAGTGAAACTCTTCAAATGGACTCTTCTTCCAAAAAAACAAAAAACATCCACCTGCCTCCTGCCTTTACCAGGACTCTGTCCCTCATCTTGAAGTTGCACCAGCATCCCTTCTTTTTCATCTCCGARCAGAGACGTGCGTTCGACTTTGCATCGGGGTGCCGATGAATCAGCTCCGAGACGGGGGGGCCGTGGTCGGGGGGGGCGTGCACAGCTACACTTTGATTCAAAGATTAAAAGAGGAAAAATAAACAATTTAATGATTTCTTTTATATTATATAAGTGGGTTTTAACAGTTGTGTGTGGGGGAAAGTTCGTGTAATTTCCGTAATACGTCCATTCATTTGTGTTTCTGCGTGTGTGTGTGTGTGTGTGTGTGTGTGT
>NW_013952444.1:2726282-2728213 GCF_001266775.1 Austrofundulus limnaeus
ATTATTGTCTATTTGTCTTGCAAATTTTGTGTAATTTAATTTATCTTAATTTATTTGATGTTTCTGTTTGGGTTTGGATTTTTTTTTTTTCAAACACAAAAGGCTGTTTTATATTTAAACAAGCAGAAACATCTCAAAATGACCTTTTTTTTGACAGAAGATTTGGACCTGGACAGTTGAAGGGCGTGGCGGGGCAGAGGGTGGGGCAGAAAACTGAAACTCTAGTTTGAAGAAGTTTCTTTTTAGTTTTTATTGTACACATTTTTTATTGGCCCCCATCAAAAAAATTATAAGCAACCAGTAGTCAAATTGCCTTTTGTGCCTTCACCCTCTATGAATGTATGTGCAGTATATTTATGCAAGCTTTGTGGGAAATGGATAAAAAAGAATAAAAATAAAAATAAAATAAAGTTTTAAATGTCCCTTGTGGTTTGTTTTTGGGTCATTTTAGGACACACACACACACACATACACATATTGATATTCAGTGTGTATGTAGTTAATGGGGAAAAATCACTGAAAAGAAAATACTTTTTTTTTCCAGCGATTTCTGCAGCAGTAAAATCACGTCATGAGGCTAAATGTTAATRCTTTGAATGGATGATTTAATAGATATTTTATTTGAACATAAAAACAATACCAAGATATTAAAAAGGAGCAAGAGAAGCACAAGCTTTTTTTAAACATCCTACCTCTTCTCCACTGTTGTTTTTTTCTTTTCATCCCAGCTTTGCACGTCGCTGTCAAACCTTTCCCTGTTACATATTTTTATACGTACGCACCCTTGTGACACAATATTTTAGAATTATTTTACCTGCTTTTGGTTGATTTCTGTGTCAACTTGTTAGATTTTCCTAGAAAACATTAGACATAATTGCTGAAGCTAAAATAGTTGTTTGGTTTTGGAAGAGGCGGGGGGCTTTAACCAATAACTCAAACTTTAAAGAAGTTCTGCTCATGTTTTTTTTTCCTTTCTTTGTATTGTATTAGAAAATTATTGAAATTATTTGGTGTTTTTACTTGGAAAATAAATTACTAGGCCCTGTGGTGGACTTACGACCTGTCCAGTGTGGACACCGCCCCTCGCACTGTGCCTGCTGGATATGGGCACCAGTGACCCCCCGTGACCCTAAGGAAAAAGCAGGTATAGATGATGTATGGAATAAATTACTATCAAAGCTAATAAGCTTATAATAAAAAAAAACAGCTGTTCTTGTTAATTTTACGCAGCCTGTCAATGATTTTATCATGTTCACGACTTTTATTGTTTGAAGTGTTTTTAACTGTGGAAGCAGCTCTGTTTAGCGTACGATGTCCATTACAAATTTACCCTTTGTGACAATAAAGTATACATCTATACGCTGCAACATGTTCAAATTTATGGTGTTGCTAAATCATTACATTTTATTTCAAAATAATTTTAAAAAATGTTGTTTTTCTATAAATTTCTATAAACACACACTTTGTTTCCCGTGTGGTTGTTTGGTGCTTTGGGGAGTTGTTTTGGAGGAGGATTTTGGAAAAGYGTGGTGTGGTCTCTCTGCGTCATTTTGCTATTTTCTCACCGTGACCCCTGTTGTACTTTCCACCACGCCTGCCCATCGCTCTGCTCCTTTTCTTCCTTTGTTCTAAGCCTGACTGCTTTTTCCCTCCGTGTGCTTTGATGCTCATTTTTTTGGAGTTGCTTCTTTTGTGTCTTCCTTTTTTGCTTTTATTCTTTTTCACCCCCTTCTCTCTGTCTCCTCTGTGTTTCTTCTCCCTCTCGTCGTCCTCTCGCCTTCACCGGAGGCTACGGCTCCTTAGGTTGGGCTGAGACAGCATCTTTGTACAACACCGACCGTCTGCTCTGTAATCAAATACCATCTGTCGCTACATCTGAAGACTCGCTTTCTCGCTTCCTCCATCACGCGCACACACTCGAGCCACATCTG
>NW_013952444.1:2728757-2732729 GCF_001266775.1 Austrofundulus limnaeus
AGTCGGGATGGATGGGACACTTTGTTCAGCAGTGGTTGTGTGTCTCTTTATCCAGTCTTTGTAAACTTTCAACTATTAGTATTTAATTTGTACATAGAATTAAATGTTCAGCACAAAAAACAACATAAAACAGATGATAGATTTAAGAAAAAGAGACAAATGATGGTTTTATTCTGTTAATATTTAACAGATTTCATCTCTTGTTGGGTGAGTGAGGCACTTATCTGCTGCAGCTGTTTCCTCTGGCATCATTGATGAGGACACCTAGTGGTCAGAATCTGCACACGCTCCAGTACTGTATGTAAATTATGGATTATTTGGGCCCAGATGCTCTCCTCATCCTGTCCGATTGTTCTTATTCTCTCCACATCTGCTTGTTCTTGTTGTTTTTGTTTTGTCCCTTCTTCGTCTCCCTCCTCTCCTATCACGTTTTATGCATCTGGGTATTTGTTTGTTCTGTGAAATTGAAAGATTCCAGTTGGACAGATCATTATGCCCTCTTTTTCTGTCTCTCTCTCTCTCTCTCCCCTCGTTCTCTCTGCCACTTTTGCTGGAAGGCTTCGACGCAGTTGGAGCCTCTGAGGCTCAAGAGAGGAGCCTGGGAAAGAAGGAACAAAGGGCCGTCCGTCTGCAGCAATCACCACTCCACAACTCCTCTCTCCCTTCGTTCTTCCCTCCCTTGGTTCCCCCTCTCTTCCCTCTCTTCACCGGCCAGCGCTCCAAATTAAGACTTCAGACAAGAAAATGAGCTCACAACAAAAAGGGAGGGAAAAAAGCGAGAGAAGAGAGAGGGAGAAGGAAGTTCATAACAAGCCAAGAGGAGCAGGGCAACAAAGCCTCTGTTGTTGGATTTCAGGGCCCCTCAGTCGCTCCGCAAGGAGCTGTCACTGTGTCGACTTGGACCTCTTGTTTTGAGGAACACAAACCATATAAACGCTAAAAAAACATAGCCCCACAAAAGGAAATCATGCTGCAAATGAGAACACGCTCACACGTACGACTTTGTGCAGAAAGCTTTCATATAATCTGTAACTTTTATAATGATAATCACATTTATTTTTCTAGTTTTCTGCTTTACAAGTAATGAAGCACAGAGTTTTGGCAATTGTCTGTAAAAATGTCAGTGTTTTGGACATTAAATGTCTAAATAAGGCATCAGAGTTGATGGTGATTGTCATCAAACCAAGGCATGAGGTTGAGAGAATATAGGACCTCTGTAAGAAAGGACTTTCCAAAGTAAAGTAAGTTATAAAGCAAAAACAATTGAAACTATTTAATTGTTTTAATATACAAAATTTTTAGCTCCAGATAAGACTTTATAGAGTTCGGGTGAGTTTTGTAACCGTAACAATTTGTTCACCCTACACAAATGTGGTCAATCAGATGCTGTTATTTATACTATAAATAGAAGCATGACATTGTAAAAACTTTTTTTTTCTTTTTCAAAAAGCACTTGAATGAGCAGGAAGCCAAAAAATGATTTTAAAAGATCTGGAATAAGCTTTGGTTTCTGATTCACACTGAAATATGTTTTGTTGGTAAAGCTGACAGCGGCCCGCAGAGTTGGTTCTCAGCAAGGAGGTCCCAGAATCACATCCTTGTCAGGGACCTTTCTTTACATCCTCTCTCTCTGTGCATCTGTGGGTTTTCTTYTGGTTTCCCTCCCACGAGACCAAAAAACATGCATGTTATTCAAAACTCTAAATTATCCCCAGGTGTTGGTGAAAGTGTGAATGATTGTTTATCTGCAGGTGTTTTCGCCTCGACGTGGGCGGGAATCATCGTACACTAAAAAAACAGATGTGTTGAATTTACTTAAACAAATTATGTTAACTGGTTCCACACAACTGAATTGAGTAAACATAACTCTTTTACCCCCCTATAAGTTGTAAAGTAAATGTAAAAATTGCTTTACATTAACTTAGTTCTGTTGTGTGGAAACAGTTGACGTAATTTGTTTAAGTAAATCCAACACATCTGTTTTTTGAGTGAATTATGAATAAGCAAATCTTATTGCATTTTATTTGTGAGACAACGATGAATTGTAAAACTTGTAGGGAAAAGTATCAAAAGCTGCAGCGGACCATCCAGCAGGACGACGCTGACGATGAGAGGGCTAGAMAATTGTAGCTAATGTTAGCTTGTTACTTAGCTTGCTACAGTTGTTGTACACGCCAAACGATTCACGTAAAGTTAATCTCACCTGTGTGACGTATCCCCGCACCCCAGTCAGTGAACCAATCAATGAGCAGCAGCAGCTGACGTCAAATCAGGCAAATCAGCCCAGTCCAAATAGAACCACACGTTTGTTGAATCAGGCTAGAATTGGACCATGATGGCTAATGGAAATACGCAAGAATGCGGGTTTGCACCCAGGCCAGGTCAAGCTGGAGTGGACTCTCCCACAGTAGCTGCGTTTCCATTGACCATGAAAACGCGCAAATTAGAATTTCAAAAATAAATTTGCTAAATGAAAACACGTCAATTAAAAAAAATTAAGTTTTTCTACAAAATGGTTTTGCGCTAGGATGAGGTGGTTTTTCGGCCATTTCGAAATTGATGTTTTTSGCAAAACTGCAATGGAAACACTTTTTTCGCATCATGGGAGTCAGGTGATCAACAACCGGCTGTTTCTACTGGCGAAAAAGACGACAATGAAGAAGATAACAGTAAGTAGCAACAGTAATATCACAGAAGTAGTATAAAATAGTAAACTCACCAACTACAATTTTCCAAAAACACAGCATACGTAGCCGCTCCCAAGTAGGGACTTGTCTCTGGAAAGCCTCGATAAAAGACGCTGACGTCTCCTCTGATGAGCACTAGTGTCGTGGTAGCAACATGCTATGTGTTTACATCCATTGCCGCCATCTTTGCAATGACTTATCGCGAGAACAAACGTATYCACGTGTGATTTTAATAGAATTTCTTACTTAATGGAAACACCGCAGTTGTGAATCTGTGTTTTTTCGACATTAACAGAATATCGACAAAGTTTTGCGCACATTTGCAGCGGAAACGCAGCTACTGGCTGCTGGACATGACCACCAACAACCCAGGCAACCTGGAAAGGAAGTGCAGGTAAAGAAAATGGATGTTTGGAAATTTCTCTCTTTTTTTTTTGTTTACATTCATTCTAGTTTTAACAATGTAGAAATTAATTTCTGAAATTTCCGGTTTTCTTTACCCCACCCCTTCTCACYATGAACATAAGAAAATAAACAAGGATAATTCTAAGAAAAACTTTCTACCAGCAGTACAAACCCAGACGCACACACTCTCAGACACCATGTCAAGCGCATGCCGATTCTCCAGATTAATATAGACGGTACAGGTGAGAAGAGAACCGTTGAGAATCCCCACGGCCCACCTTCATTTTGACTGCCAAGAAGAGTCAGAGGGGGCAGCAACGGAAGGGAGGAACTCCCCTTTTAAAACGCAGGAAAGTTGGTGAACGTGTGCACCACAATGTGCTGAACAAACAGTTTAAAAGTCTTACAAACAGTACAACAGGGCCCCCAGTGACACACTGAAGGTGCAGGCCTCAGGGGCAAACACCTGTTGAGGAGTTTTATGAACAAAACACACTCACACAAACAGGAGCTGCTATTTTTGTACAGTTTTCTCGGAGACAATGATGTTTTCCATAATCCATCGCTTTATGACCAACGTACGGCGCAATCAAAGAACAAGTCTGGAAATCTTATAGCTCTTTTTTAATCTGCTTTTATTCCCTGCAGTAGATGTTATTACGAGGAATGTGTGTGTGTGTGTGTGCTTACATGTGCATAACTGTGCATTCGGGGGAGTGAAGCTATAAAAAAACTGAACTAGTTTGGCTTCTTACAGTGTAAACTGGGTCTAGTAGGTCCAAGACAGATGGCACTCAGGGCAGTCTGGGCTCGCCATCTCACTCATTCTCTGTCCCTTTCTCTCACACACACACACACACACACACACACACACACACAC
>NW_013952444.1:2733513-2747743 GCF_001266775.1 Austrofundulus limnaeus
CCTGTTATCAGCACAGATTAAAAGATTCACACTCTTTATTGCAAACAGTTTGTAAAGTGAGACCCACAGATTAAAGGGGAGGAAAATCGTGAACAATATTAAATGTGTTGGAACACGAAAATTGGTGTTTTCACGTTGACTCATTTGGTGTTTTTAAATTAAAATCTGCTGTTGTCTTGAGTAATATGTGTCGTAGCCGTAACTGACCCCATGATTGTCTTTGATAGCCACCCTTCCTGTCAATCAGGCAGCAGAACAAAGGTTTCTAAACCAAGGATGATGACCTCATGCCTGGGGTCGCTCTATGCTGAAGGGGTCTTAACACCATTCAGCTTGCCTTTTGTTTCTGGAGCTGTTTTTCCAGCGTACTGTGAATTGCATCGCAAGATCTTTCAGCACTGTGGCTCTGCACACACACACACACACACACACACACACACACACACACACACACATGAACCATTAGCAGACACACATCCCCTTGATCCATGAACTGGAGCATTGAGCCAGGAGTGAGCCTTAAGACAAGGAGTGACAACCGGGACAGCTGCATGGATTGGAAGCCAGTCTTAGGCCTCCTCCCACTGCCTCCCTTCAGCACACACACACACACAAACACACACACACAAACACACACCTCTCCACCATCACAGCCAAACAAGCTATTGTCTCTGGCTAGGGCCTGTGGTATTTCATTTGTCATGAAATGGATACAGACCCAGGATGACCACGAGGCTGTTTTCTCCAAAGAAGACACTGCTGCCGCKACTGAGCGCAGATTCCGACCTCGCTACATCCTTAACAATCCCATGCAGCTTTCCCCCGGAACATCCTGCCCTGAACTATTTACAAACCTGCTTTTATCTCCGGACAGAAACGCAAAGGGTTGATCCAAAGGAGTTCTTATATTTCAGAAGGATTTAAAAGAAAAGAAACAGYCTGACAGTGCAGGAGCTAAAGTAGMTTTCTTACCACTACAACCATAGATTTCTATCAATAATCATGTAATGTGAYGCTAATTATAACTTTGGTCTTAGCCCCACTTAGCTGTTAGCTTTGTCAGTTAAGTAAAAACTCAACTTCTTTATTTTTTTCAAAATTGAGGTTGTTCAAAGAGCTATCTGAAACAGGTAAGATGTTGATTGTCCATAACGTTTCCACGAACCCTCACTTCAAAAGCTTTGCACTATCCTAAGTTTTTTTAGCTCATTCTTCCACGGCTGTTATTGAGCTCAGCCTAGAATGAGTTTGGTTCTTTGGGCGTTGTTTCAGAGCCACCAAACAGTTCGCTAGACACAATTTGATAAACATTTACTTGAACTATAAAAATGAGATTGTAAAACTACTGGAGACTTACGTTTTTTTAAATATAAAAGATACATTGTCGCTTACCAGTGCCTCGGTGTGAGCGCCATTCAGTTTAAAGTTTAATTTTTGAATTTTTGCACAATGTCTGACGTTCAGCCCTTTTAAATTTAACCAGCGAGCGTCGACAGAAAGGAGAAATGACTCATCCTGTAACTGAAGATGATGCTGGAGGACAGCAGAGCTGCTTCATGAAAGGCTCGCCTCAGCTTTAGCCTTTYAGCTTTTGCATTAGCTCCCAAATTAAAATAGCGCAAAAGGCAAGGAAATTTGTGTTTGGTAAATTATTTATTTGTTGTAACAATGCTTCTTGGCAATATATTTTATGCTGTTGGAAAGCCTGTTAATTTCCCTTTTAAATGGCGCCACATTTGTAAGGAACGTGCRTTAGTGGGATGAGCAGTAGAGCTGAGTATGTGTGTGGTGCACTTGAAATATTTGCCAAATCTTCTCTGTCAAACAGTTTATTTTGCACTTGTGTCGAGCTTCTGGTACCTCCAGGTGCTGCCAATCAGGTGCCCTTTATAAGGTTTATTGCCAAGAAGCATTGTTACAACAAAAATATCATCTGCCAAACACATATTCCCTGACCCGTTGTGCTAAGTTTATTTGGCGATAAATGGTGTTAGCACACGAGCTAATTTAATAAACATCTTGTTTGATTGTTTGAACTCATATATTGTGCAGAACATAGAAACTAATACAAAATGTAAATTTGTTGTCATACTTTGTAGCTTTTACCCCCTCGACTCTTTGTGTTTTAGTCATCCCCAGAATGCATTGCGTCAGTAACAAAAGTAATCAGATGTTTTCAAGTGTCACACACATCCAGGGGCGGTTCTAGGGGCGGGGCCACGGGGGCATTGGCCCCAGCTGAAATCTGATTGGCCCCCTGAAGTGCCCCTGTCCTGTCACTCATCTGTCCTTTACTGGGAATGATGATGGTGGATGCAGTTCCATGGTCAAACACTAGTTGTGCTAATGAGTCAAATAGTAAAGTTCTGAATGAATCAAGCTTACAGAATTATTCTCTTCTTAAAATGTGAACAATCCTGCAAAAAAAGTCTTTCAGATGACAAAAGATAGCTGGGTTTTCTCACATGTTGTGTGTTTGAAAATATTTTATCTATGTACAGTAAAATGTATGAAAAACTGGTGAGGAGAATTTACTGTGCAAGATTTTTATACCACTTTACAATCAAGCTCCCCTTATAGATGGCTTATAAAGAGTTTATAGATAGGTTATTAATTCATTTGTAAAGTTTACACTTCATAAATCACTAATAAATGAAACTGGATAATTTTGTCTCTTTCTCGTCTTTAATTATTGCATAATAAACACTTATTAAAACTTTTTAAAGTGTTTAGAGATTAATTAATAACCTATCTATAAACTCTTTAAAAGCCATCAATAAGGGGGGCCTTATTGTAAAGTGGTACCTTTTTTAAAAAGTTACATTACATTACAAGTGTTTGAAGTGTAAAATGTGTACACTGGGAATTTGTGTGAAAGGATGTTGAACAAAGACTYGGCACCTTTATGATTATTGTGGCCCCTTGATGGCCCCCTCWGAAAAATCCTAGATACCCCACTGCACACATCTTTTAGAGAAAAGTAAAAACGACCTTTTTAGGCCAACATGCAAGTAGTCAGAGATCTCTTTAACACATTCAGTTAGCTGCTTGATGCTAAGCTCGTACGACGTCCTAGAGAAACGTTCACCGCTCAGTTATCGTCAAAAAGATGGAACCGACAGCCGTGTTTCTTGAAACTGTAAAGATGCTGAGATGATTTCACCCATACAGTCTCCAAGTCCAGAACGGTTCATGGGCATTAAAACAATACCCCTCTATCCCCATCAAGGGCATTCCTTGGCATAACAATAGGACCCCACCACCACCACCACCACCATATTTTCCTTTCCTCCCCTCCCTCCTCATTCTTCAGTCTTTCCATCAAAGAGCATTCCAGCTCCAGAGCCCCCCTAAGCCCTTCACTCCGGGGCCTGTCCATGTGACGCGGCACGCAGACAGTCATCTTTAAGAATTGATTCACTCTGGTATCCAAAGCCCAGGGAGCTTGGCTGCCAAGATATCCAGCATAGGCGCCACTCATGGGGTCCAGGTATACAACAGCTGCTCCCCAACAATAAAGTCAAAAAATGGAAGGCACTCAGGGGGGAAGATGCAGCCATAACCTCCCTCTCTCACTCTCTCTCTCTCTCTCTCTCTCTCTCTCTCTCTCTCTCTCTCTCTCTCTGAACTGGTCACCTTGAGCCAGTTGTTGCCTTGCTTATACTTTCCGAGACGACCAAGTGTTGAGTCCAACTTTGAGATGAGAGCGGTGGAGGCGAGTGGCCACTGAAAGACAAAAATAAGGAGAGGCTCAGGGTGAATGAGAGCCTTTTTTTTTTCCTTGGAGGAAACACAAAGTGGCAGCTGTGCAACCAAGATTGTACAATGACACATAGAAGACCATAAATAAGACAATGGCATGTTGTTTTTTTAGACGCATATCTGCTTCGCCGGAGGTCAAGTGAAGGAGATGCAAGCTGCCTCCTCACGCGCATAAAGGCAGCAGGAGTAACCCAGGGAATGTCGCGATACCGCAGATAGAGATCACAAATCATCCAGAAGGAGACAGCCGAGGTATTACTTCACCTGAAGTGTTTCCATAAACTCCGACGTATGAAAAGCCTTGGAAAGCAGCATCAGTCTTCAAACAGGTCCTGACCCTCAAACATACAATAATTTATGATCATAGTCCAGCACATCATCCATCACGGATAAAATAAAAAGAACACCAAATTAAATGAGGCAGAGGATACCGTAATTCAACCTCAGAAATTATGTAAACTGTTATCGACGTGAAAATACAGGGTCATCTGGAAATAGGGGAGACATCGATACTTCAGTTTTTCTTGTAAGTTAAGGAGCAAAAGCAAAGAAGAGAGGGAGACCGGAAGTACAAGACAGCGAAAGGAAGACAGACGGACAAGGGCAGAGGGGGACTTGGCATAATCAGTCTTCCTGTTTGAGCGGAAAGGCAGAAGAGGAAAAGCAAGAGCAAGGGTAAGCTGGGGAGAGTGGGGAATTTACCAAAGCAGCTCTGGAGGGCCCTCATTACGATATTAAACAAGATTTAATAAGTGAGAGTGATTTGATGAGGTGATTATCCTGGCCCATTAATCAAGCAGGCTTCTAGCCTCGCCGTAATATGGCCCATCTTTCTGCCCGTACCAAAGCCTCTTTAGACACTGAGCTCCTTACTGCGCTAACGCCGCTTCAGAAACACCAGCTACAAAAAGGCAAAAAAAATAAATAAATAAATAAACAAAAAGGCATATTACGTCTCTTAGGCCTGAAGGTATTTTCGAGGCTCACTCATCCCTCCACCACCCCGTCCGCTCCGCTGGTGCATCTGATAAATTGAACTCCTTAACATCTGGGTCAGAAAGTAAAGTCTTATCAGAAGCAGCTAAGAGTGATAACTGGCGATGATAGCAAAAAAGCATCTGTTGGCTTAGGGCTTTTGGTTGGAGAACAGAAGGAAGTTGAACAGACTCCACGGRATTGTTGGGCTTTGGGAGGTTGGGACTGCGTGTGTGGGATGTGTGTGCATGTGTGTGTGTGTGTGTGGAGCGGCTGATTCATTGAACGCTTTTTGGGGGGAAAGTGTAAAACTAAGAGTTTGCAACAGTACACGTGAAAATGGGCACAGCACACTTTTTAAAGTGAGATTAAATCAACTAGCATCATTTCACTTTCACCCAAAAAAACACAATTTACCATGTCCTAAACATGTAACGTGTACTTTTAGGAACAGAATTTTGATTAATTCAGATTATTTTAATTGAGTTGTAAGTGAGTTAAGTGATGTGAGTCGCAAACAGAAAGTCGTATCTTTTTTTTTCATGAAATAAAGGGGGGAAAAGAGAAAAAAAGGGGGAAAAATGAAAGAAAAAAAACAGAAAGTCGTATCTGATTATGGGGTGCTAAGTGTAAAATAAAATGCTAAAAAATGTCTCTTTCACATGTTAAGAGTGGAAAACCTTAGTTTTTAAAAAAAWTCCACTAACATTTTATTGTTATTTAGCTCACTGTTCTCACATTTTACAAATTTCTACTAAATGTTAAATTTAAATGTTATATACAAATCTAAATGTATAAATCTAAATGTAAAGATTGAATGTAGTTGAATGTTAAAGTTTACATTTAAGAATCTCAGAGTAAAACACTGCCTTTGCTGCAAGGAGCCTTTTGTTGTGACATCACAATCCTGTGACAAAAGCAACCGCAAATGCTGCCAACACTGCTATTGCTGCTAACACTACTAGCGCTGCTAATGCTACTAAAGCTTCCCTAAGATGCTAAACTTGCAGTTGCGGCTGGTGTCTGAGCTGCACTTCAAACTGCCGGACCACAGGTACCATCYATATTGTTTTCAATTAACACATTTTGAATTTAAATTTTAAATGCCATCTTTAGCAGTGTTAGCATTTGCTTTTGTCACAGGATGATGATGTCACAACAAAAGCGGAGCACCAACGGCAAAGGCTGCGCTCTGTTCTGAAATTCCTAAATATAAGCTTCTCTATCTCATATCTGTCAACAAATTATTGTCCACTCACATCTAATCCCTGACGAAAAACTCCAAACCTTTCACGATTCATGTTTTTGGATAGTTTTTCATGTCATGCCTGGACTTCCAATACATCTTCTACTCATGAATACTGATCAGCTAACCAGGTTCACCTGTGCCTGTCTTGTAATTTTCACCTGTGCTCTCCACATAAGCTCCTTCTAGACACTGCACAGGTGCCAGATTATCTGAAGTCTTATGCAGATGGAATCCAGTACTTCTTTAATACTTTGTTATCTTGACCCTGTTTACTGCTTCTTGAACCTCTGCGTCTTTGCCTGCCCCCACTAGGTTTTCTTGTGATTTTTGGATTTAATGGTCTTGACCCACACCTGACTTCTGACCTTTCTCTACGTTCACAATTCAACTGTAGGATCATCTATCCTAACCATTCTACAGGGGCGGAGCTAGACTTCTTTGCAGGGGGGCAAGGTGTTATTCAGGGGGGCCACATATGAAAAAAGAACACAATTCTGGATTAGAAAATTTAAGATGATGCCACAGCCAATTTTAAATGCCTCTAATTCAGCCATTTTAAAAATCATTGAGCTGAAATGTTGTGATTGTAGCAAAGAATTATCTTTAAAAAAACATACTGATCATCAATATAGTACGGTTAAAATGTAAATTTAAAAAAATCTTTCTAGTTGCTCTATGTCATCATGTTACAGACTTTCCTCTAGCTGTTCAGTTTTCATTAGCTGGTTCTTAAACCCAGAACTATAACACACAATTGTTGCTTTTTTAATTCAATAATTTAGAATTTTTTGCACACAACAAGTTCACGTACATAATTCAKCTGTTTGACAGATATTTCTTCTGTTTTTGCTCTAACTGACCATCTTTTATTGCCACATGCAATCCCCACATTTCTTGTCGATCATTAAGGAGTGGCACCTGGGGTGGCCAATCAGATGCCAGGGGTGGCACCCCTCTGGCTCCGCCCCATCACCCAAAAATCTCCTTTAGATCGTTGCTGCACAGTGGAGGAACTGCTGACAGAAATGCACACAGTTCCTGAAGATCCTGAACAAAGATGCAGAAATCATTCCTGTGTTGAATAAGTTCTGTGTAAAACTTCATTTTAAGATTTTTGGAGCTAAAAATCCCTACATTCATAACAAAACCAACTAATTTATTGGCTATTTTGTTCATTTTGATTGTCAGCAAGCACTTAGCAAGAGTGGATGTCTGAAAAACCTTTATGCTACACAAAGTCTTTAATCTCACAGATTGTAAGTCTGCTGGAAGAACCTTATGAAATCATCACCAAATTACTCATCTCTCTGCTGTCTCAAAAATAGGCCTTACTATAGTACTTATTTTGCCCTTTTAGCGTACCCTTTTTAAATTGATAAATAAARACTCCAGCTCATATCTATCATCTTAAATCTAAAACCCTTTGATTCACTTAAGTTATCCTGTTTTTAGCATGTCTAAATCTATAGAAACACAATTGAGTTGCCATATTTTGTGTTGGATAAATGAAAYAATTTTGTCTTTTTTACAAAGTCGGTAACATCTGCACAGAATGCACTGTTGAAGTCAGACATGCAGTACGCTGTTTCTGAACTGATACTCAGTAATCACAGTTTGTGATGTTGAGGAAAATGTCAGTAAGCTGCAACATGTAGTATAATTATTCTGCGTGATTAGGAAAACGATTTAATCTTTTCTCAACTTAGAAATATATTACAATAATAATTGGTCTGCTTTTATACTGTATAAAAAACAAAAACTGCATCAGAAGTTCTGCTGATCTTTTGGATGTTTCCTTACYAATCTAATAAGAGAAAAGGCTAAACAAAGGATTTCAGGATTTCAGGATACGCAGGTTAACAAGAGTCAACAATGCAATGAAATTCTTAGGATGAGAAGAAACCCTTCGACTCGCTATAAACAATAAAAATAAAGGCAATACAGAATACAAAATTCAGTTTACAGTAAATGCACAAAGAGTAAATAAACAAAAAWTTAGGGTGATACRATGCAAAGGCTTCAAAGATGGAAATTGTTAAGATTTGTCATTGATTTTTAGACTAATAAACAGAAATATTATAATTATCATCACACAACACAACTAAARCTGTGTTTTATCAAAAGCTCTGCTCATTTTTTTTCTCAAAGGAAAGGAAAAATATAACAAAACTCAACGAAGACACTGACCGAACCTCGTGTTTTTATTAAAGATGCACAATTTGAGTCAAGCAATGACAAAAAGGTAAAATGTGTCCATAAGAGAGGAGAAAATAGGTATTACAAAGATAGCCGGCCCCTCCAAAACATTTTAAAAGCTCAAGTGGAAGAAGATTACCTTAGAGCAGGCGTGGGACGGAGCTTTTTCTGGGAACTGCCTGAGAGTATTAATACAATAAGCACAGAAATATAATACAAGAATGTTTTTATCAACATAATCCAGAGAGATGAGGCCAAACCAACCTGGAATATAATCCCAAGGAGAAGGTCCCCTGGTTATCTGTCATCAGGGACACACACACATACACACACACACACACACAGCCTCTTTTCATGTCTCGACACTGCTTCAAATAATCGACAAATAATCTTTGAGAGGACGTCGTCCCTTCAGTCTGATCTTTAAAATGAGATCCTCATCTGTAATCAGGATGAAGGAGTCAGCTGCCCATCAGGGTGAGTGTTTGCATTTATGTTTTTTTACAAGAAACTGCATTATTTAGATACTCAAAAGGGTTTAAGTTGTTTTTTTTTATTGAAGATGTTTAAATAAAGCTAGCTGAACTCATGGACAAATCAAACCAAAACTAAGACCCTGAGATTGCAGT
Source organism: Austrofundulus limnaeus (assembly GCF_001266775.1). Classification (NCBI taxonomy): domain Eukaryota; kingdom Metazoa; phylum Chordata; class Actinopteri; order Cyprinodontiformes; family Rivulidae; genus Austrofundulus; species Austrofundulus limnaeus. The sequence continues at coordinate 2,742,325 of NW_013952444.1, forward strand.
GATTCAAGACAAAGCAAAAACAGCTGGTTTGATTTAACCCTCTTGCTGCCCTTAGATCACACGTGACAAACTCAAGGCCCGCGGACCAAATGCGGCCCGCCACGGCCTTTTATGTGTCCTGCAAGAGCTCCGAAGATGCATCTATGTCTTAAAATAACCTGCTTAAAAGCCAGCATTGACCATAAACTACAACTCCCACAATGCATGTTGATTATTTTACAGAAAAATGATGTCATCCCACCACTGGATGGAGGTGCACAGGGTTTAAAAGTTGCTGGCAGCTGGCCATGTATAATTACCATTTCACTGCAGTTTCACCAGCTACTTTTACTGCGTTCCAGTTGAACTGGGAAATGGGAATTTACCACTTACAAGTTGTGAATTTAAACAGGAACATCCCCTTCAGTGGGAATTTCCTGTCGATAAGTGGGAGAGTTCAGAATTCAAGACGGCAGCTACTCACCACAACTCAAAGGTGAGTAAAACTCTCTTACTTTTATTTTTAAAAGTATTTCTGTATTATTTATTTTACTTTTAGTCAGTTGTACACATCTTACTTTTCAGTGTTTATAAGAGGACGTGTTAAAATGCTGTTTCTATACAGGAAATACCACRTAGAGCTCACCTATTGTTTGTTAGCAGGGCTCAGTCGTAACAGTGAGATGAGGAACGTGACGTTTCCTGTTTAGTTAAACACGAAACGTTGATGTTAATTAAAACTGGCCCTTTGAGGGCCACTGATGCTCATGTGGCCCTCAGTGAAAATGGGTTTGACAACCTTGACTTGGATCAAACTTCAGGCCTGTTGGGTCATTTTGACCCAAGGGCAGCAGGAAGGTTATAAGAGTACATAAGAAAAACTTTTTGTTGATCTTTTCCTTTTTTCCTCTTGTCACATTCGAAGCTAGAAATCTTATTTCTCATCATTCTATGTTTTTACCTGACTTTTAAGTTCATGATCACAATATATCTTTTAAAATATTTACTCTTGTGTCACTGATTTATAAATGAAACATCAGTACAGTCATTTTATGTGCATTTACTAAACTAAAACTGCAGCCACTGGCTTGTTCTGTTTTCTATTTGCATTTGAGCCCTATCTTATTTATTCTTATTTATTTTATCTTTATGAAACAGTAGTTATGGACACAGCTTTCACAAAGGAGAAATCCAGGACTGGAAGTGGAGTTTTACTTGAAGGACAGGCACAATATGAATTTTTTGGAGCTGATATTCATCGGTGCTGTAAGACAATGTCGCCTTGGCGAATAACTTTCTCTCCCTTCTGTACCCCCCCACCCCACMCCCTCCCCTGTCTGTCCTGTATCTAAGCGCCGTAATTTGAGTAAATGACAGGGGAACATCTGCTGCGCATAAGAGAGAGGCCAACACTTTAACATGCAGATGTCTCTCTCCATCTGCATTAATTCAATAATTACCGCAATGGAGAGAGGGGGGGGGGGTGTCTTTTTTTTTATAGCTTAAGACAATGTTATCTGTGCCAGTTGGTATGGGGAGGGCAAACAGGCAGGAGGAGGGGAGAAGTGAATGAGTATGTGTGGATGAGTGCTGCTGGAGGTTTGTGAGTGGAGGGGTAGATTATTACACCATTTAGCCAGAGCAAGCTGTCACATTGCAGAGAATCTCACTAATTCCATTGTGTCCTTGGTGAGTCACTGGCAGCCTCCAAGTGACTGATGATGCCTCAACGCCACCGCTTGGCCACACACTGACCAACTTACCTCAGTGTCACTATATTGCTTTTAAATTGTACTTTAATATCTGCATGACACAAAAAAGCAGGAAAGTTTTTCCTTTTTTTACAGCGTCAGCTCAGGTGTTTTGAAATGGGATTCTGTGGCTATGAACAAACAATATCTCACCTGYTGTAGATAGCTAAGGTGCAAATGGGCAGCAAACACTTAAARCACAAAAACAAATAAATAATACAGAACTACAATTAATGGCACAGTGTGTAGGATTTTGTCAATTCTTTTAGCYGAAATTGAGATAATCACTAATGACAATAATAAAAAACATGTCTAATCATTGCAGACAAAGACCTTGTTTTATTATTTTTACCTTATAAAAAGCTGTTTATATCTCCATGGTCGCGGGTCGCCACACAGGCAGCCGCCATCTTGCACCGCCATCTTGTCTACGAAGGCTCATGAAGGACAAACTGCAGTGGCGGCGTCAAAAAGGTTTTAGTTGTAATACTATAAATGTAACATTTGTTGTCTGTCATTGTAGCTGGGATGATTTTACTTATTAAAGCTCATAATCTTACCACTTGAAACATCACTAGCCCTGAAGCTGCTGGTAGACATCGCAGTTGGAATTATCAAAGGTTTTTGACACCTGAGAGACACCGTAGCAACTCCTTTGCGTTTGGAAGCGGGGGGTGGGGGTGGGGGGAGGACCAGGGAGGAGGATTCAACCACTCAACCACTAGACATCGCTGAAAACAACAAATCCTACACACTGTGCCTTTAAAAGTAAAACAGTTTTACTCCCTTTTGTGGTGAGTGACAGCCATCWTGAATTCTGAACAGGGTTTGTTGGAGTTGCTCCCACTTTCTGGGAGACTGGGAACTCCCACTTAATAATTTTTATACGTGGATCCTGGTCTAAGGCTGCAAGATATTAGAAAAACTGACATTGTGATGTTTTACTAACCCTGTGATGTTTTTGTGATTGTAAAAACATTAATGGAGAGCTAAGTTGCTAATTTTATGTTCTAGCCATTGTCATAAATAAACAAAACTTAGCCTAGCCGGGGAGTGGCGAGCCACCAGTCCTATATTACACTGGGGGAAACCCAGCAAATGGTTTGCCAATTTAATCTCTAGATAACACATTGATTTAATTTGCATTCTACATCAGAGGACCTGACACGTACATTGTAATGACGATGCTCTAACAATATATCGTGGGGATCTAGTCCGTTCCCATGTGACGTGGTTGTTGAATGCCCTTAGTGGTCTGGTGCACTTCTGTGTTGTGGAGCAAAATTTGCATGTGTTTTCTSTGTTTGCGTGTTTTTATGTTTGTTGCATGTTTGCATAGCCTGTTGAACAACTTCAGTTTGGAGAAAGTAGAGTTTAATTCTGAACAGACATAAGATCGTTTATATCTAGATGTTTAACAGGAACCTGGAAGTTGAAGCAGGACCAAGGTTCCAAGATAGGAAGTCACAATACCCTTAAAATTATAATGATTGGCATCCAGAAGAGGAACCGAGATACATGTCGTGTTTACAAGCTAACAGCCCCTGCAACAACATAAAGTTATTAAAACTAATTTTTGTTAGCAAATTTAACTTTGTGTAGATTTTCCATCAAATCTCTTCCACAAAATTAATCCATTTGTCCACCTCTCTTGTGTAAGAYTTCTCAGCAGCGCTCTTGGTCGCCCTCTGCTGGTGTGGGGGAGACGTAAGCAGCTTGTTCATGGCTCTGCATTGCTCTACTGTGTACATGTTGTCTAAACAGGGGTGTTCAACGATGGGGTTACGACCCCTAGTGGATACGTGGATATACTGCAGGGTTTTCATGAGATTTTACATTAATATGATTATTTAAAATATATTTTTATTTCAAAGTTATGTCTCAGTATCAAGTGCACAGTAATAAGGCATGAGTTATGTAATATTAAACCTAGTTTATTATAAACACAATAAAATACACAATACTGTATATATAGGAGAGGATCCTTGTTCTATCTTTTCAAAAGTTTGGGGGTCCCAGATGAAAAAATGAGAAAGAACCATAGTCTAAACTATTCAAAAGTAAACTTCATTTCAGTAAAGTTTATCAATTTTGGGGCACATTTCATTAAAGAAATAAGAGGGTCTAAAATCATCTGGTTATTTGGCAAAAAATTAGGACATCTGGCTACTTTCTGAGTCACCTGTCAGCCTGCAGGTTAGAGCATTGACATTATTCTGGTACTAATGTCTTTCAAGCATGTGCCTTTTAAATTGTCTGATGTGAACTCAGAACGATCAAAATTATCATCCCATATGGAAGAGACAAAATGGTTTTTAAAAAATAACTTTTTAATTACCTCGCCTTGGCTGAAAGACACGCTGACACGCAGAAACTATTCAAGGATGTATCACTGTACATTTATGATAACAGGCATAAATAAACAGACACACTGATATAATCCCTGCAAGCATGCGCGCACTCACTCATAAAGCCCCAAAGTACCTTCATCCATGCAGTATCTCTCACACACATATCTGACTCTTACGTGCTTGCTAAACATAGGGACAAAGGAAAATAACTGTGTACTTGGCAGGCCAACTTCCTTTGATTGGAGGAGTGCTGCTGTAGGAAACAATGCACAGGCACTATTAATACACCAAGGAGAAAGAGAATTCCTCTTAGAGGAAAGCTCAAAGGAGCCATCGGCTGGGCTATTTCCAGACTTACTGACTGATTGGATGACTGACTGCGCTATACTTAACCCCCGTCTCTGCATCTTGTCTTACTCTCTTTATTGTCTGCAAGGATTTAGCCCCGGTGCCATATTCGGCACAACATGCATTTCAGGGGTGTCCGTCCATCACTTCTTTAATTTATTTATTTCCAGACATCCCTTATGACATTTCCTCCGTGCTGCTACAGAACAGAGGCGAGTGCTCGGGAAGTGTAACAGATCTCACATGGGCTTCGCGTCCACTCGCTCGTGACATTTGACTGGTGGTAAATAGATGCCCCCCGACCACACTTATGATCGGCTTTCTTTTCTAAAAGTGCCCAGTTAAAGAGCATCAAATCCCAGCTCGCTAAATCCCACTCGAGCCCAACCTTCATTAGCATAGCTAACAAACTCCCTGGAAGAGCAACAGTGGAGGGGGAGAACAATGGCAGTCTATTAAAGGGGGAGATGGGGAGGCGGGAGGGSGGGTATTGTTCTGGTCTTATTTAGCTCTTGCTGTCACCCTGCAACTGTTGTCACTTCTAAGTTTAGCTGGACCACTGAAGAGGACAGCGAAGGGTTGAGGGAGGAGGAATGAAGGAAGACAAAAAAAGGTGACGAGCAAGAAGCGAAGGAAGGAAGGAACGAGGAAACTTAAAAGGAAAGCAACCAAATTTCTAAGAGGGCAGAGTTAGTAAAATTTCTCTTTAAACGATTAGTTGTTTTTAGGCTCGTTATTAGAAATGTCGTACAGAAGGTGTTCGAGGGGGGGACGAGCTAAAGGTCCAAGAACTTCAGTAGTTGCTCCTAGATCAGAAGTGCCCAAAGTGTGGCCCGTGGGCCAAATTTGGCCTGCCAAGCCATTTGATTTGGCCCACCACCAGTTGTCCTGGTTACTAGATTGTAATCTGTCTTATGTAGAAACACTATGGCTACGTTCACACTGCAGGCAAATCCGACCCAAATCCGATTTTTTTGACCCATCTGACTC
>NW_013952444.1:2748743-2753414 GCF_001266775.1 Austrofundulus limnaeus
CATTTAAAATGTAATGTGAACGTTCACACAAAAAGATCGGATTTTTTCAAAAAATCGGAACTGAGCRTTAAGACCTGCAGTGTGAACGTAGCCTAAATTTCCACTTAGTCTTTTCAACAATTGGTCCAACTATACGCACAAGGAGCTGTAGTCAGATAGTCTTGACTCATGGTACTGACTTGCTTTGAATTGTGTTAAGAGTAAAAATAAAATACAAGTAACTTCAAGAGACATTTATCTTGGATTTAAGTCCATATCTAGATTTTCACACCTTATAAGACCACATATACTCAAAATTTAAAATTATAAAAAGACTCAGGAGCCTTTGCTGCCCGAGCATACGTTGAATTTTCTCCATGTTCATGGGCTGAAAAATAACCAAACAAACAAAATGTGGACAACCACAATGGCTGCTAGCTTAAATTTAAAAAAATGCAACTTTACTTGAGAAGTATTTGCATTTCATGTATTATATTATCGCATTTGGCCCACCCCACTTAGACTGATTTTAATTTTGGCCCTCAGGGAAAATGGTTTTTAGTTTTGGCCCTCTCAAGGAAAATCTTTGGGCACCCCTGTCCTAGATGATGTCACAAATTGTGCCCTCAATTTAAAGGTGAATGGACATAAAAGAAAGAGAGAACACAACGACATTTAGTGTTCATTTAATCGTCTGTTCAGTTTTCAGCWGCTCAAATGTGACAGACAGAGCTAAAACACTTAATATTGTTCAACACCACCGACTGAGTAAAACTCGTATCCGATACTTTGTGCAAACACACCTAATGTGTCTGGTAACTCCAAAAACATAGTGTATTTTAATTTTTTTAATAAATTAAATAATTTATTTATTCATTTTAAACTCAGAAGTGGACTGATCACGTCCTCATTTACAATATAGCAAACAACAGAAAACAATCGTACAAAATAGGTTAAAAGGCTGTTTTAGACAATAAAAATAAATAGTAAAACTATTAAAATAAATTATTTTATTATCAAAAATAATTACAAAAATTAGAACTTGAATCTAAATTCACTTACTCAGCATGTAAATAACTCTGACTGAGTGACCAGAGACTGAGACCTGAGTACCCAAGTGGAAGAAAAAGTAGTTCCAAACATCCGCATATAATTCTATCAAGATTTCAACAGTTTACTTTCCTGATGATATCAATTATCTGAACTGACTGATATATCAAAGTATTTTGGAATTGATTTTAGAGCATAAATCTCCAGTATCGGTGGTGTCGATATTTCAGTATCAATCCACACGTCACTAAAAACATTTTACTTCACAATCCCTGCAGTTATACTCAAGGAGAACAGCCTCATGAGTTCTCCCAGAGACAAAAGAAACAAATCTTGGTCAGGCAGACCGACACAGGCGTCACTTATTAAAGAATTTGTTACGATTTTTGTTTCACTTTCTTCATAAAACACCTACATGGATTGTCCTGATAACAGAAAATATGTAAGACAACAGACAACGTTCACTGCATCGGTTGTTAGCTTGACTACTGGTCCTGTCACACTTTAATGCTTTAGACCAGTGTTTCCCAAAGTTGGGGTCGGGACCCAAAGTGGGGTCCCGAAAAATCAAGGTGGGGTCCTGAAAAGATTTTCAGAATTAATTACATTTTTGCCCTAGTTGTTACAAAGGAGTGAGGTTTGTATATTTAAAATGGATAAATGTAGGATAAAAATGTAAAAGCTGAAAAGTTTGGGAACCAGTGCACTTTGGTTCCCAAAGTTGGGCTTGGGACCCATTTATGGGTCATGAAGCGCCTTGGATAATCTCCATAAATAAATTTAAAGGGTAATAAAATAATTGCTGATGTAATATTTTCCCTATAACTATTACAAAAACACAAACTAAGTAAAGATAAGTATTTATATTTGTGTACAAGCTGTTTATATTGTCAAAAAGCCTGTGTTTTTAGGGTTAGTAACGAAGTTCATGTACTCAGACCAGTAATATTTGGGGTCACAAGTTTTTGCCATGGATATTTTGTGGGTCAGAAGATAAAAAGTTTGGGAACCACTGCTTTAGACGACTTATGAAAAGTTTGTCCAACACTAAAGATGTTGAAGATGGAATTTAAAAAATTCAACTGGAAGCCTCTTTTGGACCTATACTGTCATGCTAACAATCACGAATGAAATCGCAACAAAATATTCACACGTCGGCATAAATTGTGTAAAACAATATCATGTAACGGGGCTTACTATGAGAAAACATCTGCCTGATGTTCCACACTGTAACACCATTTCTACTGCAGGTAAGATGTTGACTACTAATGCCATAAAACACCCCTTCAAAATAAACAAACGTTTCCTTTATTAAGCTGCTATTCTTTTTAAACAACTTCATGTAGCTGTAATGTGACTTTTTGAATGCACGCTTTAGATTTTAAAGGGTAAGAAATTTTTTGTGAATTTCTAGAGAAGGTGGTCACTCGTGCAGCTGGAATATATTGAGGTATTTTAAATTAAAACTTACTAGAAGAAGCTCTTTAGCACAGTCTAAAAACTGTATTTTTTTTTGTTTCAGTGATAACAATTTTTACTTATTTTCCAAATTATACACATATTCTCAAATTCCAAAGGGGAWTGGTTTAAAGGGTCAATTTAAAAGCACATCTGATGAGCCAAAAGCTGCAAATATTTGGCTTTTTTATTTGTAAAACCAATTTACTCTGATCAAATCACATGCCAAATAATTTTCTGATTGCGCACTAATCAATCACTTGATCTTAGTCTGTTTTTAAAAAACACTTTTTTAAGGTTAAGGGTTTTCAAGCTGCGGAACATCAGAGGATAAGCTCCAATCAAAGGCTCCTCGAAGAGATCAGCTCCACTTGTGCGCCGGGTGACGAGTGTGTCAGCTAGAACAGGTGCTAAATGTGTTAAATACATTACATCAAAACTGTATTACACTGCGGTCTTCCTGTRAGCATGCAGCAACTCATGGATGTGCTCATGATACGTGTGTTTGTGTGTAATGATACAGAAAAAAATAAAAGCTCGTGAGAATGTAGACGAAAACAAAAAAAAGCAGCTAAAAGAAGAACCAAGACACAAGACGGGAGGACGAGGCGAAGGCAGAAGAGGGAGACGGATCAGCCCAGCTGTCTGCTCATAAAGCAGCCGAAGGGTGAGGCGATAAGCCCCCCAGTGAAAGCAGAGCTTAGGTGGGTGACACAGGGCACGGACCCCACTCGGCCCGCGGCGGCCTGCGGCGTGTCGGGCCAGAGCCAAAGCAAAGACACATGGATAAACAGTGAGAGATGAGGCTCCGCGCCTGCAAAGCCCACAGGGCTAAGACGGCCGTCCGGCGTCGCATACTGACCCACACACACACACACACACGCACACACACACCAGCCAGGAGTGGAGACAGAGGGGCCAAGGCTTAAGGCTTGGCTCCCAAACTAACCAGCGAGGACCGGAGAGCAATGCTAGACATCGTCTGAGTCAAGTGTGACCTCATCGAGAAGAATGTGGAGCATGTGTGTTCATCTCAGACAGTCTTCAATTATAAGACTCCCTCTCTCTCTCTCTTCTTTCTCTCCACTGTCGCCCCGCCCTGCCCCGCCCCTCCCCACGCGCCGACTCCCGATTAGCACCCGGAGCAGCGTGCGATGACAAGGTCGCGAGTTTCTGGGCGAGGAGGCCTCGGTCCCACCGCAAAGGTCAAAAGAAGCAGGGATCTTTAACCGCAGTGGACTTCACACACAAGCCCCTCGTCTGTGACCCTCGCAGCGAAGAGGCATTATCGGCTGCTGCTTTATGAGGTCCCCGATGTGACAATGTACACCATTTATCCATCAACATTACGGTCAGGACAGGAGGAACGCACGTGGTGTTTCGTCAGGAAATAAAGACAGCCACGGTCTTCWTACAGGCAGGAGGGAAGATCAAATATGAGGCAGTAATTAAAGTTACAGCTCATTAATAACTGTAGGGGGCTAATTTGATAATAAAGACATAATAAATAGACAATAAAATGTAATTAACTATTAACCGTACTTGACTGTAACATGAGGTTAATGTCAGAAATCAAATCTCTTAATGTGATAATGAAGTAAAGTGCTGTAGACATGTTACGAACAATCAGTATCTTACCTGTTGTGGATAGAACTTCGAACAGCTGGAGTTAAACTCTATCCAGATTAACAAGCTAAAGGCTGGTCTAAAACGAAAGTGGATTGCTGTCATCTTGACCATCTGAGTCCTGAGCTTTTCTTTGGTGTTTCTTTAGTTAAACAAGCTTTATTTTAAAAGAATCCGTAGATTACAAATTAACAATWAAATACTAAAAAATAAAACACCCCAAAAGATCAAAAGAATAAATAAAAACAGGGACGACAAATAAGAAATGAATGTTTTAAGGAATTTTCTTAACAACCACAATGTAAAGAGTATTACAAACAATGAGAGCTGATTTGTTTTTAATGAAATTGATTGTGATTAATCAAGGAAAACAATTATTAAAACGTTGAAAGATGCACTTTTTGTTTCTTCAGTTCTGGACTATGAAAGTTTATTTCAAAGTGCCTGTCACATCAATACGAGTCAAAGAAAAAATCTTTGTAGTTAAGAATGCATGCTTTTATTTCATCTCGACTGGATTACTGTAACTCACTTTATTTTGGAGTAAACCAGTCATCC
>NW_013952444.1:2754414-2755186 GCF_001266775.1 Austrofundulus limnaeus
GGTTGGTTGTTTGGTTGGTTGGTTGTTTGGTTGGTTGGTATTTAAGGACAGGAAGTGGTTCAGTTTCGTCATTAAAATAAACCAACCTAATTTAAAAAATTGACTCAGTTTTGTGCAAATTATTTCAAACAATGAGTAAAAATGTGATTTTTGTTGACGTTTAGTTTGCAAGATAAAAAGAGGATCTGATCTTACAAAAACCTACTGTCTGTTTTCATTTAATATCTCTTATTCTCCCGATTTACCATAACAGGGTTTTCTTGAGAACTAAATCTACTTAGGATTTATTGTTTCTTATTATTTCTCATCGCTGGAAATTATAATCCTTTCACCTAATCCCGCACTACCTCCTCCCCTGTCCAGATCATATTCATCAAGATCATCCTGCCCCCTCCTGTGCCAGAACCAAAGGAAATCAACCGTGGAGAGGCCTAAAGAGATCGTGTGCCGGAACAAGGGGGTTTCTTCCAAATCAAGCCCGGTTCCTCTGATGTAATCAAGACGAGACGCCGGGGACGGCCACATAATCTCCCAGGGGGACATGTCTCTCTTTGCTTGCAGGTTATTAAAAAATAGGGAGGAACAAATCTTTAGATTGAAAGACCGAAAAAATGGAATTATAATAAATCGCAGGAAAAACTGGGGCAAGGTTGGATAAAGCCTTCAGATACAGATGAGGGACAAATCTTCACTGTGGTCCCAGCTTGTGTGTCCTTACATATGTGTGTGTGTGGGTGTGTGTGTGGGTGTGTGTGTGTGTGTGTGTGTGTGT
>NW_013952445.1:0-1114 GCF_001266775.1 Austrofundulus limnaeus
TCGCAAGGTAAGGCAACAAGTGTTGCGAGGTAATGCAACATGTATTGCGAGGTAATGCAACAAGTATTATGAGGTAAAGCAACAAGTATTGTGAGGTAAGGCAACAAGTATTGCGAGGTAACGCAACAAGTATCGCAAGGTAAGGCAACAAGTGTTGCGAGGTAATGCAACATGTATTGCGAGGTAATGCAACAAGTATTATGAGGTAAAGCAACAAGTATTGTGAGGTAAGGCAACAAGTATTGCGAGGTAACGCAACACGTATTGCGAGGTAATGCAACACGTATTGCGAGGTAAGGCAACAAGTATTGCGAGGTAAGGCAACAAGTATTACGAGGTAAGGCAACACGTATTGCGAGGTAAGGCAACAAGTATTGCGAGGTAAAGCAACACGTATTGCGAGGTAACGCAACAAGTATTATGAGGTAAGGCAACAAGTATTGCGAGGTAACGCAACAAGTATTACGAGGTAAGGCAACAAGTATTGCGAGGTAACGCGACACGTATTGCGAGGTAATGCAACACGTATTGCGAGGTAATGCAACACGTATTGCGAGGTAAGGCAACAAGTATTGTGAGGTAACACAACACGTATTGCGAGGTAACGCAACACGTATTGCGAGGTAAGGCAACAAGTATTGAGAGGTAAGGCAACAAGTATTGTGAGGTAAGGCAACCAGTATTGCGAGGTAACGCAACAAGTATTGCGAGGTAAGGCAACAAGTATTGCGAGGTAACGCAACCAGTATTGCGAGGTAACGCAACCAGTATTGCGAGGTAAGGCAACAAGTATTGCGAGGTAACACAACACGTATTGCGAGGTAACGCAACACGTATTGCGAGGTAAGGCAACAAGTATTGAGAGGTAAGGCAACAAGTATTGTGAGGTAAGGCAACAAGTATTGCGAGGTAAGGCAACAAGTATTGCGAGGTAACGCAACCAGTATTGCGAGGTAACGCAACCAGTATCGTGAGGTAACGCAACCAGTATTGCGAGGTAAAGCAACAAGTATTGTGAGAGGTAACACAATAGTATTGCATAGGAATGCAAAGGTAAATAATCTTCCTGTGTCCTTGCAGGCTCTGTAAATATCACAGGAACGCTGTATACATA
>NW_013952445.1:2114-2890 GCF_001266775.1 Austrofundulus limnaeus
TATATATATATATAATAAAAAATAATAAATATGTCCCACAGATAATCACGTGGTGAGTGTTTCATCTTTACTCTAAAAAGCTTATGAATGTATCAAAAAGAAAAGAAAAAGAATTATTTCAGAAGAGAACCACGGTACACTATTTCTACACTAAATGTAATTCTTTTTTTTTCAGGTTCTGCTGTTTTTGCTCCTGCATGCTTGAAAATACATGAGCATGTCTTAAAATCCTGTGTAAACGTCTTCTCTTGCTCTGTTTTGCAAAGAAAACAAATGTCAGTTTGATGAATCATCATTCCTGGACAAGGAAAATAGGATTTGCACACACCTGCTTTTTGCTTTTCTTTTTATCACCCCTTCTTGGAGACAGGCAACGCTTCACTTCCTCAAGCTAACATGAAATTTGTTTAGGGCACGTGAAAGGTGTTTTTCTAAACACACGCTTTGTGTTTTCCTGCACACTGTATTTTAAAACCTCAGTTAAAACGATTCCTGTGCTTTTATGTGCCAAAACAAAAAGTATCGACTAACTCTAGGAGTGTATTTGCTTGGAGGTAACTTGACATTTTAATAAACTTTATTGTAAATTTGCGCAAATATGTAGTTCATTCAAAACATTTAATTCTATTTTGTGGAGACGGTTGCTGTGATTTTTTTTTTGTAACTTTGAAAGTTTTCAAAAAGTTTTGTGCTTGTTTCAAATATTTTCTCTATTGAATTAAATTAATTTATTTCATTCCTTCTAAAACATTATTCTTTAAAATCAGCTTCAACAC
>NW_013952445.1:5080-5785 GCF_001266775.1 Austrofundulus limnaeus
GCTTCTAATGTTGGTACCACTCAAGGAGCTTCTAATGTTGGTACCCCTTCAGGATCTTCTAATGTTGGTACCCCTTCAGGAGCTTCTAATGTTGGTACCACTCAAGGAGCTTCTAATGTTGGTACCCCTTCAGGAGCTTCTAATGTTGGTACCCCTTCAGGAGCTTCTAATGTTGGTACTGTTGCAGGAACTTCTAATGTTGGTACCCCTTCAGGATTTTCTATTGTTGGTACCTCACCAAGAGTCCCTCATGTTGGTTGGTATGCTAATACACATCGAGCAGCTCGCAATGTTCTAGGAGATTATCAGATTAGTGCACCTACAGGACCTATTTCATTGGATAAACTTCTAGAACGTCTTCCTGTTGGTACACATACAGTACCTCTTCCTATTGATTCACCTACAGTACCCCTTCCTGTTGATTCACCTACAGTACCCCTTCCTGTTGATTCGCCTACAGTACCCCTTCCTGTTGATTCGCCTACAGTACCTCTTCCTGATGGTACACATGCAGTGCCCCTTCCTATTGATTCGCCTACAGTACCCCTTCCTGTTGATTCGCCTACAGTACCTCTTCCTGATGGTACACATGCAGTGCCCCTTCCTGTTGATTCGCCTACAGTGCCCCTTCCTGTTGATTCGCCTACAGTACCTCTTCCTGATGGTACACATGCAGTGCCCCTTCCTGTTGATTCGCCTACAGTG
>NW_013952445.1:5795-15680 GCF_001266775.1 Austrofundulus limnaeus
CTCTAAAAATACTGCATTTTCCCTATAGTCCAACTACTTCATGAAGAGTCCAACTCTTCGGAGCGGTCCAACCGCTTTTACAGTATTTTAATGACCATCTCTCCAACTAACTAACAGTTTTGCTTTAAAATAACATCGTAATTAAAATTTAGTATCTGGAAAAATACATCATGGTATTTCTGCACAGTGGTGTCTGTCCAGAATCCGCGGTTGGTCTCCCTTGACCCCGATCGTCGGCCCTCCATCACTCAAAAGGATTTTTGTCCCAAGGTTGGAGGAGGACACCTGTTTTCCCAATGGCCAGTCGCCGACGATCGTGAGGTCAGTCGACAGATCAACAGTGGAGCCCATTCTCATCGCCAAGTTGTGGTGGGTCATCAGTTTTTCTTTAACAATACTCTTACCTTCAGATTTATTTGTTTTAACTGTAAAGCTTATATTTTCAGCTTGAAAGAAGGAGGAAACTGACAGTGGATTGAGGTGTTTATGCRTATGGGTTTGAACCATGCAGTAGTTTTGTTTTGACCAGTGTCTGTGTTTATTGTAGCTAAATGTAGGCAGCTAATTCATAGGTTTCATTGCACTCACCTCCGATTCTTTGATCAAGGCACCCACGTCTTCTCCCAGGTGATCAATGAGACATCGGATGACGACTTCTCTCGTTTTCTCAACAGGATTTCCACTCTGTTCAATAAAGTAAATGTATTGTAATGATGACAAGATACAGTAGTCACTCTCCTCATTGCATTTTGGCACTTTTACTTTTAATAACAGCAGCTTTGGATGTGAAGAAACAAAAACCGTGAATTAGTAAAAAATTTGCTTTGCTCTGGCAGCCATCTTCAATGTGATTGACTCCAAACGTTAATCAGTTGAAGAGGTAAACTTAAAGATTACTTTCTGAAAGTTTTATTATCAGTCCAGTGGTTCATGAGATATTTTGCTAATAGACAAACAGATGCAAGCAAACAAGGCCAAAAATCTTATGTAAATCACAGGAAAATACCAAAAAGACTAAGCAGTGAGCAAGAAATGAGATTATCGTCAAATCTGATGGCATGTAAAACTAAGTCCCAATAGTCATTGAGTCATTCCRTTACCGACATCAGTGGTGCTTTTATTTATTATTTTACCCACTCAAACTCACTTTATTACAGCCAATGTTCCTCAGAGGGAAACACAGAAGCRTTACTGTAAGACAGCCAATGTATTCTGTGTGTGGAYGGCATTAAAGAGACACTCAACTGACAGCATTATTGGAAGCAAACAATAGACCCACATAATGCTGTGGGATGAAAGTGGCCACTGTTCGACGGGACAAAGCCAGCATTCCACACAGATCTGGAGGCTTCCCGGCTCTCCCATGTGATGAGGCGTAATGTCGCGCTTACAACCGTGTAAACTTGGCCGAATGTGGCGTCAATGAAGCCTACCAGTGCGACAGTCTGGCATCTCCCACACCTTTCTGCCCACTTTTCATTGACTCAGACTCAGCTGCTTAGACAAGTCACTGAGTTTTTATGTTGGTGGCTGGAACACGATTCGGGGTCGTCATTCATGAAAACAAAACAAAGTTTGAGAAGAACAATCACAATGGGAATTGGGAMTTTGCATTTGGTTTCAAAGCTTGCGTATTTTCAGAATGTTACAGGAATCAATTTGCGCACAGTAAATGACAACACAAGTTCACATTCACACACCAGCCTACACAAAAAAAGGGGACATATGATACAAAATCCACCTTTTTAGCCATTTGGTGTATTTTTTGTTTGGGCCTGTTTGGGTCCTATTTTTCAACCCGTTCAGTTTTCTTTTCTTTTTTTTTCACGACGTTTTCTGAACTATTACATTGCAGTGTTTGTTGAAACATAAATAAGGTCTGAACTTACCAATTAACCAATTTCATTRATTTTCTTCTCCTCTGGCTCTRGGTCAGACTCTGGATCCAACATAAAACTGGATGGACAAGTCTTCCCTTGTTGATCTTTTAATTAACTAGACTTTAGGCTCAGACTGCTGGAGGACAAACTGTTCACACTCTGAGCCTACAGCAGTACAGTGAGCACAAGTGGACAGTTTGTCCTCCAGCAGTCTGAGCCTAGCAGCAGAGTGAGGACAACTTTATATTCAAGGAAGAGTTCATGATTTTGAAGTAGTATTTTTCCCATCTTGAGCTGTAAAAAGTAACACCTTCAGTAAAAATTAGTGACATCTAAATCTGTGAATTAACTATTTTATTTTGTTTTCATGTGCAACTATTCCATTGTCTAATGTTTTCCATTTCTTTGCCTGTTCCTAAAGGCAAATGCATCCAACTCCCTTTATTTCCTGCCATTGTTCTGTTCGTACACAATCACACGTGAGGAAGCTGTCATTGCTGCAGACGCAGCAAAAACTGGATTCAGCTTTTCACACCATGACACACAATGAGCAGTAGTTTGAAAAAAAAAAAAAAAGGTTTTCCAGGCATATAATCCCCTCGTGCAGTGGCTATAATTATGCTCCTCTAAAAACCGAGTTTACTGTCTTGGTGTTTCCAAATGACAGAGTTGAAGGAGGCTTAAAGAACAAAATGCTGGTTACACGGGAAGGGGGAAAGAACACATTAGCTATAGTCACCTTTCATTTACTTTTACTTTTGTCTTGTTGGGGCTTCTACTGCTATAAACCCTCAAATATCTCAGTTAGTTATGTGATATTTTCAGACTTTTTGAAAAATGAATCACATGTTTCAAAGTTTGATCAGGCTGCTTCCTGAAAGTGTTGTGGCTGGAGAGGGCAGTCTGAACATGACCTGAACAGGAATGGAGTAATGAATTAGGGAAATGCTCATGTTGGCTTTGGTTAAAATAAGTGTTTAAGTCTGCATTTTTTTGGTCTTAAAGWCATTTAAAGCAATAGATATTAAAAAAAAACACATATCAGATAACTAATTCAATTTTTAACTCAATCGTTAGGCACTGTGCACTTAAAATGTTGGCTAGTTAACTAGTTATACCAGATTTACTCACACTAGTTTGACTAATTTGGCCTCACTACCTATGCCAAAATTGGTTACGTCTATTAAATTACTGCATATAAAAATATGTTTTTTTGTTTAATTTAGTTGCTTACAAGTTAACTAGTCAACATTTTAGGTAATTGACTATTTGACATTTTTAAGCACACTTGTCAACATTTTAGAATTTACTAATAAATATTTTTAAGTCACACTTGTCGCTTGGCACGGTGGCTCAGTTGGTAGAGCTGTTGCTTCTAAGCAAGAAAGTTGCCAGTTTGAATCCTGGGTATTTTGAATGTTCTCTCTGTGCACGTGTGAGTTTTCTCTGGGCCCTCCGGGTTTCCACGGACAAAAAACATGACTGCTAGGCTAACTGGTAACAATTTTAACTATGCTGTTGAACATATTTTAAACTTGTAAATATGTAAATAATAATTCTGCTCATAAATGTAAACAACCACTGTGATGGACCAGGGTGCACCTCGTCCCTCAACAGAGACTACTTGATATGAGCACCTGTGACCCAGGAAGAAGCAGAATTGTAAAGTAACTAAGTACAAATACTTTGTTACTGTACTTAAGTAGAAATTTACTTGAGTAATTATTTTTCAGTGTACTTTTTACTTTTACTCCTTACATTTTTACACAATTATCGGTACTTTCTTTTCTACTCCTTACATTTATTAAAAGGTAAAAAAAATAGAAAGTCATTACTCCTATTTTATTCCAGGTTGTTATTATTGAAAAAAAATACTATCCTGATAAATTGTGCTTTCAGGATAGACTGAATTTAAATGAGGTTCGATGAGAAGTATAAATACCATTCTGACACTATGTTGCTTTGCACACAACCCATCACAGCTGCACGCCGTTAGAAAAAAAATTTTTTTGGAGAAGTCACCTCCCAATAAATGTCATTTAGGAAAATCTTAATCGCTCTCTTTTACTCAATACTTTTACTTTTAATACTTAAGTAGATTTTGTGTCAGAAATTTACTTTTGATACTTAAGTGCAAAAAATATCAGATACTTTAAGACTTTTAATCAAGTAATATTCTTAGAAAAGACTTTAACTTTTTACCAAAGTATTGATAAGATACTTGTACTTTTACTCAAGTATCACTTCGAGGTACTTTATACCAGTGTTTCCCAAAGTTGGGGTCGGCACCCAAAGTGGGGTCCCGAAACATCAAGTTGGGGTCCTGAAAAGATTTTCTGAATTAATTACATTTTTGCCTTAGTTGTTACAAAGGAGTGAGGTTAGTATATTTAAAATGGRTAAATGTAGTATAAAAATATTGTTACTATGCCCATGTTTTGTTGACCTGAAACAAATGTTTATCATACAAAAATAGCTGGGGGCTCAGGTCTCTGCTACTGTTATTTTCTGGGTCAAAAGCTGAAAACTTTGGGAACCACTGCACTTTGGTTCCCAAAGTTGGGTTTGGGACCCAATTATGGGTCATGAAGCATCTTGGATAATCTCCATAAATAAATTTAAAGGGTAATAAAGTAATTGCTGATGTAATATTTTCCATATAATTATTACAAAAACACAAAATAAGTATAAATAAGTATTTACATTTGTGTACAAGCCGTTTAGATTGTCAAAAAGCCTGTGTTTTTAGGGTTATTAACAAAGTTCATGTACTCAGACCGGTAATATTTGGGGTCACAAGTTTTCGCCATGGATAGCTTGAAGATAAAAAGTTTGGGAACCACTGGTTTATACAACACTGGGAAGAAGTGGATACAGATCATGGATAATTGACAAATGTCCACATTAGTCGGCTGATAGGCATAGTTGTATCTAGTTATGTAGGGGGTTTTGACGCTTATAAATTAAATTGTACCACGCATTTATCTATGGAAGCGAAGATGTAATGAATGAATACAAACCCAGCATTCCATACACTTTAGGTGATTTTCGTCAGGCATGCGCAGGGGCAGCCCAGGAAAAAAGTGGGTGGTGTCGCTGCATGAAGAGGTGCAGAACCACTCGCCACGGCTTCTCCCAGTGTGTCCAACGTGATGACAGCTGATTGTACGGAGACACACAACCACCCAGGTCCGTCGTGGCACTTTCTACTGTCAACATGCCGACTTTACCGTCCCGCTAAAGCCTCGCAGGTATTTCGGGAAGCTTTGAAAAGTCGCGGGACGCCTACTAGCTGCTCTAAAGTTAAATCGCCGAAGGAAGCAACTTCGCCAAAAAAACAAAACACAATCTCTGAAGAAGTTGGATATCGAGTCAGACTGGATCCAACGGCCCGATCCTGTAATTTCAACAGGCTATACAACTATTTTATAGGTAAGGAAAACTTTAATATTTAAGCTACACTCGTCAAATCGTTCCCATTTGGGATGAAGGGTGTCGCAGCTTCTCCTGTTTGCTGAACCTGAGGTGCTGTTTCTAAACTCTTGCCTTAACTGGAGATTGCAGTCTTGCTTCGTCTTTTTTAGACTTGATTAATCCTCCACGATCAGGCTCCACGAGCAGGGCAGTGTCAGTGTGAATACACAACTGAGCAGCGGCGTGAGGTGAATGGCTGATAATGGTGAACACAAGTGGGCTGCACAGAGTGATCCCCCCCTGCTGCATGTCAGCTGTGGCCTCTGCTGTCAGTTGTTCCATCATCATGTGAGACAAACACAGCCCTGTTCCTGGCCTTTAACTCTAACTATACCTGCCAAACACTCAGCTTTACTCTTGGACAGGTTTTGTTTTATTTTATTTTATTTAACTTAATAGACTGAGAAACTGTGGTGGACAGTTTCATATTATCCCCTTAAAATAAGACCAATCCACATTAAGATTACCTGTGAACTAAGGGGTTTAAAATTAAAATCTTAGACCCAACCAAGTGGTTTACAACTTAGTCAAGTTTGTAAAAAAAAGTATAATGTAAATCTAATTGAGTTATAAAGCTTTTATGACACATGCAATAACTTTATGCATTAAATAGGAATAAATAACTATGCAAGAACTGCCTGACTTAAAAACCTGTGGACAATACATAAGAATGCATGCTCATTGTTTATGAAAGAATGCAGTTTTAACTTTAGTTAAATAATACTTTAAAATCTCAGCATAGAATAGGATGAAATGATGTCCAGAATGAATTCAAATAGTCTTAAAAAAGGAATAAACAATACAAAAACAGTTATATAAGTCAAGCTATGTCACTTCCTGTCTAAGTAAAAGAAAAAAAATCAAGTTGAATAGTAATTAAAAAATGTTAATATTAGGCTAAAATTTAATAATGTGCTGCTGTTCAATAAACCGAGTCTTAATAATCCAACATTTAACAGTCTTGTTCATAAAGATTTCAAAGTAAAAAAGGTGTAGATAGTAAAATACTGTCATAACATGAACAACATACATAACATAGCTAACGTTCAAGTTATTGTTTAGACTCTTTAAAGTGGGGTTCTGTGAAAATATGAATAATTAGTGTATCTTGTAGTAATTTAAAATTACTTCAGTTTGGAGAAGTAGTTTAGCATTTTTAAAAAACAGCTTGAAAACGTTTCAGTTATCGCACAGCGCACCTCGCTTTGCTGTAGTTCACTCTGTTAAATGTGCTAAATTGCATTCAAATGTGTTGGATTGATTTCATTGGTTCGCTGTGTGAACCAGACTGTTTCTAATCTTGTGTTTGAGGTGATGGCCCGCCTTCAAACCACCCACATGGGTCTACTGCAGAGTTAGCATTACAGTGTGGTCAGAGACAGACAGAAAAGGCTTTGTAGTTTCTTTCCACGTGCAAAGATCCCGTCCGTAATATTTACTGTATGCGACAAAAGCTTTTTGTGAAGCAGAGCTGTACAAGTCTATATAACTTTAGGCTGATAGCAGCTTCCTGGGGGTCAAACCACTAATCAAATGAGACTCTTTTTCTCTGCTGTTTCACTGTTTTAGGTTAGTTTCGTTTTTTTTTACCCCACAAAAGTGTCCTTTCCTCTGAATTATTTAACACTTCAACCCGGTGTCATATTTCTACATGTGCTTTGAAGGAAATTTGAGATGTTTGCAAATTACCTGTCACAACCAAGGAATTGTGCAGCAACACATAGCTTATTATCACTGCATTATGAGCTTTAACCAACCAAAGATTATAGCATTCCTTTGATAAAAAGTAATATGAATAAGATTAGAAAACTTTCTTTAGTGACCCAGTTCTGCAATATGCTGTCATCTCACTGAGGAGTTAATCCTCAGAACTGAAAAGGGACAGCAGTCTTTACAAGCTGTTGGCGGTTTCAACGTGAGCAAACTTCAGTCAGCAAATAAGAAAAAGGCAGGACAATTTAAATGATTTCAAATGAGGGTGAAATGATTCAGGGTTTTTTTTTTTCGAGTCTGTAATCGGAGGCTGCAAATAAAGAAGTGACTCATTCAGCAAGAGTGTATTTTAAAATCAGGAAGTTAACCCTCTTCCACTGTAGATTTTTGACTGGGTGATTAGGATTTTAAAAATGTTCACACTTGTTGAAATGACAGAGAATCATTAGTTATGCAGTATGGGGTGTTTTTTTAGATTAAACCTTAAAGCTGAACTGGGACACAATGGGTACTGAGATGGACTGAAGACAGACTAAACAAAGCAACCAGACTCAATGATTAACTTGGTTTCTAAGAACACATTGACATTTGGAAAACACTCCAATGGTTTTGAAGTTTAAGACACTGTATAGATTCTGGCAGACATACACTGCTTTTATTTTTTACAGATAGGARATGAACTCACTGGTGTTTTGTCATTAGAATCCCTGTAGAGGTTTTCTGTAACATTTATGACCTTTGCTGCCAAAAGGAGCCACACTGAGGAATCTTTTATTATCGAGTTATTATTTTCACATTTTAAAAGCTTCAAAATGACACGTAGTTTGCTTACATTTAGAGATTTTTATTTGCTGGGGAGATGTCGTCGTAATCACTTTACCAAATTGTTCAAGCCATTGTTATTTTATGTTGAAAGTCTAAACAGGGCTTATGTTTGGAAATGATTAAAGTGTTGCTGATGCAAAATGGCCATCTGTAATGAATCCTTTCCTTCCAGCTTCATGTTTTGAGTTTCTTGTGTTTATGAGATCTGAATCACTGTTGAGATGATTGTTGTTATGCTGCAGAGCATAGCTTCAGGAAAATCACTTCCTCTGTTTTATAAGGCATTTCTAATTACAGTTTATACTGTATTAACAATGATATATGTGTTACTTTAATAAATGAAAGGCCTTTTAATTTAATAATGTACCTTAGTCATGTTTGTTCTTTGTACTTGGAAAAAACAAATATTTTTGGTGACTGGCTCCTCAGTGTTTTGGCAGTACTTTGCTGAAATGCTGAACAGATTTTTCTGAGTGTCCACTGAGGTGGTTCACAAATGTGTCAGCAGCATTTTGAAGCCCTCATTGAAAAATCTCCCCATGGCATGTTGTCTTGTCATTCTGTAATGTCCTCTTTCACCACGAGTTGTCTAAATGTTTGAGATTTACTGGTGAGGAAAATGTTTCCACAGAAAATACCTCAAATTTTACCCAAATTTTCTGATGATGTTTCTGCAGTTCTGCCGTGAGCCCATCTGTTGTGTAACAGCTCATGTGCAAACTATTAAGGCTTGGGATGTATTTTAAGGGTGCGGCACATCCTTGGGCACCTCTGGGGTCCTCTCAGGGAAAACCTTCTTCCATCCAAACAAAATCTTTGTATCCATGACAATACAGCTTCTGCCTTCTGGCAAACGTCTGAGCTGTTCCTTTCTCTGTAGAAATGTTTATGCAAAAAGGGCAGTTCCACCCAGTGACTGTACACTTACATGTGTGTGTTTGTGTCTTATAGTCCGGGCCTTTGATATTTGGCACGTGCATGTTTTGGCGAGTAAGGAATGGCGAGACAAAAATGCGATTAGGTGGAAGTTATTGAACACAAAGGAAACGTCAAGATAAAAAGGAATGTGGAAAGTTTGTGGATTCTAGCCAGGGCTGAAGGGATGCTGGAACGTACACGAGAGTCTGAAGACAGAGGTAGATTCAAGTCGATTTGTGCATGAGTTTAAAAAAAAGTGTTTCCAGCCTCTTTTTAAACAAACCCACCCAGAGTTTTCCTACATTTAGCAGCAACACTTAGTTTTCTTTTAGTTTCTCTCAGCTCTTTAATAGCATCACAAATATTTTCAGTGAAGCAAATAAGTATTTTCTAGTGAACATTGGGTATATGACTGATTTGGCTCTATCGACTATATTTTGTATCTGGCGTCAACCAAATTTGGTGTTAAACTTCCTGTTTTGTACTCACATAATTAAATGGTAAATGGCTTGTACTTATGTGTTTAAATAGCACTTTTCCATCCAACTTGGATACTCAAAGTTCTTTACACTACAATCTATGCCCTCTGTTACCCATTCCAATACACATGTTCATTCGGCACTCTAAACTGTATGTCTTTGCATAGCTGACATATACAAATCATCCTATGGAAACTAATCATTGCTTTAAATCACATTCATACACTGATGGGACACACACATAGGCAGAGAGGGTTCAGGGTCTTTCCCAGGGACACTTTGACATGTGACTGAATAGCAGGGAATCAAACCCCCCAACTCTCTGATTAGAGGATTTCTCACTTAACCACACAGCCGTGTAGCTTTATCTTAAATAATTTAAAAAGTAAATGACATTTAGAAACATTCAGAAACTACACTGACAACTGGATGGTGTTAGGATTTGATGTCTATTGATTTACAAAAATGAGCAAAATCACAAAGTCTGGATGGTGTGAGATATACACTCACCGGCCACTTTATTAGGTACACCACGCTAGTAACGGGTTGGACCCCCTTTTGCCTTCAGAACTGCCTCAATTCTTCGTGGCATAGAT
>NW_013952445.1:16600-37735 GCF_001266775.1 Austrofundulus limnaeus
CCTTCTGGCACCAACAACCATGCCACGTTCAAAGGCACTCAAATCACCTTTCTTCCCCATACTGATGCTTGGTTTGAACTGCAGGAGATTGTCTTGACCATTTCTACATGCCTAAATGCACTGAGTTGCCGCCATGTGATTGGCTGATTAGAAATTAAGTGTTAACGAGCAGTTGGACAGGTGTGCCTAATAAAGTGGCTGGTGAGTGTACATCTACAGTTGAGTTGAGTCCTAACAGCATTGGTCAGGGATGACATCACAAGAATTTCCAAGAATCCCCAAAGTCCCAGAAGTCAAACAAATTTCGCAGCGGACTGCATACATGCCTGAATCCATATGTTTTTTTTTAATATAAACATAAACAAAGAGGGTGTTCCAGGTGCCAAAATTGAGTATGATTGTAGAGGGATGAAGCAACACACAACTGAAGCGTTGCAGTGATTCCCAACCCTGGTCCTCAAGAACCCCTACCCAGCATGTTTTACTTGTTTCCCTGCTATTCAACAGGTCTTCAGAAGATTGTTAATCACTCATTCATTAAAACCAGGTGTGTCAAATCAGGGAAACCTCTAAACATGCAGTAAAGGAGTCCTTGAGGACCAGGGGTGAGAATCACTGCTTTAATCCATGTTATCTGATTTATTATTTACAAATAAATGGCAAAGAATCAATGGCTTCCAGAGGCAATTCTAAAAAGCATTTATATTTTTGAAAATGTCTCATCAAGCTCAGAGAAGCTCTTGAGGTGTTAACATTTAAAGCAGTGATTTTTAGATGTTTCCCTGATTTGACACACCTGGTTTGAATGAATGAGTGATTAACAATCTTCTGAAGACCTGYTGAATAGCAGGGAAACAAGTAAAACATGCTGGGTAGGGGTTCTTGAGGACCAGGGTTGGGAACCACTGGTGTAGAGGACTGACCACTGGTGTAGAGGACTGACAATGTCCAGCAACCTCGTTGAATTGAAAAAGGTAAATGTTTTGTTCCTGCGTTATTATCCGGTGTTAGCTGTTAGCAATGTTGGGTGCCCAGGAAAAACACGTAAATTGGTGAATAAGCACTTTTTATGCCTTAGTTGCTGCTGTAAAGTGCTATATAAATAAATGTTACCTTACTTTACCTTACCTTAGTATTGTTTAAATAACTGCATGAAAAGGAAGCAGAAGTAAGCGCTAATGCAGGCAGTTTGAAAACAAAGACGGAAACATTCAGTGCTCTGGTTACTTTGACACAAAAGAATAATTAAAGCAGGAAAAAAAACAGCAAGGATGGACAAACCTGTTCACAGTCTGCAGTTGCTGTTATTGGGTCAGGGTGCTCATTTGTCGGTCCGTTTTATCCAACAAAGTGTTTAGAACAAATGTAGATACTCCTTACATTTTTCTCGTCCAAGGCGACTTAACCACAGAGTCGAATCCAACAATCACGTTTCTCTCCTCAAGTAATCCGCTTTAAAAATGGCAAAAAACCAAATGCCTTGCATACAAGGCTTGTCAGCCTATCGGGTGTCACTACTGCAAGTCCCGTAGCAAAAATGCTTTACCGATACCTCTTTGTTGTTGGTGCAAACCACGACTTCTGCACTGGGCCCAATTGTAGCTGCAGTTCAACTTTACGGACATCCGGGGACTATTACTGATGTCACATATTGCGTAGGGAGCTATATTTAGTAACTCCTACCAACGCTATTCAAGATGCCGACACAGTTAAGCCACCTTAGCAAACACATCATTGGCTATAACTCAGCTAGTTTTACAGATRTTGGGTTGAAATTCGCTGTGGTGGTAGCTGAGGTCAAAACTACATAACTTTGCTTACAATTATTAGAATCAACAATCTGTTAGCAAAATTTCTAAAGAACCATAGAACTTTAAAAAACTTTCAGAAGTAACCATTGGTTGTACAACTAATTAACGGATGGACTTAAACTAATTCAAGACGGCCATCACATCCATCTGAACTTAGGAAGGTTAAAAATGGCTGTAAATTAGCCATTTTTACAGCGTTTGAGCTAAAATTCTGTGTGGTAGTTGCTGAGTACCCAGCACATATTTTGAGCACATGACACTGTGCCATACTTTTGCCTAAACCCTTGACATGACCTGTTGTAGCCAACTCTGGCAAAATATCTTTAACAGCATGTTTGCACTGGTTTTGCTCTTGCAGTCTGTGAAGCAGAGCGTCTCCATGCTTTTAGCCATGCTTCTGTTTATGCTTTCTGTGGTATTCACACGTCTCGGCAGCAAATAGTTGAACAGAGTTTGGCATCGCAGTTTGCCAGATGTGTGCTTTTCATCCATTTGGCTGAGGTTGAGTAGCGCTGCCTCATCTAAATAAAATGCATCATAAAAAGGGCGAGCGTTTTCCTCACGGTCCAGCCTTTTTAATTGTTGTTTGAAAGAAGTGATGGATGATCAGGTCTATCTGTGTAAGAGCCACGAACATTTCTGGACTTGGAACCAGATAAATACATTTTATTTGAATGAGTTGACTTAAAAAAATCAGAACTGCAGATTTTAAATTTTTATGTAAATCTGGATTTTTTTTTGTGTGTGACTTGAGAAAAATTACCAAAATTGACTTTTTTGAGCTCTGTCGTGTTCTGATGCCATTCCCTGATCAAAAACATACCCAGAGTGTTGCTTTGACTCATTCATGCATGTAGGACTGCAACAACGAATCGATAAAAATCGATTATTAAAAATGTTGGCAACAAATTTCATTATCGATTTGTTGTGTCGGGTGATTTATAATAAGCTTTAAGGTTTAATTTGCTGACAATTTCTGAATGACGACAGTTACCTTATTTACTTGCCTTAACCAAATACTGTGAGTAAAACAAGGCATTTATTGAATTCTTGTAATAAGCAGTTGTCTTGACTGAAAGTCTTCTTAACATGATCGTCACTAACATGACACTGTCCATGGTCAAAGAAAAAGACTTCACTATAATAGTTCACACTTATATTTCAGGTTACACTCTTCCCTCAAGGACASATTTTACAAAGCTCATGGAGAGAAAATTTGAAGACTTTCAAGGATATAGCACACATTTGTGTACATTCATTTTTTTAACTGAAGCTATTTGACAAAGATTTAGTTATTTACGCATTAAATATTATAGTAACAGAATTCTCAAACAGCAGCATGATTTTTGTATGATTTCCTGTCAGTCCAAATTTTCTATTTTGGAATGAAGAGGTCAAAATTAAAAATTGTTAGCATGTTTGAGAAACCCTTGAATCTCCTGTGTCAGCCATGTGGAGCTGCCTAAATGCTCGCTGGTACAAAGCACCGCCTCTTTACACAAAGCTCCGCCCTGGAGCTCAGCCTGCAGCTGAGCTATGGCCCCACAGAGCACCCCTCCCTGAAAGTTGGATTGTTGGAAACAGTAGGAGGTTCTTAAAAAGACAGAGGTCACTTTCAAGGTATTTAAATAGGCTATGATGTAATGTCAATTTTACTTTTGATATCCATTTTCATAATAACTGAAGGTAACATCGTTACTTGATTGTGTGCCTGGAAAATATAACACCCTCCCTTTAATCATCAATTATCATGTGTCTGCTTAAGAATTTGGTAATGTCAAGAATTAAAGTGGTCATATAATTGCAGGATTTGATAAATGCAGTTGAATATACTGTACATCAGGGCTATTCAACTGGCAGCCTGTGGGCCACATCCGGCTCGCGAGTGACCAAAGTTCGGCCCGCCAATTGCTTCATTCATCTCTTACAACCAAACTCTCAGTTTTCTACTTTAATTACTCTTAAGTTGTTTTAGTTACACAGGGATATGTTTAATATCTACAGAAACGTCAGAATCTTGGCTAGAAGCTGGTAAAAACCATTTCAATGAACACCCAAAACAGTTAAAATTACAAGAAATTGAAGATAAAACTGTTAGTGAAAATAAAATTGGTTTAAAAATTTCGCAAGTCAGAGATGTCAAAATAATATTTGTGTTAAATAGGAGTCATAATGTGATGTTTTTGTTTTTTATTATTGTTTAATTATCACTTTTAAAGGTTTCTGTTTGTTGTATTCATGATTAAATGCAGCAAAAGAAACTACAGTATTTCAAAGGTAACAGATCTGTGTAATACTTGGTTTGTTTGCATAATAACTTTAATTGCTGGATGTTCGGCCCCTGAGCTGTTGACCTGCAGTAACTGGAGCAACTGGAGTAATTTATTTGAATAGCCCTGCTGTACATACAGTACAAGAAAATTGCCAATAATTAAAAAAATTGAACATGTTTTTATATGTTATGAATCTAAAATGAAATTGAAAGATGTCTATCTTATGTGAGACTAAACTGGGTATTTGTTTATTGTAGTGTTATTATTTAACAAGTGACCTTATTGCGTATCTTTGTTCTGTTATAATGAAGACATAACTCAATATCTAAATGGCTTATGTCGTTCCGCCTCAGTGCATTTCTGTGGCACAAACATTTGGTCATAAAAACCACAGGACATGAGTGTTGACAGCTGTCAGCATGTTGCAATGCTCTCATTCTCCCCCTCCCCATCCGCACCTCATCATTCACATGTGCTGAAACTGTCAAAAGAGATGCAACAGAAGTCACACAGTCTCTGATATCTAGAACTGTCCTCCTGTTGTCCACAGGGTTACGTTGTTTCAAGGTGATTGTGTTATTGTGGATGGGAGTTCACGGTAAACAGTTGCTATCAAAAGACATCAGCTGCCATTCAGCTCACTCCAGAGGATTCTCCCAGTGTTTGTGTGGATGTCCACACACAGCCACGTGTCGTTCTGCCACTTCGATGGATGTGGATAGGTTGAATGGTGCAGAGGTTGTGGGTCGGTGCGAGCCTTGTCCCGGCAGGCAGACAGAACATGAAGCCACAGCTTTATTGTTTGTGCCAGACTAAACTCGACAGGAGATACAGCCAGTCAGCAGATACCACTTCCTCCATTCCTTCTCACACTGTCGCAGTGTTTTATCACACACTCAACTGTACGTGTGCATGTCAAGAAGAGTCGAGATGATTCAGAACTCAAAACGTCTTATTTTGTTTAAAATATTTAGCACAAAAGGGCTGATCTACAACTACACAATTATTATTCTGAAGCTGAACTTTTTTTTTGTTCTTTACTTTTTTGGATTGATTTGGATGACTGAGAATCTGTGATTTGAGTTGAGCAATAAATCACAGATTCTCAGTCATCCAAATCAATCCAAAAAAGTAAAGAACAAAAAAAAAACTTTCAGCTTCAGAATAAAAGTTCAGTTCTTTTTCTTTCTTTTTTCCCCCGATTTGGGTTTTAAACATGCTCAATATTATTTTTCAGAAGTAGTTCCACTTGTGTGTTCCATTTTCAAGTGCTGCAATATAACCAGTGTTTACTAACAACAGAATTCTCAGATTTCTTAAATTTGCATTAACTAGGCCTGTATAGACTTATTGTACTAATTGCAGTATTTTTACTTAAAGTGTTGCTCTTATAACAGTGGAAGTGTTTAGAACAAACTTCCTCCTGGTTTTGCTACATTGCAGTAAAAATAGTGCTATTTAAGCACGCATGCATGGTTTATTAAAAAGTGATGATGCCTCAGAGTCATGTTTCAGGTGTGTGTATACAGTGAATGTTTGGTTGTGTGTGTTAGCCTCTGACTGTTAACCTGTTGTGTCCTACTCTACTGTAAATGTTTCTTTAGCATCTTTATCTAAAAGGTCATCACTGCTGTACTGTGTTTCCTTTAGGGCTGCCACGATTAATCGATTAATCGACGACTAATCGATTATTAAAATAATCGATGACTAATTTAATAATCGATTAATCGTTTTCTTTTTTGTTGTTGTTCTTTACTTTGTTTTTCTCTCCAAACTGCTTTGACACCTTCCACTGCCACATCTGCCTTTCCGTCCTTGACACACATGCACAGTAGTGGTAACTGGGGTAGGCCGTGGACGTCACAAGACATTATACAGACAGGCTCTGGTATCATGGCTACCTGACAACGGAGCTCAAAAGTGTGGGATCGTTTTAAGAAAATGAAAGAGAAACCTGTCAATATCTGCAGAGCAGAACTTGCCTTCCACAGCAATTATTTTCAGTTAGCATATTGCTAAAATCTAACGATGGTTATACAATAGCAGCTGCATTCTGACGTGATAAGCTGTATGTTTTATATTCAATTAACGTACGATCCGATTAGTCGACTAATCGAATAAATAATCGGTGATTAATCGATTATTAAAATAATCGTTTGTGGCAGCCCTAGTTTCCTTAAAGTGTTGTTTTTTGCAGAATAGTTTTTAAAGAGTTAAACAGAATTTTGCTGTCTATATGGCCCTGCAGTCAGGAGCTAATATAAGTTTTTATTTGTCTACAGTAAGTGAAGTCCCACTGCTTATCAGGAAAGACCTTTTGAATCATAACAGAAGTGCCACACCTGTCAACCTTTTCAATGAAACCTTGTTTTGCGTGTTATGCCCCTTGTACCTTAATGATGAGCATTGTGGTGATGAAAAGTATCATAAATATTTGCATTAAAATAGAAATTATGCTTTGCAATATTACAGATTTTGGCATTATTTCACACATGCTAAATTAAACCATTTTTACAATTTCCCTGGAAAACTGCCATGACACACTTCTTTCTGTAGCAGCTCGCAGGGTCAACTGCGAGAGCACAAGGTAAAAGTCATTAAGCACTGAGCCTGCAGACACACCGACGAACCCAGAAATAAGGTTAAGAAGTTTGTCTGGCTGCACGCAGGCCTGAGGATTAACTGCAAGAAGGTTTCAGTGGAACAGTGCAGATCCYAGTGCAGAAGTCAGGTGGTTTTACTCTTAGATATTGAGACATCCTGGGAGGAGAGATTTCTATCACAGTGTTCATAAAAAAAAAAAAAAAACCTAAAATAAAATCCTTGAAATTGCATGTTGAAACACGTAATTCAGCCACGGTTCTTGAGATGCAKCAACTGTTTGACCTGATTTTCAGATGAGCAGAAAATTTGACCATTGTGTTCGATTTCTGAATAAAACAACAATAATAAAATATGTCTTGTCTGCTATATAAACAAGCTCGTTTGTACAAATTTTTAACTGCGTTTTTGGTCTCTGTTTGCACAACCCCCTGCCTTAAAATGCTTATAACCCCGGCTTGGGTTTCGTTGTGGTTTTGCTGTGCGGTGAAGCGTTCACCTGCTTTTTTTGTTAAGCAAAGTGCCTCTGGTTCACCTCTACGAAGCAAGCAGGCTCAAAAACTCGTCAGCTCTCCTTTTTCACTGCTGCTCATCTGTACTTGTATCTGTACGCAGGGTCACCTGAGCCTTGTTTCTCCCCAGAGATGGTGTCGCTGAACTGGTCCAGAGTCTTGTTTCTTTCCCGCTTTTTGCCCCAGCCGTTTCCCTCTTTCATAATCTTCTCTATCTCTACCTGTGATTATTTTGTCTTCAGGTATCAATACACAAGAGCAGGTTAAATACTTTTCTTGCGCATGTGTGTAAATTATGAAGTGCTGAACATAAATAATTTAGGTAAGACTTTCAGTGATGTGATATGCTGAACATAAGTTCATCACTGACTTGTGATTGAACTGATACTTTGTGGTGTATGTTTTGGCCGACCTTAATGTGAGGAAATACTGTCACAAGATAATCTACTTGATTTATATGATTGTGGTGTTATTACAAACAGTAATATGTTCCTTCACTAAAGATACACAGTTTCTGTTGAAGATGCTGTATTTTTCCTCAGATACTTTTGTCCTCAGGCTTGAGGAATGTACTCTGTCTTAAAAGGAGCTCTTTTTTCCCTCCCGCTCTTCTATCTCCTCCCTGTCCCAAATTTCTCACGCTCTTGCTACCCCTCCCAATAGATGCTTTTTTTTACACAAAAGCTTACTCTCTCTCTCTGGCATTTGTTGATTTGCATAGTTAAGACTTTAAATAYGTCAGCACATTGAAAATAACTTTTGCACCTTTCTGTTATGGTTTTGTTCGTGTTGCAGTCCTGTGTAACATTCTGTTCATACATTTTCCTGTCAAACAGAACTGTGCCTCTGTCGCCCTCTGCAGGCTATGAAGAATGGAACCAGGATCGGTGGTGCGCGCCTTGTTTGAGTTCCTCCCCAGCGTCTCCGAGGAGCTCCCGCTTTTTGCCGGCGAAGTCATCGAAGTGATCAGTGTTGTGGATGAGTTCTGGTTGCTCGGTAATAAAGATGGCGTCACAGGTAACAGTGGTCATTACAAATCTAAACCAGCCAACGTTGGCTATTAATTAGTTTTTATTAAGACCAAAAGAGATTCTATCTTAAGAGTTCTATAGACAGAAGATCTGCTGTATTTGTACTTATAATACAGCATGTTGGAGTAAAGCTGTGCTTTCTAATAACTGGTTTCTTTACTTTCTCAAAGATTTTTTACAGCCCTTTCACACTGTGTTGCTTATAGAGTAAGAGTGTGGAAATGAAGGAATTTTTGTGTTCTAAGATCACAATTAAGTAATCAAACACATCAGAACAGTATTCTGCTTAATGTTATTTTCTAAAGATTTAATAAGTAGGAAGAAAACATTAAAACCATAAAAAGGTTTTCAACAAAATTTTCCAAAAATAAGAGTATGAGTAAGAAATGGGGATTCCCTGAGAGGGGAAGTCTGGAATTATTTATCTGGTTCATGGAAATACACTGATGGTGTCAGCACATGCATTCTTTGGAAAGGAAAAGCTAGTATTGGTACAAGACAGGATGTCAAGATGGATCTATTGAAGATGAGTTTATAATTACAAGTACCAGTTACTATAAAGACTCTCCATTAAGGCCTGCGTCACACTACAAGATTTTAAAGCAGTCGGCAGATTTTCAAAGACTGAGTGAGCCCACATGTGAGGATCATGGATATACCAGGTTTGGTCCTACAGTGTGTGGTGTACAGCCACACGGCAAGAGACAACACACCACACACGAAAAGATATTTCATTCATGAACATTCAGATGTCAGATGTTAAATCACGTGAGATTTCCTGAAATCTCRCGAGAATTCAGATGTCCAAGGAAAAATCTCGTGACCTCCAGAGAGACACGAGTTCAGAGTAAATAAACATTTGTGATGAGGAAGAAACAATGTTGATCGTTTGTGGACTATTTTTACCAGAGGAAAAACAATTCCAAAGGACTTTTAACATCCAGCAGACTTTCTGCTGAGTCATGACAGTTTTTTTTTGGCTTCTCTATTTTGGAATCCCCTCCATGTTTACGTCACCTCGCTTTCTGATTGGCTACACGTCTCATTCATCAGGCTGAGAGCTCGGGTGAACACTACACACACTGTGATATCGGGCCAACAAATCAAACATGTTGAATATCCCCGATTTGAGGTCGGAGCGGTCCCGACGTCCTTCCGAGTCGACTAGATCACTCTTAACTCACCACCCACGGTGGGAATATCTGCTATGATTATCTTTAGAGCCATCACGATAATCTGGACTTCCTTAAGRTTGTCAGAAGGGCAAAAATCTGCATGATTTTCTTGTAGTGTGACGCCGGCCTAAGACAGTGCTTTGTGTCTTTTAAATCAGCTCTATTTGACAGCTGTAACAACATGGTATTTTATGTGGAGTAATTAGATTAAATCTAACATTCAAATTTCTAACTTCTCCCCTGGTTTGAGGGATAATGAATATACTGTATGTTTTACCAGTAGGTATAGGAGGAGCATGGGTGGTTCAAATGATGTCATCATCTTGAGGAAACAGAAGTATTTTATGATGTAGAAATTTATTAACATTTTAGGAAATTAAGTTTATTCACTTTCTGTCTTTAGGCCAGTTCCCCAGCACCTTTGTGGAAGAGGTCACCATCCCCACCACCAAGCCTGGAGACAGACTGTATGTGTGCATCAA
Organism: Austrofundulus limnaeus; assembly: GCF_001266775.1. Classification (NCBI taxonomy): domain Eukaryota; kingdom Metazoa; phylum Chordata; class Actinopteri; order Cyprinodontiformes; family Rivulidae; genus Austrofundulus; species Austrofundulus limnaeus. Next base: position 26,486 of record NW_013952445.1, read on the forward strand.
TGATTTCAGTTCAGCAGAGTTGGGGACTCTGCCCCTTAAGACAGGTGCAGTCAAACTTAATGCTCTTGTATGAAATCCTTAATTTAACATGATGTCTGAACCATTGATTTTGTTTCTAACCATACTGCTGCCATCTCTAACAGCTCATGTTTTCTCACTTAGCTTAACGCTCCTTGTTGATGTTAAAAGTATTCAGGTAAACTAGTTGCTTTGTGCTGTTTTGTGTTGTACTGAACTCTGCGACCTGTCAGTCAAATTGGGCTGATGCCTTTGTTTTCCACTGCCACAAAGATGAGGGGTAGGAAAAAGCCTGAAAGATTACATAAAATTACTGTTATTTCTCTTTATTCAGTGGCATTAAATACTGTAGGAAAAAAGAACTGTGAGAGAAAATATCTACAATAATAGTTCCAATTGAAGTTGAATGCATTTGATGATTAGAAAAGTTTTTGCTAACTTCCTCAAGGGACATTCAGTGTTCARCTGCACAGTGTTAAGTCCCCACAAGATGTCCTCAGAGGTCAAGCTTAAACCATTTATCTGAGTTGTTATTGTCTTTTCTAACTAAATTTTCTCTCATGGTGACTGATTTAGATTTTTTTTAAATTCATACAGCAAAATGTTTAGAGAGCTGATACTGTATATCAGTAAAATATGTCTAATTTATCTTTAGGCTTTACTAGAAAGCTGTTACTCTTAGTGTAGCAGTAGCTGACAAACCCAGTGTTAGTTTTAGTTATTGATTCTGATTTTTAGCTACATTTTCCCATAATTCTAACTAATCCCTGTTATGTCAAAACATGAAGCATTTGCAGTTGTAAATTATGCAAATGATAACCAATTCATCCCTTGTGTGTTCATCGTGTTTTCATCACTTCTTACACCTTTTATTTTGCCCACATCCATTCAAGAACACTAAGTCCAACATTTGAGTGTGTTGTTAGCAAACAGTACTTCCCACATCAGAGGATACATTACAAMCAGTCATTATTGTCCATCCAGTGTGTTTCCTATGGCTATTGGCTTAATTCCAGTTTCGGTCTCAGACACAATGGGAGGTGGAGCTGCAGGTCTTTGGAATGTGACCCTCCTGACTTGTGGCTGACCAGACAACATTCCTTTTATCCTTTACTCTCTACATATAGTAATATGTAAAGTTGTCTTAAACACAGTAACGCTAAATACTTTAAAACACTTGTAATCTTACATGAGCTTTGATTAAATTTCAGCTTAATTTAGAGCTCTTTTTACTACTCAGTGAAATTCATATTACTTGCATATTTAAAAGGAGTTCCCTTTGGGTTTGTTTTATCTCTAGGTGATGTGGTAGTGGGAGACGCAGGAGGGTCCGTGAACCTCGGGGAAGCCTGGCAACGTGGATGTAATGCCTGGGGTGTCCGYGGTCTCTTCCCCACATCATGTGTGAAGGAACTGAACCTGTCCGGTCGCTCACGGCAGCTGTCTGAGCGCTCGGCTCTGGCTCAGGCTTTGGAGCTCCCACCCTATGCTTTAGGCCAAGCCCGGGCGCTTATGAGCCTCCATGCACAGCTGAATGAAGAGCTAGATTTTYGGGAGGGGGACTTGATCATGATCACGGGGTTGCCTGAGCCAGGCTGGTTCCAGGGAGAGTTAGAGGGCCGAAGAGGCATCTTYCCTGAGGGGTTTGTGGAACTCTTAGCTCCTCTCAGATCTCCTCAGGAGCCAGTGGACTGTCAGTATTTAAATAATAACCCTCAGCAGTTGATCTACCAAGATGCTTATGATGAGGGAGAAGCGGCTGAGGAGGAAGGGATGGAGGATGGTGAAGTTTTTCTGGGAGAAGAAGAACAACAAAAGGAAGTTCTAGTACAGGAAGAGCATGAGGATGAGGATGGCGTCTATGGAGTGGCACTTTATGAATTTCGTGCCATGGAGCCAGGCGAGTTGGACTTTGATGTGGGAGATCGCATTCGTATAGTAAACACTTTGGAAGATGGTTGGCTGGAGGGGGAGCTGCGAGGGCAACGGGGTATCTTTCCTCATCGTTTTGTAAAAATTGAAGCTAAAGAACAGAAAACTGCAGAGGAAATTACTGTAGTTGGACCTGAAGCTGTGATGGAGAAYGAATGTATTGAACAAAACGCTAATCACAAATGTCCAAATGATTCAGAGAATGATCCTGAATGGAGGGTGTGCGAGGATCATACTGTATGGGACCTGGACTACTTTGAAAGGACTGAAGAGCAAAGGTGGCACTGTGAACATAAAAGCGATATGGATCAGAATGTTCAGAGAGAGCAAAGAAAAGAGGTTACCAGAACTGAATCTCAGCCTCCTAGACCTACCCCTCCATCTCACATTCCCAGACGCAAATCCACTCCACCAGCCAGACCTAGATTCCCACCTCGGCTTAGCCCGCCTGCACCTCACCAGAGACAACAAGTAGACCAAAGGTCCAGTGGAAATCAGTCCAACTACACTAACGGTAATGYTCGACCAGTGCAGCCTAGACGAACTCAAAGCCTTATGCTCCACAGTTCTCAATCTGGTTGGTCCAAAGATAAGGCATATTCACAGAGACCAGCAACAGACAGTACCTCCACCAAYATTAAACCACCCAGTCTTAGCCAAGCTTTGAATACCATTGTAGAGGGCCATAAACAACAAAGGCTAACTCGTCATTGTAGTTTGAGTGATGCTAGTTTGAAGCGGAGTGTTGAAGCACGGCCACATCCTCAGCAGAGAAGTCGAGGGGCTAATGGGGTTCTGCCAGCATCCTTCACCTTAGAAGCCCTCGCAGCTTCAGCCAGTGACCTGGAAGCCAAGTTGTCCCAGCAGCTTTTCGAATTTGAGAAAAGCCTGATATCTTCCTACAGCGACACTAACATGAGCTCCGGTGCTTCCACAGACATGCCGTCCTCAGCTGATCTGAACTCGCAGTCCCCCATCTCCCGGCACTTTTCTATACTCAAATACAGCGACGAAAACGACATCATTCGCGGCTCCTCACATTCTCCTGTGCCAAACTCCAAGACCTCCTCTTTGGAGAGACGCAGAAACCTTCGCCCTCCTCCCCCTCGTCCTCGAGTCCTGCGACCCCCAGCCCCTGCTCCGCACAAACCAACTCGTCCTGCTCCACGCCCCCCTCCTCGATGTCCGAGACAAAATGCCGCTCGTCCATCCAGCAACACCCCCGACAACAATCCCATCTTTTACGCTCCTGATGAACCAGCCACAACTGTTCCTAATGAGGGTCGGGTTGAATTTGTCGACCCAACGCCCACTCATGAACATGAAATTCAKGACCCACTGGATGYAGAGCAAGAGCTGGACAGGGAGACTGAGTTGGAACGTGAGCGACAGAAGGAAGAGGAGGAGAACTACCGGGTGTTGCTACGGTTGCAAGAAGTGGAGAACGAGATGGAGGAATATGCATGCACTGTGGAGGAGCTCAGGGCAATGTTAGAGGAAGAGGAAGACGAGACAGTCCGCTTACAAACTTTGGAGAATCTGGAGTTTTGTAACTGCACACTGGAGACGCTTGCCCTGGAACAGCTGCAGCTACAAGGTAAGACGAAAAAGGGGGTTGGAAGTTAGAGGTATTTTTGCACTTACATTTTTWAACRGTCAATMYTGGTCCTCAAGGACCCCCTACCYTGCATGTTTTAGTTGTTTCCCTGSTCYGGCACACCTGATTTAAATCAATGAGTGATTGGCAGGCTTCTGCAGAACTCAAAGACTTACTGCAGAGCAAGGAAACAACTAAAACATGCAGGGTAGGGGTCCTTGAGGACCAGGATTGAGCACCACTGCTTTAAATGGACCCACAACACTACATTACAGTCAGAYAACAGTTGTCTGAGTGTGAAACTTTGTAAATGATTATATTTTCTACTTGATCTGGGGCACAGTACAAACTGTGACAAGGAAMAAACATTTCACACCTTGTTYTTGTACAGTTTTCAGTTTCTGTTGTCTTGAAAAGACTGATTAAATGTGCAGCATACACTACAGAAAGAATGAAAACACAAAACAATACTTGGTTCGTGTCATAGTTTCTCTTCTGGCTGCCGGTGACTTAGTGGGAATATCCACATTCATTTAGGAGAAAATTTAATAAAGAAAGGATCTAGAAATGAGATATCTGTGCCTACAGGGTTCTCTCTTTGAGATGGTTTCTAAATTGCTCCGATACATACAGGGTCAAAACATGCTACATATTTAAAACATTCAGACAATATATTTTTGTTTACTCTTCATAGATGTCAGTAGAACTAGTGCCATCCTAACACGTATTGTCACCTCACAGGGACTATATTCAGGATAAATGCACTATTTAACCCATAACTCCTTAGGAGACCAAAATCTGGTCATAAATCAATGCTTTGTTACTGTCGGGGTCTATAAACTCACACACCTGTTATATTACAATAAAATCAAACTTCTCTTTCTCTAATATTATTTCAACAAAAGTGGAAATGAATATCAGCACATTAGTCTACAAAAGTTTTCAGTATACGTGGTGTTAGCAGGATGTTTATCCTCTTGCTTTTCTCGTTTAGGGGTGTACACATCCACACCGGGTTGGAGAAGGGTATTTACTCTGCTGCTGTGATGCAAAGGCTCGAATTCACTCATATGGGAGTGTTTTTCTATGTTTTTGCAGGGTGTGTTTTCTTCTTTGTAAGATGTCTAAAACACAATGGCAGCTTAGTGTTACAAAGCAGAGAGCAACCTCAACAACAAGGCCCTGCCTTTCACTTTTCAGTTCACAGTCTTTAACAGTAGTACTATAATAAGTGATACTTTCAAAACAGAACTAACTGGACTCTGTAAAATCTAAATTCTTGAAAAAAAAATCTGTCTTTAGAAGAATATATCTTTATTATTATATATTTATTTTTTATTATTTGTGTTTCTAAAGCTCAAACTTTTATTTTGAAAATGTCAAGGTCGTAACTCAGTTAAAAATCTAAGCAAAACATATATAAATAAAAAAGGATCAACCCTTGTTTTGTCGTTCTGTATGTTCTCAGTTTGTGTAGTATTTTTTTGTGAAAAATATACGTATTTTAGCAATTGTATGTAAAATTTCAAAATTGTTTTTAAGTTTTATTTAATTTCCAGTTAAGTGGCGTATTTACATTGGTAAATGAGTTTTAAATGTGAAGTGCCTTTTTTCTCACCATTAGAAATGTAGATTTGTTTTCCTACTGTTTTCTCTCACATCAAAGCTCTTTGCTCTACAGCAGGGTTATTCAACTGGCGGCCCGTGGACCACATCCGGCCCGCGAGTGACCAGAGTTCGGCCCGCCAATTGATTCATTCATCGCTTAAGTCCAAACCCCTGGTTTTCTACTTTAATTACTATAAGTTCTTTTAGTTAAACATAGAAATGTTTTGGTATCTACAGAAACATCAGAATCTTGGCTAGAATCCGGTAAAAAAAAACATTTCTTTGCACACTGAAGACAGTTAAAACTACAAGGAGTTGATAAAACTATGAAAGTGRAAATAAAATTGGTTTAAAAWTTTGGCAAGTCAGAGATGTCAAAATAATATTTGTGTCAAATAGGAGGCATAATGTGTCCTTTTTGTTTTCAATATTAATAATTATCACTACTTTTATAGGGTTCTGTATGTTGTATTCATGTTTGAATACAGCAAAAATRAACTATTACAAAGGTAACAAATCTTTGTAATACTTGGTTTATTTACATAACAACTTCAAATGCTGGATGTTCGGCCCCTGAGCTGTTGACCTGCAGTAACTGTGGCCCCCGGAGTAATTTAGTTGAATAGCCTTGCTGTACATACAGAACAAGAAAATTGCCAGTAATTAAAAAAACTGAGAACAGATTTTTATATGTAATGAATCTAAAATTAAATTGAAAGATGTCTATTTAATGTGAGACTAAACGGGGTATCTGTTTGTTGTAGTGTTATTTGGGCAAAACAAGTGACCTTTTTGTGTATCTTTGTTCTTTTATAATGAAAACATAACTTAACATCTAGCCCTGCTCTACAGCCTTCTGTAATTCTTTTTTAAACCCCACTTTAAAACACTTCCCTCAGCCTCCATAACACCGCCGTTTTCGAGATCTGTGTCAGCTTCAAATTTCTCTCAGCCTCTTAAACTGCATGATTTATAGTCTCCTGAAAGCTTGCCTGGCGACTTAGTCCCTTATCACTTTGCACCACGTTTTCTTGATAAAACTGAGCCTTGATCAGGTCCTGGAAACCCTTAAGTACATTTGCAAACACAGCCACAGGGAGGAATGTTTTCAAATGTTTTAATTGGCATTCCTACCACTGAAACATGCACATAAACACACAGTTTCGGTGTTGTTATGCTGTTGAAATCTAAGATGGTGAACACTGGTTATTAGGCAGTTTTATGTGAAAAGAGAACAACGTCCACAMGTTTCTTTTAATCCCCAGTTTTAACTTATTTACGGAAACAGTGCCAGTTTTTAATGTTCAGTGTTTTAAAGTTACTTATGTTCGTAGCTTTTGTAAATTTGTAGCATGTATTGCAAAATAGCTCTAGTTTAAGTGAACAGAAAATCAACCAATGAAAACAATCTTTGAGTGTGTGAATGCGTGTGTGCGTTGATGTAAGTTTGAGTGAGTGTAAGTTCTTTTAAACCTTTTCTGTTCCTCCCACTTTATTGCGCTGTTGAGGGAGGGGAGGCAKGTTTCATTATAGTCTCGCTTTATGAATAGGGTTGAGATTTTTCTCACACTAAAAGATCGTGTCTCTACTGAAAGTAGGGACAGTCTCTAACAATGGCTCTTTGTACACACACCAGGTCCTAATCAGGACTGTGTGCTCTCAAAAATCTCCCTTCTGCACTAATTTACTCTGAATATTATAAATATAATTTAATAAGATAGTGTGCTTGATTTATTTTTCTTTTCTTTTGCTAAACTGATTTCTCTAAATTCATTTTCAGTTCAAATAAACATTAAAAGCCTATTCAAACAAAATCATGTGGACATATCTGTAAATGATTGTTGCTCCTTGACATGTAGGGCAAAGTCAAACTTCTAAGCTTAAGTCAGAAGCAACAATATGAAAGTAAGAAGTTCTAAGAACTAGTTTCATAAACAGATAAGTTGCAAAAATGACTGGAAAAAAAACAAAAACATTCAAATCAAAATTGAGGAAAATGTTCTGAATCATTTAGAAATGGTTGATTCCCCTCAGAGGTAGAAGTATGTTCCAGTGTTCCATTAAATAAACTTTCTTGACAAACTCTTTTCCTGCATGCAGAAGTCCAAGTCAGTCGAAACAATGGGAGGGGCTGCTGGGTTAATCCTTCACCCATGTGACTCCACTGAATCATTAACGCAAGGAGACACCTCCTACAATGACCCTGCACTGTCCTCCTTCTCTCGTGATTCGCTGAGATGGCTGTAGGGAGGGTATGATTTAGTTTCGCTGAGGGCTGGGAGGTGCTTGGGCCAGGCAGTCCTGCAGAGGCAACTGAAGAGGAGACAGGAAAAACAAGTGGAAGAGTTACAGACAATATGCCTGGCAGGCGGCGTCGCCCACAGCGCTTCGTTATGGAATGCAGGACACTGGACAGGGAGAATAAGCCGCATTGAAGAGGAGAACATCAGCCCCAGGTAGGCTGATTTAAACAGAAAGAACCATGAAGAGCCCAGTGGTTTATGGCAACCCAGTCATGTTTAGTCCAGTGAATTGGAATCAAGCGGCTGGTGTTCCTCTGAGGAGAGGGAAGAGCGTGGAGGAGCTGGGGGATGCAGGATGGGCCAGAGAAAGAGAGAGGATGGTCCATCTGCAACAGTTACAGCAACTACATCAACTGCAGCTTCAGCAGCAACAGGTTGGATATCCAGGATATGGAGGTGTTCCTCCTGGACAGCCACAGGGACCTGTTCTAGTACCAAGTCCAGTTCCAGCCTGCCCTATGCCAGTTCCTGGTGCCATGATGGTGCATGTAGGTGGTCCTGTTCCACCTCCAGGACATGTGTCAACTCAATGGCCAGTACAATGGAACAACCAGGTCCAAGTTCGACCGGATCATGTCATCCAACAACAAAACTGGGAGCAGGATGACCAACAGAAGGCAGCTTATAGAGACACAAGAAATCCTGGTCAAAATGTTTACTTCCACCCTCGTTCAGAGGATGGTCACCTGGACTTGAGGATTTCTGAATGGAAGGGGAAACATTGTTTTTACCAAGGACCTGATGATTCCAACAGAGTGCCACAAGAAAGAGAAAATGACGTCAATACTCAGGAGGGTTATGGTACACTGGACAAGGAAAGGAGAAGAAGACATGACTGGGATAGAGAAAATGAACAGGAATCTGAACGCCACGATCGTAGACGCCGCAGAGACTTGGAAGAGTATGAATATAGTGACAAATACAGGGACAGAGATCATTATGACAGGATGTACAAYGAGGAATACGATGAAAGGGGGAGGAAATATAATGATACCAGGAAACAATATAAACATGATCGCAGTGAACAAAACAATTACAATAGTGAATATGAATATGAAGACCCCTACGATCATAAAGACACTTACAGAGACAGTTACCGGGGCAGGGACTATTATGAAGATCGAGMACATTACGACTCTAAGGAACGTCGTGACTTCAAAGAAAAAGATCATTTTCGACAAAGAGAGGAGGACCGCAACTACAATGAGCGAAGACCCAAGGACCATCGCTTTGACCGCCGTGAAGATGATCGATATGAACGCAGAGAATACAACTACAAACACAGGGATGACTATGACCGAAGGGATGAGGAAACACTGAGGAGAAAAAGAAAAGACCAGTATGACTCTGAAGTTGATGAGCATTGGGCGTATAGGGAAAATGACCGGAGTTACAGGTACAGAGATTCAAGAGATGACAGAAGAGGGGATTATTTCAACCACAAACGGAGGGACTACGATGAAAGGRATGGCTATGAGCGGAGAAAAGCAGACTACTATGACCGTGATTATGAAGACCGGTATGAATCCAGAGAAGTCGAACCTTCTCACCACAGACACAGAGATCGATACAGAGAATTGCGTTCAATATCCATGGAATCTGATTATGAGGAAAATCCTAAAAAAGATCACAAAACGCACTGCGAGAAATGGGTTGAGCAGCAAAATAAGAACTTTGCTCCTGGAAAAATTCACTCTTTCGAGGATCCGATCGTGTATCAGCACGATGATGAACAAGAGAAGGGTTATGAGTCAAGCGCAAGTGCAAGTTCAAAACAAGGTCGAAAGCCTGTATATGTGGGGTCCCTTGACAGGAACAGCTTCTACAGGAAAACGGCTCCAAGCTCTTTGCAAAAGTCACATTTCGCCACCACCAGGAAACAAAAGAAAGGTAAACACAGGAATTTTATCATGTGAGAAAAAGTGCTCCATATCCTGCATTTGTACAGCATTTACGTCATGAAAAATGATTTGCATGTTTTTATTTAAAGATAGTTTATGCCACCTAAATTTCTTGAAAAAACAAACAACTAAACAAAAAAAAACAGTTTATTTATTCCTAACTCCTGTAAAACCGTTCTGGGAGAGGTTTACAGAAGACACACTAAAGTCATTGGTGACCTCCAGAGGTGCTTTTCTAATCAATGCTGGGTGCGTCAGATTGCTGACTTGCCACACTTGCTGTCTGCCCCCTTTGAACATACACAACCTCCCTTTTTCACCATGTGTTTATGTGGGGGTTGAGTATCATCTGTCTCAGTAAAAAGTGAGCTGTGCGGTATTCATAGCTGTAAAAACATGCRAAACCAGTTTTGTGGGTTCTTGGTTTTTGTTTTCTGTCTTTCCCTTCATCTGTGGGTTTCCTAGTACCATACTTAGAGTATCCRAGGCTATATGCACACATAACTAGTTTGTTCAGTTCCTGCATGACTGAAAGGTCAAACTTTATCACATTTTCTCTATATAAAGGTGCTCTTAAAACTCACTTTATAAAGCAGGGGAATACACTGTGCCTTAAGTAGCTCTCATAATCAGATCTCATCTCAGAATTTTAATTGAATTAAACACTGTCTTTATTTATCACTTTATACCTTTGCACCTAAATGTTAATGTCTGCAGATGTGGTTTTCTGAAAKTTAAAGTTACTCTATGATTAGTAAGCCATGATTAGAGTCTTTAGATGTGCTAAAATCTTTTATTTCATAAAAACTTGTTTGGTTTTGTAAGGATTCAATAAGAACCTCTCAGTTTTCATTCTTTAGTTTGTCTGATTTTGGCTGTTGGTGAAAAAATAAGAAAAAATTGAGTCAAATCAAGTATTTCAAGAATCTGACCAAGTAAAATTTTCTTACTCCATTGGCAGAAAGTTTTGACTTAATTTGAGTCAAATTTTCAGACTAACAAGACAAATAATCTTACACATTCTGAAAACAAGATTATTATTCTTACACAATCAGCTCTTGTTAGTAAATCAGTCTCAAAACAAGATCAAAAAGACTTTTTGGCTGGATATAAGATTTAAAAACTTAGGTGGACATTTTTTGCAGTGTAGCTTTGTTTGTCATTGATACATCCTATGTTTGTGAGATACAGTATTTGCAAAATACTTTCAGACATTTGAGTTGGGCTCTTTGAAACATTTAAACCCTATTTTGTAATTGACAGATAGGGTGATATATGTCAAATAAATAACTTTCTAAATCTTTGTAGTKATAAAACATTTCAATGAATAATACCTGGTTAATTTTAAATTGTTTATCTAGACTCTAATAATACTAAGTCTTCGAATGCATTSTTCGTCCAACTAGCTAAAATAATGAATATGTTGAATAGAGAGGTCAAAATTAGTGCAGATCTGGTTCAAAGGGTTGTTGTGTATGTGTGGGTTTGGCTGAGTAATCTTTCAACACGGAAACGCTGTGAGGTGGGAGTGAGTTACACGAAGAGTCAAAGAACGATAGAAGAGCACTTCCTTGGCTCACGTTATTGTGTCTGAGAAGAAGCAGGTGGCACCCCTCAGCCCCTCCCCCAGTTACCTAGAAACCTACACGTGCACAGACACACACACACACACACACACACACACACACACGCACAGTCCAAACTGGCCCCCGCCACACATCCCTTCAGGAGTCTGAGTATTAATCCCTAGCGTCAGCATGGTGAGTGGATGGTGGGGGTCTGTCTGGTGCCAGGCGGTGTCGAGCACTGACCTGACTCCTTCACTGCAGCACGAGACGGATACTGTGTGTGTGTGTGTGTGTGTGTGTGTGTGTGTGTGTGTGTGTGTGTG
>NW_013952445.1:38947-48268 GCF_001266775.1 Austrofundulus limnaeus
ATATAGGGATATATCGTATCGTGACCTCTCTGTTATAATATGTATCGTATCGGCAAATTCTTGCCAATACACAGCCCTAATCTTAGTACTGGCAATCTAAAAGCTTCAGGTTTAAAGTAATTCAGCTTGTATAAGTCTGCATGGATTTGCTTTAACGTGCCATGGAGGTTCAAATTGATCAAATAAAATATTCTCCTGGTTTATTTCCAAAACCTGATGTCCAAAACAAGATGGATGGTTCTACACATAATCAAAAAGTTACATAGATTTCTGGTGCAAGAAAGAAAAAAAATGTTGTCTGGGAGTTTTCTGTTACTGTGGGAAAACAAAGATTGTGTGGATTTTAGCTTTTACATCTAGTTTCGGGTTGATAAGGCCAAGTTCACTCAGGTTGTAAAGGTGTGGCTCACATTATGAGCAGCTGTATTTGGATGCAGTTTGTTGCTTTAAATAAAAAATGTTTCCCACTTCACTGTAAAACAATGCCCACCTTATACAAAAGGCAAATTAAAAGAATATAACTAAAGATGAAATCTTTTTTTATACTTTTTTTTGTCAAAGATTGCAAGTTTGTGGGTTCTAGATGACATCAAGTGCAACATGATCGTAAAAAGAAAACTACAGTAAAATTGATGGCTGTTTTTTACTGATCATACAATCTGACCAGATATTATCAGTTTTATTTGTCACATGCAGTTGCAACAGCCTTCAACTTCTATTCTCAAAACATTATTGATTTAGTTTGAAAAGGTTTAAATTTGTAATTAGGTTGCCTTTATAGGGTATTCACATAAGAAAGGTGCTTTTGTTTTGACAGGAAAAACACTGAAATACAGYATTGCAATTCAAGCTGTATATAAAATGTAAATTATATTAAAAAAAGAAATTCTCACTTCATTTGGGGTATAGAGTGTAAAGCAGTGAACAATAATGTGCAACTGTTTGATTTACTTGTGGGAAAACTCTAAAAGCCTCAAGGAAGATACATTATTTGTCTCTACTTGTCTAAAAACACAACAACAAGAAAAAGATATAATCCTGAGTTTCGTCATCTCCAGTAGTTCTCAAACAGGTTGAGCTGGAAGTACTTTCTCACAGAGAGAATCTAAAGGTATTAGCCCTAAAAATATATGTAAAAATGCCCGTATACAGAAACCACATCCTCTGTTTTACCTCAGTGCTTTACTGCTGTGCATTACAGGCCCTTGATTGTCCTGTCGAGCTTCTGTTTTGGTTTAAGAGGTTACGTACTCAACAGTTTTCCTCTTTTCTGTACGTATGCAAAACAGATGGTCTCTTGAAGTAATTGCACATTGTTCACCACCAGCATAATGTGAATTGAGAAGCTCTAAAGAATCCACAGATCCCCCGTCTTAAACTCCTTTGTTGCGTCTCTGTTACTCAACTTATTAGGGGTAATTAAAGCTGAGAGTATCACATTTTAAATGCTCCATGTTTCAATAAATGCCCACCCTTTGTGTAGCTTGGCTTGAGAGGAATGTAATTATCATGAATATGAGTTAGGAACAAGCTGCTGTGAGATTAGTAAGGAGCAAGAATGTGACCTTTCGGAGGTTTGACCCCAGAAAAGATAAACAGGATGGTATGTCACTAAATAAACTCCCCGGTTTTTCCTGTAGTGACCTTCCACCTGAAACAGTCGGYGGTTAAATCTGGACAAAAGCTTGTGGGTTTAGTCAAGTAAAAGCCCCTTTTGTGGACTTGGATTGTTTATTGTATCAAAAAAAATATTTTTTTTAGTTATCCATGCTGTAAAGCGTCAAATCTCTTTGAAACCCAAAGTTAACCTGAAAAATAGCTGCTGTTATGTATGTTGCTAATATTCACACCACCTGTCTTCACATTGTTTTCCTCATTAGCAGCCTGGCTGCAAGTCACAACTTGCTAGTTCAAATGAAACCTGATTTWGTTGTGTTGACATTTTATGGAGTTTGGCCGTTCATATCAAGCTGCTTCATGTCTCAACGTTTGAGTAAAGCTGCCACCGACTTTCCAAAACCTGATATGAGGCACAAGRACGGCCCCTGCTAGACCCACTGCCATGGTAACTGTGCACTCTGTGGTGAACTTTAGAGCAGAACACACAGAGCTGATTGTGTCTGACCTTAAAAAGAGGACAAACTTTTTGACTTTGTACAACTATCAGTGCAGCAGGCGAGCTGAAAGTGCTCATTCAGTAGAAGAAAAACATTCACGAGTGACTTTGTTGTAAAAGGAAAGTAGAGGACCAAAAAAGTATTTTTTGAGTTTGCTTGAGAGGTTTTAGGTATCATATAGGAGAAAAAATGTATATATATTTAAAAGGATCCCTGATTAGTTGTAACATTAGACTTTATTTGATAAACATATATTTTAACTGTAAAATAAAGACTGTAAAAATACTGTAGGCTGTTTAGTTTTGTAAATTTTTAAATATATATTTTAACACAGATGGAGCCATTTTATTTACACACAAAGCATTCTGGGTAAAGGATGACATGGATAGGTCCTCGGTGTGAGCGAGCTATATCCACCCTGAAGGTTAATCTTGGACAATATCTGATGATTGGCTCTTAAATGAAACCAGAGAGHGTTGACAGAGAGGAGAAGGTAGAAATGACTCAGCCTGGAACTGAAAATATAGATGGAGGACAACAGAGCTGCTTCATGGAAGAAGAACCCCAGCTTAGCCTGTTAGCCTTTGTGCTAGCGCCAACACTATATTGCCTTATATGTATTAGCTTGGTGCTAGCACGACAAATAAGCTAACTGAGGTCCTCCATTCATATTTTCATTTGCAGGCTGAGTCATTTTTGTGTTCCCCTCTCTGTCATGTGGATGGAGGACCTCAGTGACGAGAGGAGAATGTGTAGCGCTGAGCTAATACATATATAAGGTGATAGCATCGGGGCTAACGCTAAAGCTAACAGGCTAAGCTGAGGTTCTTCTTCCATGAAGCAGCTCTGTTGTCCTCCATCCATATTTTCATTCTACCTTCTCCTCACTGTCAACGCTCTCTGGTTTCATTTAAAAGAGTCGATTATCAGATATTTTCCAAGATTAACCTTCAGGGTGGATATAGCTCGCTAGCAGCCTCGCACTGAGGACCTATCCACGTCATCATTTACCCAGAATGCTTTGCGTGTAAATAACATGGCCCCGTCCGTGTAATATATTTTTATACTTTTAGTTTAAAAATTATGAAAACTGAACATCCTACAGTATTTTTACAGTCTTTATTTTACAGTTAAAATATATGTTTATCAAATAAAGTCTAATGTTACAACTAATTGGGGATCACTTTAAGGAAAGTGAACCTGAGTAGGTGATTAAGAAGTCTTTGAACTCAGAATCTTGATTTTGATGGATCTCAGCCTGTCAAAGGAGGAGCTCAGACAGGTGCTTCCACGTTGGGAAACATGAACTGGATTAATCTAATAAATGGACCAGATTTCTGTCCACCCACTTTGCTCAACATAAAGTCTAACAAATACCATTACAACCTCATGCAGGTTGATGTGTTGTGACATAACTAGACTCTTTGTGACGTCAACCAGCATTAGGACTGGTTGGAAGGTCAGCAAGATGGGGCGTTTGTTAGATCTTCTCAAAAATACTGATCTGTTATAGCCAAAAAATCAACCAGTTTGAGTCCAACTCCATGTTTTTGTGTCTGCCCACTATGTTCATCCTCCCTGGTGTGTGTGTTTGTGTGTCATGATGGTGGCTTGTCCTCCATTCTCATGGTAATGGAGCTCCAGAATGAAGTTTTTTGTGCGGTCGCCCCCCTCAAAGCTGTGAAGCTGAACTTCACAATAATAATGGGGCTATCATAGATTGGGTGGTGTTGGAGCTGCTGTTGTGTGTGGAAGGGTGTTGTTGAACTGGTTTGAAGAAATTTCCAATCAGCAGGTGGGTAAAGCCTCCTCTTCATATTTTTTCCCTACTTTGCTGTCTTTTTGTTGGACCAGCACTGCAAACAAGGTTTTTTTTTCCTCTCCAAAGAAATCCTACATCTTTGTTCAGGTTTGCTCAGTTTTAAGCCGTTCAATCTGCCTGATCTGTGTTTTCATTGATACAGTATGTTCCTGTTATTAACCACAATTTTGTTTTTGGTTAAACCCTTGCTGACTCGAACTAATCCATGCGTTGTGACTATGGCTTGAGTCATGCTGAAGTTAGCACAGACTCTGGAGTTGCAGGAGTGGTTTACTTTTACGTCACTTTACAGCACTAATAAGTACAGGACACTCCCTGCTGTGACAGTTCCAGAAACTACTCTGCCGTTCAGACATCAGCAGATATGTTGCAATGATGAAATGTGTGAAACCATATTGGTATTGATCTAAAACAATTAAGGGACAAAATGTCAAGACTCCTGTTCTAAGAAATGGATTGATGTAGTTTACCTGGATTTTTTTTTGCAGAGGAAACTGCAACAAAACTTTTGAGTTGCAAATTCATCCATTTTGCTTAAAATTTATTAGTGGTGTATTTTATTTCTTTATTTTACTCAAAGCTTATTTGGAAATTTGTGTAAATCAATTTATGAAGTTATCTTTTATTTGAATTTATTTTGTATTATTTGTTGCTGTTTCCCAATATTCAGTTACTTAATCTACTCATGAKTCCTCAGTCGCAAATATAACCATTATCCTGTTTTGCTGTCAGTTTATTTGAATTTATGTTTTTGACATTCTTAGTGAATTGATTTAAAGTGATCACCTGTAAGTCATGTACTCTATAGTCTCAGCCTTCCAGCTTCCTTTTTAAAACATTTTTCCTCCTCAGACAGCAAGTGGTTAATAACCTACAAGTGTGTTTGATTACACAATACACACCCAAGAAATACCATGTACTGTAGCATGTAAWGATCTACAAAAGCCACACACAGCACACGCGACTGGATCTATTMAAGCATTCAGTTTGTTTATCTTCTGAAGCTGAAAAAACATCTAATGGTAAACTTGCTTTTGGGTTTCAGTGGAACTATAACTAAAAACTAAAATTAAAACTCAAAATGCTCCAAGAAATGATTGAAAAACCAACATAATCCCAATATTTCTTGCTCGTATTTAAACAGTTGTGTGTGTGAAATTATCTTGATGAACATACAACACCTGTGTGAAAATTCACCAAACAAAGAAGAAGTGGAGTTCTGTCAAAAGTGGGTCAAAATGTGGTCATGAGGCTTCACAGGTCGGCTCTGATAGAAATAGTTGCATATTTAAGCTTGTGAAGTGGAGCATGTGATGGTGTTTTGTGTTGTCTGTAGTAGATCAAACATGGGAATAAACCCATTGGTTCTAATTAGATTCCAAGTCTTTTGTTTCCACTCTGCCCGTATTATGCAGCGTGACTTCTAAAAACCCATTAGTGAACTAGTTTCTCATCGGTAAGGTCATGTGCAACTTGTGWTAGCAGCCGGCAGCGACCCACGTTACCGGCTGATGTGGTTCAAGCAACGAGAAAAGCTCATTGAGTTGAGCTTTAGCCAAGTCACGTGAAGCGATGAGGTCAGGGTGGGAACGAAACCAAACGCTGGTGACCCATGAATCAAACACAAGAATACTGTGAAACTGATGAAAACTTCTGCAAATCACTTTGACGAAGTTGTGACCATTTCCTGCTGGGCAATTCTTTTTAAAGAGGTGGTGTAGTTTGGCACTGTTTACGCCAAACAGGGAGGTTGCTGGCAGTAGAGCAAAAGGGGGTCAGATTTCTGCTTAGGTTTAAACAAGGATGAGCAGCGTTAACTTYGTTAGTCTCTGACAGCATCTGTTCGAGGAAAGGTGATGTCATTGTCATCCATCTCAACACGACACCTCAAGCTGCTCATGCTGAAACTTCATCTCAGACGTCGTAGATCCTTATACTAAAGCACACATCAGTGCTGCTAACTTTTCACCTTTTTATTTWTAATGCCGCCATAAGAAATATGTTTTCATTGAGAGGCGAGACACGAACCAGGAGACAACTTAAAATTTAGACTTGAACATTTAACTGCAAAGAATAAATCCATACAAACACCACAACACAGACCTTTATTCAGTCTAAGCATTTTGGTATCAAATCAAAACAATCCACACATTTTATCCATTATCTTCCAAGTCTGGCCACACCTCAGGCAAGACGTCACATTGAGTGGAAGGATCTTCTCTAACATATGACCAGACCAATTACAACAGTCTATTACAACAATGAGAAAYAATTAAATGTTGGTCTGTTGTRTGGTGATAAGGCGCTTCTTAACTAATCTTGTCCTTTTAAAAGTACWCTCTGTTTTAAGATGACCCATTCCATAGTGAACATTAATTAATCAGTTTAATCAAAGCACACCAAGATACAGTATGTAAAATTGCARTTAGATTATCAAAAACAGCCTAGATCTCTCAATAAAAGCAGGAATGTGTCGTGCATTTAAAAACAATCAGTTAAACAGAATCAATTCTTCTTCATCGCCTCAACATATCACAGATAATTACCAAAGATGTTCTGGGTATTTTCATTTTACATGTAATTGGCAGCGTTCCCACGGGTCCTTGAAATCCTTGAAAGTTTGTGAATTTGAAAAAATTATTTCAAGGCCCTGGAAAGTTTGTGAAAACAGCCAAAAAGTACACTTGYCATTGAAAGTCCTTAAATGTTTTTTKGGRATTGAAATTCTCTATTCAYTCGACTGATTTTCATCYTCTTTCCAAAAAAATAAATTATATAAAAAAATACTCAGGTTTACRGTAAACTGAGGTCATTGTTTCTGRCTCAACAACTTCTATGTTGTTAAGTTTTTCATTGAATTTACATGATATTAAACCTGTTCATTTGGTAACATTCTGCGGTAGAAGTAGGTAATTGCCATTGCGCGTGGTTCTTTAATTTGAGGAAATTGGTACTGGAAAGTCCTTGAAAGGTCCTTGAATTTGATGTTGACCAAGGTGTGGGAACCTTGAATTGGTCTTCCACTACATTTTTTTTAAGTTACCAAGTTTGTAAAATTTGACATACAAAATCCTAAAGCAGGGGTGTCCAGTCCTGGTCCTCGAGAGCCACTATCCCACATGGTTTACCCACCTGAGCAGGGAAACAAGTAAAACATGCAGGATCGTGGACCTYGAGGACCAGGGTTGGACACCTCAGTTTTAAATTGCTGTACAAAGGTTTATCTATATACCTGTTTACAAATAAGATATTGGAAAAACCTCTTGCCTCTCTCAGTAAAGATGAGTTATTTGGAGCTTTTTAGATTGAAATGCACAAAAATTCAAATGATTGGCATTACTTCTGGGAGATTTTTCTTTCAGCCAGCACTTATTCAAGACCGTTTCAGACATTCAAGAAACCAAAGTCTGTTTTTTCGCAGTAAAACTTGAGTCCAAATGAAATATCCCCTGCAGTCTTGGTAAACAACATGCATAAACTTGAGAAACGATTTTGCTTTTCATCGCTTTCCCGTGCTGTTACCTCTCCTCCCTCTGTTTGCCTCTTAACTGGCTCCTCTTTAAAGTCTGCTCTGGCCCCTGAGAGCCCACATGTCTGTAGTTGCTGTCACAAGCCTTTGTGTCGCCCACAAAGAGCCCGAGTCCCCTCCAGTTTTATCTCCATTTATGAAAGGCAGCGGTGCGTGAACGAGGCTTTCCCTTCAGTCCCAGGCCTCCCCAGAGATCAGCCCTCTGTGAGTGATAGCGGCGGCTGGGATGAGAAGCTGCTTGGATGAGGGTTTAGGGCGGGCCGAGTGGGTGGGCACGAGTRTGTTTGGTTCTAAATGAGTTGAGCTATGGGCTGGGAAGCATTTGCTCTTAAATCTTCCCTYCCTATTATTTGGCTACAAAAAATGTTTTTGTTTTACCAGTTTTATGCAAATGAACAAACCGGTGCAGGTTAAAAAAAGAATAATAATTTTTGACAAARCCATCAGGACTACGCTTCAATGACACAACCTCTTGTTCCAGAGATGAAGCTTCAGTCGTCTCAGCCCAAACCCTTGGAAACCGCCCAGGTCTCAGTGGATCCTCCGCCCCCTGTCGGCGCCGAGGTTCCTGAGCTGAGGATGCTGGAGAAGAGGTCAAAGGTCATCGAGGAGCTGCTGCAGACTGAAGACGATTACATCAGAGACCTGGAAATGTGTGTCGACGAGATCATCGTGCCTCTGCAGGAGAAGCAGGTAACGAGGGAAACCAGGAGGTCTAAAAAAGTGATGCCTTGTGTAAACGTTAGTTCATATATTATTTTAAATATCTGCATKTGTTTATACTTCCTGAGGCTAATCACAAACTTGTTCCTAATATAGAYACAAAAAGTCTGTCTTTAAGTGTTATACAGTATTTTAGGAAAAGTGGAAATATTGACTGTTTTCCTGTTTTATTTATCTTAAGGTGAACGTGGACTTTGAAGGACTCTTTGGAAACATCAGCTCTGTGATCGAGTTGTCTCAGCGGTTATATAGTGAACTTCAGGAGACGGACTCTATAGGTAAAGAGTCATTTTAAAGACCGGTCAAGTCAGGAAGTATCCTGATTATATTTATGTTTCATCTATAAACAAATCTCTTCTTTAAAATTTACTGGAAYAGTAAGTCTTTAAATGCACTTTAACATAATTCAGCCTCACAAGGAGCGTTTGAGGCTCTGATTATATAACATATTATTTTATTTAGTTATTTACTGCAGAATTTACCCCAAAAAAACATTTGTCTTTTATAAACTGATCTTATGTATTTTGCTGCATTTTTTTTTCTAATGATAAAATACATCCCCTTTATCCTTTTTGAACATAACTCAAACTGTAATGCCTTTTTTTTCTTTTATGTCCATTCAGGAACTGTATTTTTGGGCCACAAAGCTGAGCTGGAGGAGGTGTACAAAGTTTACTGTCAGAACCATAACGAGTCCATCTCCCTGCTGGAGGCGTACGAGAAAGACGAAAGCGTTCAGCGACACGTACAGGACTGTCTCGAGAGTCTGAGGTGAGTCAGATACTTTATTTTTACAAATCTGTTGCGTGGTCAGGGTATGAACGAGACAATGTCACATTAAATAATCGACCCAGCTAAAGCTTGGAGTGTGCTCCATCTCAGTTTGTGTGAGGACTTCAGAAATGTGGAGCAATTCAGGAATGTGCCCTGCCTTGTTTCTCCTGTCGAGTTTCACCATCTGTGACGCAGACACTTGGACGGACGCTGCTGCGTTTCAGTGAAATACAGCGGGTAAAATAAGTATTGAACATGTCACCATTTTTCTCAGTAAATATATTACTAGAGGTGCTAATGACATGAAATTTTCACCAGATGTCTTTAACAACCCAAGTGATCCATACATACAAAGA
>NW_013952445.1:49423-62004 GCF_001266775.1 Austrofundulus limnaeus
TGCCCCTTGTCAGTGCAAATTAATATCAGCTGGTTCAGTCCCAAATGATGGCCAGGTGTCACACAAGAACCATCTGATCACCAACATCTGGTGAAAATTTCATGTCATTAGCAGCTCTAGTAATATATTTACTGAGAAAAATGGTGACGTGTTCAATACTTATTTTACCCGCTGTATAGCCTGTTTGAAGATAAACACGTCTTTTGCTAGACGGGAAGCTGCAGAACAAAGACGCTGTGGCTCCGTACACATAAAACAAGACAACGAGCAGCTGAGTCTCTGTTCACTGCTAATTGTTTATCGGCAGGGTTTTGAAAAAGAAACATGTTACAATTGTTTTATTATTATTTTATGGGTTTAAAGTTGCCACCTGCTTCAGTACAAACCTTTGTCTGCATCGTGGATGTGGTGCAAGTGCTGCAACGTTTCAGAAACCGGTTCAACAAATTTTGTAGTTCTGCACAGAAGCAGACTCTGGTGTTAGACTGAGATAAATCAAAAAGTTGTTGGAAAAACTCGTCACACTTGCAGTGTAAAACTTGTCTTCTGTCATCTTTTCTATTTCTTCCCCCTCCTTCCAACAGGGCCATATACCGCAAATGGTAAGTCTCCATAATGAGTTCCAGCATAATATTCCTGCCTGCATGCCTGTCGCTCACTAAACCCCTGTGAAAACGACCTGTGTGTGTGTTTACCTGCTCCGGATCAGAGTGGGCTTCAGAAACTTCTCTGCTGGTTGAACATGGGTTCATTCATGTGGCTTTGCTTGCTTTCTGCATGTGTGTTGTTTACCGTTGTGTTGTTCAGAGAAGTGCTCTGTTTAATCTCCATGAACCCTTTTCTTCCCAATCTGGATGGGTCAGAAAACAGATGGTTGATTTTTGAGGAACAGTGCCACCTACATGACTGTAACGGGAACTTTGTTTTTAACCAGCAGCTCCAACTAAATCAGCAAACTATTTACTCAATTTCTCAGGGGAATTTACTTCCTCTGGATTAAGTTTGAAAGACAAGTATATTTCCTAATCTCTTCCTTAAGTGGCCCTAATACATATTGAATCATTAGATTCCACCACAATAATAGTTGCAAAACCTGTTTGTCATGTGGGTTTCATTACACCYAAGCAAATCAATTTTATCTGCCTTTTCATACTCTTTAAGATCTTCCAAACAAAGCACTGATCATATTTTTCTCAGTCACGTCTCCATGACTGAGACAAAAATATTTCTTCTTGTCTGCGACTATCATGATGACTTTAATTCCCGCAGCCAAAGAAGCCAACAGAAATATATAGTTTTGCGTCTGCGTTTGTCTTCCAGGGGCAAAGCCAATTACATCAACCTGGGCTCCTTCCTGATTAAGCCGGTGCAGCGGGTGATGCGTTACCCACTGCTGCTGACAGAGCTGCTGGGGGCCACGCCAGAGAGCCACCACGACCGGCCCCAGCTGACCAAAGCTGTGCAGGCCRTCAAGGACATCAACGTGAACATCAACGAGTACAAGCGCAGGAAGGATCTCGGTAAAAAAAAAAAAAAAGCTGTCTCAGGAATATTTCTCCTAAATTTGAGTCCGATTATTTCAGTTTAGTTTCCCCTCAACTTTGCCCTCTTCCGTTCCCAGTCGTGAAGTACAGGAAGGGGGACGAAGACTCGTTCATCGACAAGATCTCCAAGCTGAGCATGCACTCCATCATCAAAAAATCGAACCGGGTCAGCAGCCACATCAAGCAYCTGACGGGGATTTCGCTTCAGGTTTGTTTCTGCTCTGCACAGAGTTCGTTTTGTCTGAAACGAGCGGAAGAGCATCAAATGTCTGAAACGTGCCCCGCCCACCCCGCAGGTTAAAAGTGAGGAATTTGACGATGCGGAGAAAAAGTTCAGGCTGCAGGAGAGACTCATCAAGTCTTTCATCAGAAACATTTCCTTGTACCAGCAACATATCAGGGTAAGTGATAATTGTCACTTCAGTAACTTCATGCCTTTTTATACATTTACCACATTTGATAAAAAGKTCTGTTTATATTATATAATGCAATAATTGTTCCACACTTGATCTACTGTATTGATGTTTGGGGAAAATCATGCAAAACAATTACAAACCCAATTTTTGTTTTACAGAAAAGAGCTGTTAGAATTATCACCAGAAAGCATTACTATCATTGGTCCATCAGTTGAAGTTATTGAAATTCTATGATTTGGTTGATTATGGTATTTTATCAGTCATGTATGGGCTCATAAAAGCACATTACCTTCAAACATTCAATTACACTTTGTTAAAAAAAGAGAGTTGTTACAATCTCAGGGGGATAGATATGTTTGTTAAACCCAAATTTAGAACCAGTTAAAAGGAACGGAGTCCAGGTATAAGATTATGGAATAATCTGGAAGATGACATTAAAAATGTCAGATCAATGAGTATATTTAAGAGAATGATGAAGGTTAATTTGCTGGAGAAAAATGTAAATGTATGAATTGTAGTTCACCGAGTTAAACCTTTTTTTTTTGTAAACTAAAGATTATTTTTGGTTGAATTTCTTTATTTGAGAAAAATGGGCAGATATAAGATTTTTTTTCTTCTTCTGCTACCTTTCATTTAATTTATTTGTCATTTTGTTGTTTGTTGAATTTATATTGTTGTTTTTAAAGAAATGAATTAACTAACTAACTAAAATTTACTTTATTTCCTCGACCGAATCTCTTTTTAGGAATCGGCGTCTGTGAATGTCTTGTCTGCCATCAGTTTGGGCGACATCTACACAGAACGTAGCGTCCTGGATCCCGAGCGCTTCCAGAGAGCTCACCGCAGCATCAGCGACAAACACTTCACTCAGTTTGTAAGTCTTATCCTCTCTCTTGCATCACATAGGTGGTAAAGCTCCAGGGCAAAATAATGTGTCTTAAAGGGGACCTATTATGTAAAATTCACTTTTTAAAGGTTTTTTTACTCAACTTTGGGTATGTACTTCTTAAAAAAACAGTCCTAGGACCAAAAAAATGCACCCAGGGGCATATTTACTGYAAGTAAATGTATTTTTAATGTATTTTAACGACAAGTTTTATACTTACGTCATTTTGTGATGTCACAAGCCGTACGACAACCCACCTGAACCTGCGTTCAGCCCCTTACCTAGCAACCCCCGGGTGAGACTCCACCTCCTCAATATAAAAAGCCGTCACAGTTGTTGTTGTGCAATGTGCAGCTCATTTAACAACAAGCCTCCAAAAGGGCAATGGGTAGAGTGTTGGACCAGAGAGYGGTAGACCCGGATTTGAGACTGGCACRGACACAATTTAATTATTTATTTATTTTCATTTGTTATGAACATGTTTTCTCATGTACCTCTATTGTGTAGCTTATTAAAGCCTTGTTAAAGCCTATTTGTTCAAGTTTCTGAGGTATTTTGACCGCTGCTGCTCCCTGCTCTGGTAACAGCATGCAGAGTGAGCGCAGAGCAGAGGAGGAGGAGAAAAAATAAAAAGAAGCTGCGACTCTGCCTCTGGGTCTCATATGGTTGTACAACGGAGCTTCTGCTATTATTAGCCATGCTAACGTAAAAGCTGGCTTTGGAGGGCGGAGTTAATGTCAACAGATTTTTGGAGGGCGTTACCAACAGAGCTCATTAACATAAACAGCTCTTCTGAACGGAAGTCAGAGCAGGCAGAAATAGAAAATGGGAAATTTTATTATCTGAGAATTATTTTGTGCATTAAATCGAATGAACATGGTCTGGATAGCCCACAGACATACCATAAAAATTTCTAAGACCCATAATTGGTCTCCTTTAAAAGATTTAAGGAAATAAAAGATTTTTAAGAGTTAAAGGTCCAGGTAAGTCTGACCCTTGGACTAACCAGAATAAGATCTGACGACACATCTGTCCCTTCTCCTGAGCAGAAGGAGCACACAGAGGAGCTGGTCATCCAGCCGCTCTCCCAGCTCCTCGTCATGTTCGCCGGCCCCCACAAGCTCATCCAGAAGCGCTTCGACAAGCTGCTCGACTACGACAACTGCAAGGAGCGCGCCGATCGCCTGAAGGACCGCCGGGTCAAGGACGAGCTCCAGGTGACGCGCAACAACTACGAGGCGCTGAACGCCCAGCTGCTGGACGAGCTGAAGACGTTCAACAGCGTGGCCGAGGGTCTGTTCCAGGACTGCGTGAAGGCCTTCGCTCAGGTGCAGAAGGACTTCATGAAGACCACGCTCGGAGAGCTCGGGCCYCTCCTGCAGGTTGGGATCTTGCCTTTTTTAGTTTTTAAATTTAATTTATTTATTTGGGTGTTTTGCACACTAAGCTTGTTAATAATTATTGTCTCCACACTGATGATAACCAAGCCTTCTTTTGTTTTCTGCAGTTTTCCAACAAAGTCTGCACAGAAGGAAACCTGATCACCCAGTTTCAGGAGGAGTACAGCCAAGTTCTTCGACTGCTTCAGAGCTTCAGCTTCTGCCCAGAGAACCTGCCTCCGGCCACAACTGCAAGAAAACAGGTTGACAGGAAAACGCTGGAGAAGCCGACCTCCAAGAAGCAGCTGCAGGGACCTGTAAGTTTATTTTTTTCAACAAAAAAAGGAAGACAGTTTTAAAACTTACCTAATCACATTTTTTAAAATAWTCTTTTCAGCCCATCATTAATGCGCAGACAGATGAGCATCGTGCTGAACTTATGGTTAATTATGGACCTGAGAAGCTTTACCAAGCTGAGAGGAACTTTAATGCTGCTCAGGATATGGATGTTTCTATCCAAGAGGGAGATCTCGTCGGTGTAATAAAGCAGCAGGACCCGTTGGGTAGCCACAACCGCTGGCTGATTGATAACGGAGGTATTTTATTATTAGATCTAAAAGAAAACGTAGCGAAGTGTTAAATTTGCTAATCTGTTTATATTTATTCTCCTTTTGCAGTGAACAAGGGTTTCGTCTACAGCTCCTTCCTGAAACCGTACAACCCACGCAGGAGTCACTCGGACGCCTCTATCGAGAGCCAGTCGTCCAACGAATCTGGTTATGGCGGCTCCTCCCCCGTTTTCTCCCGCCAGAACAGCAACAGCACCTTGACCTTTAACCAGGAGGCGGCCACCGTCAGCTTCTCTACATCGCAACCCCAAAGCCAGTCGTCGCCRCAGCCGTGGCTTGAGTCCACCTCGTCTCGCAAGAGTCACCACAGAGACGCCCCCGACGCCGAGCACACCCACCAGAGCACGAGCGCCTCGCCCCGAAACCAGTCCAACCGCACAGACCATTCAGAACAAATGCGCAGAAACCCCCCCGGTCACAGAGACGCCGAGACGCCCCCCCGGCACTCGGGCGGTCACAGAGACTCGTACGATTCCAGGCAYGACAGGAAACTCCGCGAGATGTCGGACTTCTCCGAGACGGACTCGTCTTCGTCACAGAAAAACAGCCGTTCGAGGCAGCACGGACACGCAGACAAGGGCTACAGCTCCCCTCAGTGGAGGAATGGAGACGCCGGCAGCTACAGGAAGCCTGCGCMCACGCTGGAGGAGCGCAGCGAGCCGGAACCAGAAGGCGACCTGAACTGCCATCAGGTGAGGCTTTTCAAAACACAGCAAACGAGTCGAAGCCGTCTCTGAGCWTTGTGCTGTTTTCAATGTTTGTCCAAAACTGCTACAAATAAAACGCCGACACGTCTGTGCTAAATCAATWAACTTCTTTTTTGTTTCCTCCTAGATTTATTATGCCCTGTACTCTTTCGAGGCCCGTTGTTCCAACGAGATGAGCATCTCCGCCAACGAGCGGCTGCGGGTCCTCGAGTTCCAGGACTTGAACGGCAACAGCGAGTGGTGGCTGGGGGAGGCGGACGGAGGCAGGCGGGGATACGTGCCCTCCAGCTACATCCGCAAATCTGAGTACACATGAACAAACGCTGCGAGGAGGGCGAAACTTCAACGAACAAAAAGAAAAAGAAAAACTCCACGAGCACCAAGAGATCAAAACCCCACAGATCTTGATATGCTGTAACTTATTTATGAACTCTTTTGATAGTGACTGACTAGTGCTGCAGACTTTGCTCCTGCTTGTATTTATATATAATTTTAATCTTTTTTTTTAAACTTGCCTTCCTGTTTCTGGTTTAAAACCTGTGAATTGCCACGTTCCCTGAGGCTGAGAACAGCGAGTTGCGCGTTGAAGCCGTCTTACAGTTTGGCGAATTGGGGACATTGCAATGGAAACGTGAACGCCTGGAGTTCAGATTGGCTCTTTTGTAAATCAGCATTAGCCTGACCTGAACACTGTGACGCCACGATTACGAAACATGAGATGAATTTCTGTTCATCGGTCAGCGTTTGAGGCACTTGTTGTGGCTGCGGCAGGTTTGGCGTGCCGGTGGGGCCATCGTGGACAGTTTGGAGTGTTGTGTGCATTGAAATCAGACACGGTTAAATGGAACGTATGGTTTACAAACTCTCCCTTTGGACTCAGCAGCCTGATTACTTTTTGAGCACGTCGTTAGGGGAGAAAAAACTTCCTTTAAGGATAAGGGAAGTATTGTGAGAAGCATCGGGGTTGATTAAAACTCCGCTCCACATATTTCCCATGTATATTTAGGGCAATGTAATGCTGCATTATTGAGATGATCTTGTGCCCGGTGGAAAGTGATCACTGTTTAAATAAAAAAAATAATAATAGTAGTGTGGAAATTTGTTTTTGCACATGTCTTCTTATGTCTGATAAAATATCTCATGAGTCACTGGATGGATTTGACTGACAAAGCTTTATTGAAACAGTAATAATACATAAGTGTTTTACTCCCAGCCCAGCTTTGAGTTAAAGTGGCATCATTACAAACTCACAAAGCTGAACCCGTCAGACTAAAGTATGTTCATGATTTCAGTAGGCCTGTTCCAAGTAGAGCCTAGCTCCAGTTTCTCAGGTTACATGGCTGCAGGGACWTTTTTGTGCATCGTTCACCTGCGTTTTATAAAAGATAAAACAGTTTAAAACATTCTGAACTGCTGGCCACATAACAAACCCTGGTCCAGCTGTCCCTCTTCCCTGACAGTACCCAAAACAAAATCTAATGAAAACGTTCATATCAGCATTTCCTTCTGTTTTGGCGTTCTTTTGTCCAACGACCTCAATTGTTTTCTTTGCCTTTGGATTTGACAATGGTCCTTTTTTAAAAATAAACTTTAAAATGATCAACAGTTTTGAGAGAATTACCAAAAAATCCCTTTTTGTTGCACGTACGTTATCTATTCTTTTACCTCACAAGTCCTATCCATGTTCAACYTGCTTAATCTCCTTCATAGCAGCTACAGCAGTTCAATATTGCAAAATCCCACATATCTCACAATAATCATTTTATCAAAAAAAAAACATGCTTTTTTCCAAGTGCAGCCTTTGAGCACTAATCTTACAAAAAAAACCTTTGCTTTATGCGTTCTCTATCGCAGCTTTACTGGACAGATTTGTTTTCACTGTGTTCTGGATAGCTGCTGTGGAGGACGATGAGGAGGAGCTGGATTTCTTCTCCATGGATCTGAACGAAGTCGTGAYGGTGGAGGATTTTTTCTGGACCGTCTGGGTGGTCTTCTTCCTCTTGACGTGAAGGACCTCCATGGCGTCCATGTTGACGCCTTGTTGAACCTCCTCGCTGGTCTCCACCTGCTCTGAAGTCTGCTGCTGCTGCTGCTGCTCCATCTGCTGCTGGTGATGCAGCTGAAAGAAGGAGACATGGGGCRGGTTTAAACATGAACTGTTTATTCTATTATCGTATCAAGGATCCGTCCTTCATGGCCCCTCACCATCATCATGTGCTGATACTTGGCAATCGCCTCCTCAGTGGTAGCTCCCTCAGCGAAGCCCAGCTCTGCAGCTCGTCGAGCCAGCTCGGCCTTGTGGGAGCCGGGAGGGGTCCATCCTACCCCTTTGATCCAGTTCAGGTCCGACTTGTAGTTCACCTGCACCCAGAGGAAACGCTCAATACAATGCTTCCAGCATTCACAACGTTTTCCTTTTTCTGTCCAGTTTCTGCAGTCTACATACTGCTGCACACTTTTTTTTTTTATAGCTGTTCATGTTTTAAAACGTTTGGCACATTCAAGAAATGACTTTTTGCTTTTGTAACTTAAATACTTCTCAAAGTATTTGACTGAATTTACAACTTTTCCACATAGAAATACAAGATCTCCACAATGAATGAAAAACGTTTTTTTTAATCTGTTTCAGTGTGCTTGCTCTACTTTTGTTGCTATTATTAGCCATCGCTTTGCTACTTTCAGTTGCTAACTACTGTTCTGCTATTTTTAGCTATCATTCCACTACTTTTAGCATTCAGCTCGCTTTTTTCATTTTTACCTTTTAGCTGTTTTCAGGGTTTAGCCAGYCTTTTGCTACTTTAAGCTAACCTTTTGCTGTTTTAACTAGCTTTTTAGTGCTTTCAGCTGACATTTTCTATATTTAGCTAAATTTTTTTGTTACTTTTAGCAACACTTTTGCTACTTTAAGTTACTTTTTGTTACTTTTAGCTATACTTTTGCAAGTAACTTTTTGTTACTTTTAACTAAACCTTTGCTACTTTAAGTAACTTTTTGTTACTTTTAGCTTCACTTTTGCTACGTTGTTACTTTTTGTTACTTTTAGCTATACTTTTGCAAGTAACTTTTTGTTACTTTTAACTAAACTTTTGCTACTTTAAGTAACTTTTTGTTACTTTTAGCTTCACTTTTGCTACTTTAAGTAACTTTTTGTTACTTTTAGCTACACTTTTGCTACTTTAAGTAACTTTTTGTTACTTTTAGCTACACTTTTGCTACTTTAAGTTACTTTTTGTTACTTTTAGCAACACTTTTGCTACTTTAAGTTACTTTTTGTTACTTTTGGCTACACTTTTGCTACTTTTGGCTTTAAACTATCTTTTTACTATGTTTAGCTTTTTAATAATGTGTTTTTAGCTTTTTGTTCGTGTCTTGCTTTGCTGGTGTTTTGCTTTTAGCCTGTGTTCAGATTTTTTAGCTTTAACAACTTTACTGGTCAATCCTATAGTTCAGAGGTTCTCAAACTGGGGTCCCTGGATCCCCAGGGGTCTGCGAGAGGTATCTTGGGGTCCTCAAAATTTTTTACTAAATTGTTAATTTGGTTTTTATTTTTAAAAATGCATGGAGAACAATGAACTAATAAAACAAACATAATAAACGTAATAAAAATAAATATTTCCATGGAATTTAGGGGTTGAAATGATAAATTATCTTTTAAAACAGCATGGGGTTTATGAGGAGGTCCCTGGAATTTTTTTGGCCCTTAAGGGGTCCCCAGACCCAAATGCCTTGAGAACCCCTGCTCTAGTTGACCAGTAAATGTTGCAGTTTTAAGTCTGAATAAGCACTTTCCAATCTTGGCTTACATCACTCTGCAGCTTGTAGGCCTGCTTCGCATGCTTGACGTTGAGCTGCTCAGGGTCACAGGTGTAGTCGTGGAGCTTGTGCCTGTAGGCGAGGTCGCTGGCCTGAGCCTGGCTCTTCTTGGCGTGCAGGAACTCGGGCTGGTCCGCGCTGATTTTGTAGTGAGCTCGCTCCTCCTTAGACTGACGCGTGTACTCCAGGTTGCTCTGGAGTTTGCTGGCTGCCAGGGAGTGCACCATCTTTGGGTCATCCTCCACACAGCGCAGGCCTACCTGGTGGCCCTTGTCCTTCAGATGAGACTCCTTGTAGCGAAACTATTGGACAACACTGACATCTTAGCTAACATCAAACTGAAAAGTATTATTTCAGTGATAGAGTAAAACCGTAAATGGTCAGAGGAAATTCATTAACAAACAACTGCTTTTTAAGAACTAGTTTTATATTTAAATATCCTCGAACATTAAGAAGCAAAATATCTGTTGGTTAAACTGGTACACTTTTGTGTGCCTACAGTGTTTTATGTAGAAGATATAGCAAATTAACAACTCTTCACTTTCATTTTTAAGACAAAATTCTGGGTTCCGATACAATGGGAGTCTATGAGAGTTGGGTGTCGACATGATGGGAGGATTTGAGATAAAACAGTGTCTTATAGTGGCAAAAAACACTAGGTGACAGAAGACAAAAATGGCTACATATTGATCATATATGGAAGTGTAGAAATACGATGTGCAAATTCTGGAACATTTAGACCGCTCAAAAAATGTGATGCTATCAACATCTCAAGGTAAAATCTTAAAAAAAAAATCAAATAGACTGATTGCTGAAAACTTTCAACCATCTTTCTACTGTTAGGTATACTGGAGTTATAATTTTCCAAAGAGGGACRGGTTTTCCTACTCATTCAGCCAAAATCCCATGTGGACACTGATGCCTTGATGATGCACTATTAAAATATTCATAAAAAAAACTAAGAAGTCAAATTTAGCAGGACTTCTTAGTTTGAAATTAGGTGTCATCAGTGGCACCACTAGGCCTATTATAGAGGGGCTGAAGCCCCCCTAAAACATTTTCAAGCCCCCCTAAATAATTTTGGTTTTTTTTATGCAGCATTTTTTTTTTACAAAAAAAGTGCCTACAAATTCTGTATAATGTAGCCAGAATATGAGTTTGCAACTGAAATATGATCATAAATCTGTCACTTTCCCTTTACTTCATAGTGTAAGGTAGAGAGCAGATTTTGTAAGGAAGCGTAACTCGATGAGTTTTAGGACCCCGCAACTTCCTATTGATTGATAAAAGTATCTAATGATGCAGTCAAAACTAACTCATGAGGCCTAAAGTGTAAAAAAAAATAAGGGTAATGATTAAATAAGTATGATTTTCAGATAAAGTTCAGGTTAAAGACTAGTTTTCAGTGTTCTCCCTTCATAATATACTAATTTTTTGTTGTATATGGTTCCTATGATTTTAGAAGAATTCTTTTCAAATGGTTGGAAAATGCATAGTTTKGAGTAGATTTTTAAAACATTTCTTGGGGAGGGGATGCTCCTGGGTGTCACAAATGTTCATTTTATCACATTTTAAGACATTAACATTAACTTACATCACTGGCAATTTCTCTGGAGGCCTTGGCAGTTTGGAAGGGAATAGCATCCAGTCTCAGGTCATAGCCTGAAGTCTTCACCTGCTCCCCGGACGCCTTGTAAACTTTCTTAATTAAAAGACAAAAACATCATGCAGAGATGTCAGCAGCTCTTGACATAAAGTCTAAATAATTATGAGCTCATATTTGCCTTTGTGATATAGAATGAACGTGTGCCTTACATCACTAATCTGCTGGGCGTTGAGCTTGGCTCTTACAAAGTCCGGGTCATCTGGGTGTAAGGTGTATTTATGCATGTCGTCATTCTTTCCAGATTTGTACAGCCTCTGTAGTGGGCAGCATGGAGGACATGAACAGGGCATCAGTACCACTCGTAACAACCTTTGCAACAAAGGATCAGTCAGGCTTTGAACTGATTCATCAACGTACCTCACTGCACTGCTGATAGCTCGTCTTGGCGTGGACAATATCAGGAGAGTCAGTCACGGAGGTAAACTTGAGTCTGTCCGGCAGCTGACGGTACTTCTTCTGCAGGACGARACATCAAATATTCTTAAAATCAGAAACCTGAGATTTGAGCTTAAAGAAAGCATAAAGTGACTTTTAAAGACAATCAACATAATCTGGGGCCTCGTTTGTAAAGTGTAGAATTTATTCTAAAAATGTACGTGATTTGGCCAAAAGGCAAAAATGGCACGCGTAAAACAATATCTGATTTATAAAACTGCACGTGCACCTTCAAGCAATTTTCCTTCATAAATCACAACTGCACCTCAGAGTTTTTGCACAAGCTCCAGCCTCCTGTTCTTCTTTCTACACGCCCACACTCAGCAAAAATGGTCGAAGCAAAGTGCCTCATGAATGTTAAGGTGAATTTAAATGAGTCAGCTGATTACTGTCAACAAAACCGTTTGGCTGGCTCAGGCACGCGCTCCGTCATGGAGGACAGGTGATGACGGTTGCTCACATGAGCAGATTGTCTGTAATTTACACAGAATTTCCCTCATCAGGTATACAGATGTTTCAAAAACTCAGCTTCCAATTAATTTTTTCTCAAAGCCTGTAGGACGTTAAAAACAATTAAATAACGCAACCATTGCTCCATTTTTTTCAGTTAGAAATAAGTTCACCACTTTTCTAAGTCGGTTTAGGTCTTTTTCATTTGAAAGGTCCTCATGGCTCATCAGCAGAAGCATAAATAATATTATTAAGAAAGCGGATGATAAAGTTGATCTGAAATCCAAGTTTGATTATGAAGTGAAATGAATAATCTGACAGTGATCCTGATGCAGTGTTGGTTTAACTCCTCACTTCACCATCTGTGTCGCCAGTTTCCTGTTTCCAAAATGAGCGTACACATGGGTCAGAGCTGACGTGAGGGACCGCACAGTTTCACACCAAGTTTGGCTTTTAGAAATCAGAACCTTTGCGTGAAAAGTGGCGTAGGCAAGCTTTATAAACCCAACCCCAGATGTGTTAAAAAGTTTTTTTCCCCAAACTTACAAAACACCTGCAATTTCTGACACTATATATTTTACTATTTACTATTCTAATACTTTTTACACTGCAGAGTTCAAAACAAGAAAATACTCAGTTTTTACTGATTTTACAGT
>NW_013952445.1:63259-66812 GCF_001266775.1 Austrofundulus limnaeus
GCTACTGGGACATCATGTTTAGAAAGTAAATGTCTCAGTTTCTCCGAAACACCCGCAACATACGGAAAAAACATACGGACATACGGAAACCTATTGCCATGTGATGTGAGTATCAGTCACATGGAGGCAGGGCTTAAAAGCCTGAATTTTGCCTGAAACTCTCAGACTGAAGAAGTCTCTTGGAGAAGAGACGAAACGTTTCATTAGAGAAGAACCCGTCCAGAAGACCTATACAATTTTTTTTAATCTTTTTTTACTATTCTAATACTTTTTACACTGCAGAGTTCAAAACAAGAAAATACTCAGTTTTTACTGATTTTACAGTAAAGTATATTTAACTGATAGAGGCTTTAAMGCTAAATTTGGACCTTAATTTACATCTAAGTGATAACCAGAGTACAAAATGAGTGTGATAATGAAACACTTTGTTCTTTGAGTCATTATTGTTGAACATTATTGCTCCTGTCACTCACATCACTTATTAACTCTCCAGCCTTCTTAGCAGACTCCAGCTGAGGCGCGCCAACTCCATCCCAGGCCACTCCCTTCATAAAACTGAGGTCTGACTTGTAGAGTTTCTATGTGTAAAACAACAAGCGTAAGGCAGTTTGAATTTTGTCATTATTATTTTTTTTATCCCGTTTATCATCTCAGCGTCTCACCTCACTCTGCAGGTTGTAAGCCTTTTTGGCCCACTTGACCTTCATGTCATCAGGCAGCACCGTGTATTCATGCAGCCTCTTCCTGTAGTCCTGATCGCTGGCCAGGGCCTGGGCGTTCTTAGCCGCCACCAGATGGACCATGTCCGGTGTGAGATGGTACTGCCCGCTGGCCGACAGAGCATCCCTGCGGTACTCCTGGTCGCTGGCCAGTCTGCCAGCCTGCAGGCAGTGCAGGAGGTAYGGGTCGTCTGTGACGCTTTTAACTCCAATGTGTTTCCCTTTGTCCAGCAGGTGGTTGTGTCTGTAATTGTACTGGAGAGACGCCGTTTACGTGACTTTCTGTTGAGTTATTTTGCAGTTTCATATATTAATATTTATATGTAAACTGGTAATTACATCACTGGCAATGCCTGTGGAGGTCTTGGCGGCCTGGAAGGGGATGTCCTGCATGGTGAGTTTGTAGCCCTGAGCTCTCAGGGTGTGCCAGGACTCTCTGTACTTTATCTGCAGAGCAAAACAAATATTCATCCTAAAATATCCCACAAGCATTTCAAAGCTTACAATAAGTGTAGCAGAGCGCAGCTTAAAGATGTGAAAGTACCTCGCTGAAGTTGGCAGCATTGATCTTGGCCTGTGTAATCTCTGGTCTCTCACTTGTAATTGTGTAGCTGTGCTGATCGTTTATTCCTTTTTCTTTGTACAAACGCTACAAAAGAAAAAATATATGTTTATTACGCTTTTTAACTGCAGAAATAAATACGGAAATGAGTCAGAAAGCTCTTTGACTCACTTCATTTGTGATCTGACCACTGAGTTTCGCGTGGACGATGTCGGGRGAGTCAGCAACAGCTGTGTGTCTGAACTGGTACGGCTGCTGTCTGTACTTTTTCTGTTGCGGGAGGAAACAACGCGCGTCTTGTCTTATTTCTAGATGCTTCGTGTCCAATAACAGCGACGAGTATGAAGCAGCCGTCTTACCTCACTGATGAGGTCCGTGGCCCTCTTGGATCCTTCAATCTGCAGAGCTCCGGTGGCGATCCAGGCGGCACCCCGCAGGTAATTCAGGTCAGAGCGGTACACTTTCTGCAGAACAAACAGTCAGCAGGGTTATAATGGTGTGAATGYCGATTCATGACTCACACTGTTGTTTTCCTGTTTTATGTATTTAGCAATCTAAATACGTCTGCATACCTTGAGCTGTTTTAGTCATATGTCCAAACGTTCAGCTCATTCAGGGGATGTGTGCCAGGTGGAGTTTAGAATTTTTAACTTTAATTCTTTGGCAAATTTCATTCAGCACTCAGCATTCACATTGCACTTTTGTAGAAAATGCTATATATTTATTAAGCACTTAGGTCACATCAGGCATAATTTAGCAGAGAAAAAAAAGTGTTAATTATGTGCGGTGCATTTAAGAAGCCAGAGGTTTCTGCAGTGCCTCTCACCTCACTCTGCAGGGCGTAYGCCTTTTTGGCAGCCTGCAGCTTCATGTCATCAGGCAGCGAGGTGTAGTGATGCAGGGACAGCCTGTAGTCGTGRTCACTGACCAGTGACTGGGCCTTCTTAGCATGAACAACATCCATCATGTCCATGGACAGGTGGAACTTGGAGAGCTCCTTAGCGGACTTCTGCTTGTAGTTGATCTAAAAGGATAACAGATTCCAGTAGAATGTTTGCAAATGCAGCATATTTTTTTTACAACTAAATTCCAGTTCAGAAACACTCACATCACTCTGTAACTTGTTGGCATAAACTGAGTGAGCAATGTTCAAGTCATCCTGCAGGGCCTTGAGTCCGATCATCTTCCCTTTGGTCTTCTCGAACACTTCCTTGTATTTGTGCTAAAAAAAATGTAACAGAAGGGAGATTGGTGCATAATGATAGAGAGAGCTTTGTTGTAAAGTTTAAAAAGGACTTAATGGACTCACATCACTGAGGATCTCTGCAGACGCTTTGGCGGACTGGAATGGAATAGCATCCAGGCGCAGCTTGTAACCTCCGTCACGTAACTTCGTCCACGATTCCTTGTAACGACTCTAAAAATGTTTCATTAGGACAACCGCAGGTAGAATCAGATTAATAGACTGATCCGGCTGTCTGATGGATCTGAGTAGTTGAAAACACAACTTTACCTCACTGATGTTCTGGGCGTTGATCTTGGCTTGCACCAGCTCAGGCAGCTCTTTGTTTATTGTGTAGTTATGCTTTATGTTTTCTCCTTTCTCTCTGTACAGCCTCTGCAGAACGGAAAACACAYGTTTACTGGACCCCAAACGTAGGTTTTTAAATCATGCACATGGTTTTGTATCAAATCGACTCACATCGATGGCCAGTTTGTTGCTGAGTTTGGCCTGAATCATCTCTGGCGTGTCGTCGATGCTGGTAAACCTCAGAGAGCTCACCTCCTGACGGTACTTTTTCTGCGGAAACAAATGTTTTGACATTTAAATGCCTGAACGTGTGATATGTATGGAGGACCAAATCTAACATAGTTAGAAATTAAAGCAGAAATATCTATATGGACCAATAAATAAATGAATACACTTAAAGTGCACCAATTAAATTAAAAAACGAGAACTTTACCTCCTGTTTTATCATTTAATTGACCATTATATGTATTTTTCCAGCTTTGATCTAATAAATAATATATTTTAGAACAAAATTTAAATGTTACTGTTTTTGAAAAAAAAAATTCTTTTACTTGTAGATGCATCTGTGTCTCTTAAATAATCATTTTAAGTTTTTTTAAATCTTGCTCACAAATCTTTTCATTTTCGTGTCATATTTGCATAATGAGGCTGAAATGCACATGGAAATGTAAATACAGGTGACAGAGAAATGTAAAAGCTACACATGAAAATAAATCTCGTGAGAAAAATTCTATTTAAATA
>NW_013952445.1:66927-68814 GCF_001266775.1 Austrofundulus limnaeus
AATATACGTACAAGTAAAAAAATAAACAAAAATAGAAATATATTTTTAAAACAGTAAAATTTAAAATATTTTTAAATATTTTAACTTTTATATTTTTCCAATAAATTCCAATAAATGAGTTCCAGCTGAGTTCCAATAAATGATAAATATATCATTTATTGGAACTCAGCTGGAACAATAAATATGAAGGTAAATGAAATCATAAAACATGGGGTAAAGTTTATTTATTTATTGGTCCATTTATATATTTCTGCTTTTATTTTTAATTATGTCAGATTCGGTCCTCCATAGCTGTGATGGTGCAGGTGTGTTAAATGGACAGAAGAGGGCACTCTAACATCACAACGTTTCTGTTCAGCTTGTGTGTCRGGGTGTAATGATGGTGACCCCAACTGGAGTGAGCCATAAATAATGTAACTGTTTGCCTGAGAGGAGGATATGAATAGTTTGGTGCCTCTTGTCTGCACTATAAACATCTCTGTGTGCCATAACAGGGTTTTAAATGGAAGGATTCTGTGACCAAACAGAATGTTTGAAATGTTTATAGAAAAAGAAGAAACAAGTGGAAATAAAGGTTAAAGGAGTCATTATTATTTATATTGAAATATGGTTAAGTAAAATATAAAATAATATGTGCTAATATGTTTTAAGTCATAATTATGGCGTGAATGCTGAGTCACTATTTTTATTTTATAGTTTGTTCTGTACTTTTTTGCAAAAACTACTTCTGCATAATTTGAACTATTTGAACCATTCAACTCAATCAGGAATAAAATGACATGACATTAACTTTTCTACTTTTTAAAATATTTTGCTTGCTTTTATAAGTAAAAAAAATTAAATTTAATTAAAAAAAACACACACGGAGAGCTCTTCAATTCCTTCTAAAATATTGCTTTCTTTGACATTTGCTTCGGAGTATGCATATTTTTGCCTTCTAGATTTTGATTTAGCATCTGTTTTCCTAATTATTTTAAGTTAGCCTTCGCAGCAATGCATTCTGGGTCACAGAGTTGTGCATTACTTCGCTGGCCAGATCTGCAGCTTTCTTGGCCTGCTGGACGTCCAGAGATTGTGAGGCCTCCCAGCCGACCCCCTTCATCCAGTTCAGGTCCGACCGGTACTGTTTCTAAACACGGATGCAAACAAATCGCAATGTTAACGCAAACTCTGCAGTCCCAACACAAATGGCTTCAAAGGAAAGAGACTTACGTCACTCTGTAAGCCATAGGCCTTCTTAGCCCAGGCCACATTGAGGTCAGTCGGCAGAGTGGTGTATTCATGGAGGAAGGTCCTGTACTTGATATCGGTGGCGAGGTCTTGAGCCTTCTTGGCATGGCTGATATTCAGCATGTCCAGAGAAACACTGGGGACAGAAAATGAWTTTGSCGTTTTATTCCATAACATTTTAAGCCACTTCTAGTTATGCTCTGAATGAGAGCTTTTTGTGTATCGGAGGGATGCTCAAGTTGCCATAGTGAGTTCTGAGAACTCACCTGAGCTTGAAATGTAGTGGAGGAGTAGGGCGAGATGCAAGTTTTTAGACATGTATAAACTTTAAACTAGAGATACGTTCTCTTATTTTTTACTACAAGTGCTAAACAGCAGTTTTGTTTAGGAAATGCCTTTTCCTTTGTGGACAATAAGGATTATTTCAAAAGTGTCATGATCTGATTGCAGAAATAAAACCTTATTCCCACAGTTATATACTTTCAATGATTATTTGTCCTTTAAATAGACACTGAATTTTGAATTATACTGCTTTACTTGTCTTAGACATATTAGAACACTAAAATCAGTTTTAAAAAATCTAATTTGATTTAAATATCTTATTTCACCTGAAGGCAAAGGGGTGAACAATCTCAGATTATTGAGACAGATTAATGG
>NW_013952445.1:69726-80546 GCF_001266775.1 Austrofundulus limnaeus
AGCAATAATAATGTTCAAGTAACTATATGCAAAATATTATAATCAACCAACTCATAAGATTTTAATTATTTCAATTGATAAAATAATGTATTTGATGGGTGACTGTAATGTCTTCTAGTGATAATTCTTACGGCTCTTTTCTGTCAAATAAAAATAGGATTTGTAAATGTTTTACATGCTTTACCCCAGACTTCAATACAATAGATCAAGTGTGGAACAATTATTGCATTAAATAATATTAACAGAGCTTTATCATAAAGAACTCCTTTACTTTATGCAATACTGCAATTGATTTGGCTATTTTTGTTTTTAAGTGATTAAGGTGAGATTTCCATGTTAGTTTTTCATCAATAGACACCCAAAAACTTCACCTCACTAACCTTAAAAATTTCAACACCATCAACTCTAAATGGAACATCAACAGTTCTCTTTATATTACTGAATGTCATATAATTAGTTTTATCCCAATTTAATTCTAATTTAAGTTGCAACCAAGTTTGTATTTTAACAAATTCTGTTTGCATCATTTCAAACATCCGTTCTATATCTTTACCCAAACAAAAAAAATGTAGTATCATCTGCAAATAACACATTTAAAAAGCCCTGACACATTTACCAAGTCATTGACATAAAACGTAATTAACTTTAGTCCAAGTACAGAACCCTGTGGAACTCCACGTTTGATATTACCTAATTTGTCACTTGTAACAAACTGTTTCCTGTGATCAATAGTGTTAGGCTTTCTTTAAATCCACACAAATACTAACAMAATGCTGTTTTTGATCAACAGCAGTTATTWGTTCAATCAATTCCATGAGAGCCATTGATGTTAAAGACACTAGGTTCCACTCATGTTCATCATCACAAACTCAGCAGCAGAAGTCACCTCTTGCAAATGTGTTAACCTTTTTTTAATGGACTGACACATTCTCTTCACTCTTTTGCAGAACAGTGAACACAGATATCATTCAAGCAGTCCAAACTCCATTGTTTTAGCTTTGATGACAAACATAAACCACCTGTTCCTGACTGTTAGAAGCTACCTACCTCTCAGTATGAAATCACTGAAGCACCTGTTTTACATTCTTGCACAAAAATCTTCACTTAGCGACCAGTCTGCAGGCCTGTGCAACATCTGTGTAGTTCTTTATCAATGAGGATGGAGGAGGTCCAAGACAGAACAGACCAATTACCACTAGTGGGTATTTCTAATAATCAAATAGATTTAATTTCTTTTAATTTCTTATTCTGTGATAGATTTTATGTATTTTGATTTACATGTATTGTATTGTCTGTAATATTTACAGCATTTCATATTGTAGCCACTGTTTGAAAAAATGTCTTGGAATTCTTTGCAAGAAGGAACATTTGATACATTCTGAGTGGAAAGATAACAAATGGCATGAAAGGGATGCAATAGGCTACAAAGACAAGCGTTGGTGCACCAAGTGTTGTTTTGTGGTGTCCATCAGGGAGAAGAATGTCAGACAATGGCTGCAAGATGTGTTGTTTGAAGGCAGTTTTTGCTTTTGCTTCATATTTTTAAATGTTTTGGCTTGGTTAGAGCCGTATGCAAACAAAATGTGTCACTTTGATCGTCGTGTCACTGTTGAGTCCTGTGTGTTCACTGTTTTGATCACGTGGAGTTTTTGTGGACTGCTGTGTCAAAGCAACCAATAAAAGCTGTAAACCTCATAAAAAAACATCTAGAGCTTTTCACTTGAAATGAAAACACTCACATCACTGGCCAGGTCTCTCTTGGCTTTCGCTGTCAGTATGGACAGAGAGTCCAAACGAAGCTCAAAGCCCTTTTCCCTCTGTGTCTCCCATTGGCTTTTATACGTTTTCTGTGAAAACAAATAAAGGAAACACAAGTGAGTTACAGAAAAGTCTTGACCTCTATCAGAAAACTCATTTTCTCAATAAATTTGATTCTGCTAAAAATGTGATAAGGCAAAAAATAAAGACAAAGCAGAAGGTGATCATAGCTTACCGCACTGAGTAGGTCAGCGTTGGCTTTAGCTTGTCTGAAAAGGGGCTCGTCCTTTGTCATGGTGTACTGGTGGATTATCTGCTCGGTGTTTGCTTTGTATGCCAACTAAAAAAAAAGATTTATATAGTATTTATACATTTACAAGAGTGGAAGCAAATAACGCTGCATCACATACATCGCTCTGCAGCTCCTGACTCTTCTTGGCGTGTTTGATGGACAGATCGTCGGCCACCTGCGTGAACTTGATTTTGTCAGCCTTCTGACGGTATTTGTTCTGAGGGATGGAAGTCGAAAAATGGACGAAACGTCACGAGGAGCAGAAGTACTCTGAATAAAAAATATGAGCTCAAAGCATGGACTCACATCACTGAGCAGCTCTCCAGCTTTCTTGGCCTGAGTAATGTTGAGACATCCCTCCGTCTCCCAGCCCACCCCTTTCATCCAGTTCAGGTCTGAACGGTACTTGTTCTATTGGTAACAGGACATAACAGTTATCTATTTTTTAAAAAATAACACTTTAAATGCGCACGTTGACTTATCCTCCCTACCTCACTCTGGAGAGAGTAGGCCTTCTTGGCCTGCTGCACCTTGATGTCATCCGGCATGACGGTGTAGTCGTGGAGTTTCGTGCGATATTCCAGGTCACTGGCGAGGGCTTGAGCCTTCTTGGCGTGGCTCAGGTTGATCATGTCCAGAGGAAGGCTGTACTGAGCCTGGCTCTCCTTCGAGCCCTTTTTGTATTCAATCTGAAGTGACAACACCAAAGAACGTTAATTCTGACATCTTTGAATTTGTACACACTTGAAGCCTGAAGCCTGCTTACATCGCTGCTCATCTTGGCCACTTGAAGAGAGTGTAGAGTCTTGGAGTCRCTCACGTTAACCCCAACTGCCTTCTCTTTGTTTTTCAAGTAGGACTCTTTGTATTTAATCTAAAACACATGACCATCCAATTTAATGTCATTAGCCAACACTGGATTAAATCAACTTTRTTGTTTTTGTTTCCTGCASTCTTGTTGCATCTGTTTTCAGAGAAGAGGAGTGCGGGGATGCTTACATCACTGGCCAGTTCTCTGGAGGCTTTGGCAGCTCGCACGCTCAGGTCGTCCACGCCGATGTCACAGGCTTTAGACTTTGTCTTCTCCCACTCTTCTTTATATTTGATCTACAGTGAAAATTATGGGTTTTAAAGTCTTAACTCGACAGAGACAAATGATGAAGTGGATGCAGAGGGATGTAAGACATGCAAATATGAACTTACATCACTGCACAGAGCTGCGTTCTCTTTGGCTTTTTGGATCTCTGGCAGATCCTGGGATAAAGTGTACTGGTGCTTCGTCTTTTCATAGCCTGCTTTATAATTTAACTGTGGAGGGGGCATAAGGATTGTGAGTTTACATAAAGGAACATTAGGAAAATTACGCTAAAACTAAAGTAGATGAAAGCGCATGTGCAAAGTCAAATTGTTTACTTACATTGCTGACCAGCTGAGCGTTTTTCTTGGCTAAAATGATCTCAGGTGTGTCAGTCACAGATTTGTATTTGACCCGCTCAATATGTTGCTTGTAATTTTTCTGTGAGAAAAAAAAAAAAAACAACAACACAATTTTAGAATAAAGGTTACCTCATAAAAAACAAACAAAAAATTAATCATTATTAATAACGCAGTAAACACTTAACGTTACGTTTCAGCTACAAAAAGCTGACTCATTTCTTGCCAAATTTGTTTGTCATCATTGATCTGTTCTTTTTATTGTAGCTTTTACTTTTCATTATTTAAATTTATTACATTTTGGGGGTTTTTATACATTCATTTTGGCAATATTACTGTTTCTGTAAACTTTGAGCTTTTTTATCCATACATGTGTCAAAAACTTCAGCTCATTTGATCTTTTTTTACTTTTAGGTTTTAGCCAGCCTTTTTTTAATTAGCCTGTTGAGACTTTTAGCTGAGCTTTAGCTACTTTTAGCTTCTCAGTAGCATTTTGCTACTTTTAGATATTCTATTGCTCCTTTTACCCTGCCTTTGATACATTTAGTCCAGAGGTACCCAAAGTGGGGCCCGTGGGTCAAATTTGGCCAGTCAAGCTATTTTATTTGCCACTTTCACTCACGGTGCTGACTTTATCTTTGAATTATATTAAATTAAGGTAAAACATGAAATACAAGTAACTACAAGCGACTTTTAGATTAGCTTTAAGCACACATGTAGACCACAAACACTCATATTTGATCAATTTAGAAAAATGTCCCATGAGCCTTTGCTGCCCGAGCGTTCACGGGCTAAAATCAAACAAACAAAAAACGAGTCAATGCACTAGCTGCTAGCTTAATCAWAATTTAAAAAGGACTTTACTGAAGCAGTGTTTGTATTTTTTGCATTTGGTCGCAGCCCTTGGGTAGATTTTTATTTTGGCCCTGTTGAGAAAAAAGTTTGGGCACCCCTGATTTAGCAAACTTTTAGCTATTTCTAGCTTTAGGCCAGTGTTTAGCTAMTTTTGTAACATTTTGCTGATTTTAGCTTTTAGCTAATGTTCTGCTTCTATTAGCTCAGATGACAAAACTTCTTGTATTCTTWCAAAATGGTCTGGATCGGCAGTTCTAAGAGGGCTTTTGTGTTGTTAAAAGCGTTTTATTTATCTTATTATTTTCATTTATGGAGTATCTGAACTCTTGGAAGCAAAGTATGAAAAGATTAGTGGTTTTTTTAAAACTGGTGTTCAGAATGTGTTGATAATATTTTGAACATAACCATGAATTCTTTTAGAAGAACTTACGTCTTTCAGTGGGTCGAGCTTCTTCTGGCTTTGGTACCCCGGTGTGAGAGTGGCTGGGTAGTTGTATTCACCCTGCTCCTGCTCCTGTCCCTGTTTGTAAGAAATCTGAAACAAAAAAATAACAAAATGAAGCACATCTTAGTTACAGCATTTATACATTTCTTTGTCCTCAGTAGATGTTTTAAAGGTTAATAGTGCAATGAAAGAAAGTATAGTTTTATACCAATCCATGATGTGATGAAACCAGATTCAAATAAAGCAAATGTAGTTTAAACAGAGGTATATWGTAACAAAATACACTTACTTTGTTACAATAAGTACATTTTTTGAGGGTCTGTAATTTTACCAAGTGTTTTTTAATTGTAACTTTTACTTTTATTTTGTTATATTCAAACCATAAAAATGATAATTCTTTAAATTAAAATCTAATAACTTGTTACATGCTATAATTTAAATATGACAGACTCATAATGAAAGTAGTGTGCAAAAGTACTTTTACTTTTACTTTCCCAATTATTGTGAGCAGTTTTATGACTTTGACTTAAGTACTTCTCTTATCAGTGAACAATTCTTTTACCAGTCATTTTCTGATAAGGTATTTTACTGTTACTCTGTTATTTTTTCAAGTACTTTATACACCTCTGAGTTTAAATATGCTGAATAAAAAGCTGAC
Source organism: Austrofundulus limnaeus (assembly GCF_001266775.1). Lineage (NCBI taxonomy): Eukaryota > Metazoa > Chordata > Actinopteri > Cyprinodontiformes > Rivulidae > Austrofundulus > Austrofundulus limnaeus. Next base: position 75,169 of record NW_013952445.1, read on the forward strand.
TTACATCACTCGCCAGCTTCCTTGCTTTCATGGCATGCAGAGTCTTCTTGTCAAAACCCGAGTCTTCATAGTGCCCCTTCATGTCACTTGTATATTTTTCTTTATACTTGTTCTGTTACAGTAAAAAAAAGACAGAATCATAAAGAAATGTTTAAAGGGCAGGTTTTTTAATGTCTAACATGTTTGTGAGTTGCTCAGTCTTATGACTCACATCACTGGTGAACTTTGCGACCTTTGCAGCATTTCGAAACTGTGGCGTCTCACAGAAGTTAATGCTGTGTCCTTTAGTGTTCTCCAAGTCTTTCTTGTACTCCACCTGCAGAAAGAAGGCCAAGTCATGTTGGTTTTTATTCTTCATTCTTAGAAGCACCCAAGTGCCAAAAATGATTTCTTATTGTTTGACAAGCCTTCTGCTGATCAGTCACCACCACAAGAGTTGCGCAAGAGTTTCTGTAACTTATTGTTCGAAGATACAGTGATGAGCTCATTGCTATAATTTTACACTTAAAATGTTAATTCAAATGCAAAAATCCTTCAAAGAGAAAATGAAAGAGAACATATTTTTCTTACTAAAGATTTGGGTCCAGAGAACCTTTCAACAAAGCAAAATGCACATTTTATTACATTTTGGTGTGACATTCCTGGAATGAAATGAGACTAAAAATATATTGTTTTGAATTTCTTAATTCAGTTAATCTTCATTTTGGCACTTTGAATCGGTTATACTGTCTATTTAAGATGTCAAAGTCTAAAAAAATCAGTAATACTAAAAAAAAAACTAAACTTGCAAGCTGAGTTGTGGTTATTTGGTTAAAAAAACAGAAGCTTAAAAAGTTTTTACATCATTACAATAAAGCTACTCACTGCAATGACCTCTCCAAGAAAATTCATAAAGTTAGAAACAAAGTCTGCACAATTTTCTTTCTCATATTAAGGACGAATGTGTCCTTAAATTAAACATTTGTAAGCAAAATTTGTGTGCGTCTGCTAAATACAAGTGTTTGTTTACTTAATGAAAGAGCGAAAGTGGATGAAAATTGGTCAATAAAGGCCACTCAAATGGGATGGAGACATGTGAAAATTTTCAAACATTTATACACATTTACCCTCAGATATGTTCAGTATATACAGATGAAACTGCTGTGTTTACATTGAGTGCATACCTACATTTCAGAATTGCGTATCAGTATATCTGGAAAACTACCAGAGTAATATTTCCACAAACTGCACCATTTGATATAGTGTAAGATAACCTTTTTTATTATGTTTAATTTCATAGTTTGCGACGATTACCTTTAGGTAGACTGAAAATAATATAGTGAGTATTAATTCTGGATTTTGCTTTGGGTACCCGGAAGTATAAAAGCGGATGGTGGAAGTAGAGGTCTGTCATGGCAGCCTWTGTACTCTTTTATAAAAACCTGCAGATACTATCACACAAATTGTGTGAGGTGAACTATAGTGAGTTTGGTGGGAAGCTCTTGGCCTTGAATTTAAGCTGTAACCCGTTCACACAGACATTTTAAGGATGCTGGAAATGCAGGTTGGGTGGCTTCATGGTTTTTTTAAACTGACACTAAACCCCGCATTTCCAACTCCTAAACACACTGCATCTACTGTATGTATAAAATATGCTTATTTAGACTGGTTACATGCAAAAATCTATTTTATCCAGAAAATAATCCAATTTAGTCTGTCATTCAGTGGCGGATCTAGGATTTTTCTGAGTAAGGGGCCATCAAGGGGCCACAATATTCATTGAGGGGCCAAGCCTTTGTTCAACATCCTTTCATACACATTCCCAGTGTGTACATTTTACACTTCAAACACTTGTAATGTAATGTAATTTCTTTTTTTTAAAAAAGGGTACCACTTTACAATAAGGCCCCCCTTATAGATGGCTTTTAAAGAGTTTATAGATACGTTATTAATTAATCTGTAAACACTTAAAATATTAATAAGTGTTTATTGTGCAATGATTAAGGACGAGAAAGAGACAAATTTTCCAGTTTCATTTATTAATGATTTATGAAGTGTAAACTTTACAAATGAATTAATAACCTATTTATTAACTCTTTATAAGCCATCTATAAGGGGGGCTTGATTGTATAGTGGTACCAAAAATCTTGCAGAGTAAATTTTCCTCACCAGTTTTTCATACATTTTACTGTACATAGATAAAATATTTTCAAACACACATGTGAGAAAATCCAGCYGTCATYTGTCAGTTCAAAGACTTTTTGCAGGATTGTTCACRTTTTAAGAAGAGAAGAACTCTGTAAGTTTGCTTCATTCTGGACTGCTGTTTGACTCATTAGCACCTCTAGTGTTTGAACATGGAACTGCATCCACCATCATCTCCCCCACGTAAAGGACAGATGAGTGACAGGACAGGGGCACTTCAGGGGGCCAATCAGATTTCAGCAGGGGCCAATGYCCCTGTGGCCCCGCCCCTAGAACCACCCCTGCCATCATTCTCACCTCACTGACAATCTTGTTGATTTTCTGGGCRTTCTTCAGGCTCAGGTTGTCTTCAGTGCTCAGGCTGTGGAAGTGTGTCGTGCCCTTCATCTTGTTTAGGTCCTTCCTGTATTTCAGCTGCAACACAATGACGGATGATCCGTGACACGTTAGGCCCGGGAGATTAGAGACACACGCGTGCAGTCTAATTCTATCACAGCAGACAGTTTGAAGAGTTATGATATCCTCATTGTTGTCTCTCAACGGTCCTGCTCAGTAATGACACGCACAGATGATGTATGGGGCTGAGGATCTCACACGCTGCGTTTAAAAGCAGCTCGCATAGMGACAGAAGTGACACACGCTTCTTTTTTTATCAGCACATGATGYAAATCTTCAGACATCATTATAAGTTTTCACAGTTATTTGTTCTGAAGCCTGAATACTCACATCACTGGCRTTTTCCTGAGCTTTCTTTGCGAGATGATAGCCAGGAGTGATCATTGCAGGAAAGCTTCCTTTACCTCTCTGCTGCTCGTATGCTTCAGTGTAGGCGATCTGTAAAACATGTATTTGAACGTGTTTTTAATGTCAGCCATCTTCAACTGGGTTGAGTCCAACAAATAACCATTTGTAGATGTACGGTCAGTAATTAACGTCYGCAAGTTTCATTCAAATTCATCCTCTGGTTTGTGAGATATTTTGCTTACACACAAACACACAATCCCACCTGGCTGAAGTTCTCTGCGTTTTCTCTGGCGTGGACCACCTCAGCTGCTGCTGCCTCAGCGCTGGCTTTTCCCTTTATCTCCTGCTCGTACGTCTGACGGTACTTAATCTGGGTCGACACGACACAATCAGCATTGAGCAAAAGTGCTTTATAAAGTATTATAAGTAATATATAAGTTTTATAAGTACTTTATATAAGTATTGTATTATATACTTTATATAAGTATTATTAGTACTTTATAAGTAAAGTATTTTGTGTGGTGACTCACATCACTGGCCTGCTCTAAGGCCTTTTTTGACATCTTGTATCCAGGAGTGAGATGTGCTGGGAAACTACCTTTCCCCCTCTGCTGCTCATATTCCTCTGTGTATGCATACTGATGGGGGAAAAAAAGCAACACATGACTGACTAACTCATTCAAAATGTTAAAGTAATCCAGAAATCCTGTATAGAAAGCTCACATCGCTGGCAATTTGTCCTTGTTTCTTGGCCAGAAGCATCTCCGGCGGATCAGCAAATGTTGTGTATTTTGAAACTCTTTCTTCGTGTCCTTTTTTATATTCCAGCTGATAAAAAAAAGACAAACATTGAGTTTTTTGATTTGTAAGTGACTACATTTTACTTGTATAGCACATTTCACAGCTAAACATCACAAAGCGCTTCGTATGGAGCAAACCAAAAATAATCCAAACATACAATACAAGCATAAAAGCATACCGTAAAACAAGTTAATGCAWCTAATAAAACATTAAGTAATACGTTTAGCTAAAAGCTTGTCTGATCAACCGAGTCTGAAGCTGATTCTTAAAGAAGTCAGAAGAGTATATKGCCAATTTGGAGGCCTTAACATATTCGAAAACTCACCAAACTTCACCCAAAATTGTCCCCCGGCGAATATTGCATGATTCCATTGGAATTTTTAATGGGTGTGGCCAAATGACTCGACAGCGCCACCTAACGTGAGATAGAGTAACTGGTAAAAATCAGCCAAAATTTGACATTTGACCCAAAATGGCCGACTTCCTGTTGGTTTTAGGGCATACCTCCAAGAGACTTTTTTTCTTGATTTGGGGAGCTCTACCAATGCCCCAAATTTCAGCTCTCTAGGACTTACCAGTTCCTCTATCTCACATTAGGTGGCGCTGTTGAGTCATTTGGCCACACCCATTAAAAATTCCAAAGGAATCATGCGATTTTCGCCAGGGGACAATTTTGGGTGAAGGAGTTTTCGAGTATGTTAAGGCCTCCAAATTAGGAGTCAAAATTTCTGTACCATTGAGGGGACTGTCCATTAAGAGCTCTAAAAGTCAAGATTGAAATGTTAAATTTTAGGTTTGGATTTGATATTTGACATGAAACTGAAACCTAAAATCRCAGAGATACATTCAGTTTTTGGCTCTCAAGTTACTCACACTACTGGCCAAAGTGTTGGCGTTCTTTGCCGCCTGGTAGCCTGGTGTTATCATGGCAGGGAAGCTGCCTTTTCCTTTAGACTCCTCATATTCTGAGTATTTCATCTGCAACAGCAACACAAAGTGAATCAGCAAAAACATCTACAAGCCAAAAAAAACTTTAAATATAACTTAAATAAAGCATCTTTAGGGATTCAGGTGTATGTGCACCCACATCACTGATTGTCTTGTGTGCCTGAGACATTGTCACCACTTCCTGGTTGGTCACYGTCCCCATGTACCAGGCCTGCTGCTGGGAGAACTCTGACTGAGACTGAAAGSCCTGCTTTAGACAGCCAAATAAACACAATTAGTTCCAGACATTTCTGAGACACAAATCTTTACCTTAAAACATTAACAACTTCATTAAATTACTTTGGACCGCTAGAGAGAACTATTTTAGAGTAATGCAAAAATAAAGAATTTAAGCAAAACCAAAATAGAAACCCTCTTTCTGACTTTGTGTAAAGGCAAGCTTGCTGTCTGGCTCACCTGGCTGATCACCTGGCTAGTTAGACCAGACTTCTCCATGGATCCCATGTCGCAGTGGAAGGTGGACTGAAAGTGTTCTCCGTCTTCACCATACTTCAGCTACAAGCGCACAGGAACAATAAATAACAAGCCAAAGCTGGCACACAGTTGTACATAAACACAAACATTCCTACTGATGGCTGGAAGCTTTTAATCAGTAGAATCAAGCGTTTTTTATCAGTTCACGTTTTTTTTAAAAAAAGCCT
>NW_013952445.1:80665-83676 GCF_001266775.1 Austrofundulus limnaeus
ATTTAGAGTTGGTGTAAAGATAAATAGAGTCAGTGAGTTGAAGTTTTTAGGTGTTATTGTTGATGAGAAACTGACACGGAAACCTCATATAAATTATCTAAGAATAAAACTAGCTAAATCTATTCTATTGCTTTACAAAGTAAGGGACTTGTTTAATGATAAAACTCTGTTTATGTTATATAATGCATCAATTGTTCCACACTTGGTCTATTGTGTTGAGGTATGGGGGAAAGCATGTAAGACGATTGCAAATCCTGTTTTTGTTTTGCAGAAAAGAGCTATAAGAGTAATCAGTCGAAAACATTACCATTATCCATCTAATATATTATTCTGTAAACTGAAATTATTGATTGATTATAATATTTTGTTAGTTATTTATAAAGCTCACAAAAATATAGAAAAACTTTGTAAAAAGAGAGAGAGCTGTTATATTCTTAAGAGGACGGATGTTCATGAGACCAAAATTTAGAACCAGTTTGAAAGACCGGTCGGTGCACCTCAATCCAAGGAGTGAGTTTGTGGAATAATCTGGAAAATGACGTCAAATGTGCCAAATCAAAGCACATGTTCAAGAGAATGATAAAAGTTGGATTACTGAAAAAATATGAAACAGTTTAATGTGTAAACATAAAATTTGTTGTTCTAGAAAGATTTGATGTTCTTAATTTGGTTTGTTAACTTAAGATTACTATTGTTTGAATTTATACTTGAGGAAAAAAGGGGCAGGTATAAGATTTTTTTTTCTTTAATCTGCTTCCTTTCATTTCATTGTATTTGTATTTTCTTTTATTTTTATTTTACATAAAATTTAATTTGTTTTCTTATGAAATGAATAAAGTTAGACAAACAAACAAGCTTCCTTTGGAAAGGTACAATCAATGCAGAAAAGCTTTAGATCAACATGTGCTCCCATTCAACAAACAAATCTGTTGAACAAATCCTACATCAGACAAGAATGGGACAAAATTCCCCTCAAATTAAAAATAAAAACTCCAGCAACTGGTCTCCTCAGATCCTCTACATTTATAGATTGTTGTTAAAAGAAGAGGTGATGCTTCACAGAGGGAAACATACCACTATCCCAACTGTTTTATGTGTTGCTGCCATCACATTCCAAAGGACCTTTTTGTTCCRTTAATTAAAACTATGCTCCATTGTGAGTAGAACGTGGCTTCMCGTATATTTCACACATCCCAACCTTGTCGGACTTGAGATTGCATTCTTGTGCTTGTGAAGAACCTGGGCTCATATGATGAAGGTTACATCAGTGTGCTGTTATTAATGTCACTTTCCAATAACGATGAAACCAGACCTGGCAAGAAAGATCCAGAATGAAGGACATGAAGGCTGTTTGGTGATCAACCTTTGGCAGTAAACATGTTCTAAACTAATATTAGAACTGCTGCATTGCACGGGATGGGATTTACAAGGGCTAACAATAATCTATTTCAAAAAATCCTTAGCATGGGCTAAATTTATCTCTTTTTTTATATTCTCCTTTTCAGAGAGACTTTTGGGTCTGAAGTCAGCCAAGAGAAGTTTCCATCAATCGCAAAGTTAAGCTCCACATTTCTCCAGTGGCTCGGTGCTAATCAGCGTGCTCGCTRCTGCTAATACGAGCTCAGGAGGGTCGCGTGAACTCGTGGAGAAAGCTCAGACGGACAGAAACAGGTGGCACGGCAGAGGAAAGGCAGGGATGCGAGGCCGTTATATTTCCCCTCTCCTGACGTATAATTTTAGCCACCTGAAGCTCAAAGTGGGCAAAAGCAGAGGGGAGGGTCGTCTGGCCTCTGTCAGAGGTACAGAAATAAACTGAGCCGCACTTCTCATTCCAAACCACTGCCATCATAAACCGCCTGGGTGCAGCCGTCCACTTTTACCACGTAAAGAAGGAACGATGAAGGATGAAGGAACGCTGTTTTGTCAGGGGTCTGATCTTACCTCACTGCTTGCTTTGCTCTGCTTCTTTGCCTTGATGTTGACAGGGGCCTCATAAACGCTTGTGAATGTGTTGTTCCTCGGATTGTGCCTAGAAGCAAAAAAATAGACAAATCAATTTAAATCAAATAGGAATCGGTCAAAATGTCTGCCATAAAATGTGTGAAAATAAAGCTTTTGTTTCAGAAGAATGGAGGAATAAAGCACTTACACGGAGCAGTACGGCCTCTTCTTGTGGCTGATGAAGTTATTGGGTGTGAGGACCATCTTGCAGATGTCGCAGTGAAAGCAAGCTTTGTGCCAATTCTGACATAAAAAGATTAGATGAATTACTTTTTAAAAACCCATGATAACACGGCACGAGTTCCTGTTGACCAGTTCAGTGACTTATTTTCCAATGTCGCCAAATGTACACAAAATGTTCACATACCACCACAGTTTAACCGTTTAACTGAGCTGTCATGGAAGATGTTAATTTCAAAATGTTAAATCTTGTGATAAACTGTCCTTTACCTGGTCAATGCAGTTGATCTTTTCTGCTGGGTAGACCACAAATCCACACCTGGCACACGACTGCATCTTGAATGTTTGTCCTTCTCACAGAAATCAAAATAAAATAAGAAGTCTTTCTGTCGGTCGCTGGTCAGATTGGGGGGTGTTCTTCTTCGTGCTAAACTCAGCTCTGAGTCTGTGAACCTCTAAAACTGTCTCTTACTTGAAACCATGTCCCATGTTGGATCAGACCACCCACCCCCTCTATGACCCGGGCTTCAGGACTGGCTGAGAGAGACAAACACCGAGTTCACATGTTCCTGTGTATGAGTAATGCTCCTAAATGAGACAGTTAGTTTGATTCTGCTTTTCTTGTCATGATCTCATTATGACATAATGGTTTTATTCACTTTATAATTGTCTTAGTCTTCACCAGTTAATTTTATCTATGAACACAAAACTTACCTCTTAAACCTATTATTGTTGTTATTGTCTTTTTGATGAGTTTTATTGCAATTGTTATTGTCATGTTGTAGTGCTTGCCCCTGCTTTCAGGACAAATTTCTCCCACGGGAGACTAA
>NW_013952445.1:84592-86587 GCF_001266775.1 Austrofundulus limnaeus
TAATAATAATGATAATAATAATAATAATAATAATAATAATAATAAACATTTTGAAGGACTACAGTATTGTGGAATGAGCTGTAAAACACACAAAAAAGTGGTTCACCTTTCATTTGTAAATACTGTGAAAGTACACATCTCTGTAGGATGAGCGTTTGAAAAATAAGTTATTTGCGTACTCTGGATTCATGAACATGCATTGCGTATTCTGCGTATTATTTGCAATAATTTACAGTCGTAGATTTACAGTCGGGAGGGAGTGACGCAGGGTGGCGCTTACGTACTCTTACGCACAAGTTTTCCGTGTCTTTCACTTTCCAGTTTGAGGAAATATGAAAAAAACGTCGAAACTTTTTTGACGAAAGAAAAGAGGCGGACAGATAATTATTTTCGTGGTACAAACGCAGCTGACACACAGCGCAGTACGCGAATAGCAGAATGTAAGTTAAGCTAACCTGTTATGTTATCCAAATTTAGCTAGCACTATCATTTCAGCTCTCCTGAACGTGTTAACAGGTATAAGTGTTTCATAAAGTTCATAATTRTTTGTTATCCTGCTTCATATAAATATACTACCAGCTGTGGTGGGAAAAGTAGGAAATGAACTTGAGACTACGTCAATGTAGAAAGTCATACTGTTAAAAAATACATTGTTTTGTGGTAAATGTGTGTAAATGTAGATGGCTGGAGAACCTGCTGAGCCCGTTGAACTTGGTCGTGAGGTTGAAGAAGAAAACCCAGCGGGAGATGAACTTGATGCCAGACCTGACCGCAAAGGGAGATTTCTGCTGTTTGGGAGGTAAAAATGATCTAATGTGTCCAGATRAATTCATATAAGAGTGACACAAACTCACATGGCAACCTGGACTAAAATAAGCTTAAATAAAAATGTTTAGTCGTTGCTTCTAGTTTTCATCTTTAATGTTTTGCTGATCTTATTTGATGAGGGAAAAGTATAAAAAAACACAGCAGTCAGACTAACTATTGCAAAAACAGTGCTGAGAAGAAGTGAATGATAAACAGAAGCTAATTATTATGAACCAATGGCTCAGTAATTCACTGGAGTGTGGCGCCATCTGGTGGTCAACCTTAAACATCACAGTTGCATGAAACTAACAAAGGTTAAACAGTATGTACATAATAATAATTTTGACAGTTTTTTTAAGACAATATTAATAATTACTTGTGTTACAATGAGATTGTGCCATCATAAAATACTGTATGTAATAGAGGGTGGATGGAGAAAGGTTTCAGCAATGATATGTGACAAAAGGATGGCACCAAAGGTAAAAGGAAACATTTACTAGAGGGTAGTGAGACCAGCTATGTGGAGATATTGGCACTGAAAAAAAAAAGGACAGGAGACAGAGCTGAAAGAAGTAGAGCCGAAGACGTCGAGGTACAGAGGTACAGCACAGGTTCAATGACTGGGAGATAAAGTTAGAGTTAGAGAGGCCAGAGTGAGGTGGTTTCGACATGTCCAGGGGTCTCATTTATAAAGGATTGCGTGGAAACCATACTAAAAGTGAACGTACGGCCAAAAGGCAGAAATGGCGTACGCCAAAARAAAATTCAGATTTATAAAACCGTGCGTACGCACGTTTCTGAGCACCTTTCCTTTATGAATCACAGCTGCACGTCAGAGTTTGCGCACGAGGTCCCGCCTCAGGTTCTACCCTCTACACGCCCACACTCAACCATAAACAGTCAATGTAAAGTACCTCATGAATGTTAAGATGTATTTAAATCAGTCAGCTGATCAATGCCAACAAAAGTGATTGGTTCAGACACGCTCCGTCGTGTGTCTGGAGGTTGACAGGTGCTGACTGACAGCTGCTCACGTGAACAGAATGTCTGTAATTAACACAGATTTTCCCTCATTTTGCTTTAGAGTAATCTAACGATTTTTATTAATAAAAAAATACTCAGCTTCAAATTTTTTTCCATCAGAGCCTGCAGGACGATAAAAACAATAAAAATAAAATTAAATAAGTC
>NW_013952445.1:87044-98890 GCF_001266775.1 Austrofundulus limnaeus
CAGTTTCCCATCTCCAAAATGAGCGTACACATGGGTCAGAGCTGGCGTGAGGCACCACACATTTTCACGTCAAGTTTGGATTTTATAAATCACAACCTTTGGCGTAAAAAGGGGCGTACGCAAGTTTCTGGGCTCAAATTGTGCGTACGCCAGTTTTATAAATCCGACCCCAGAGGAGGGACTGTGGATATATTAGTAGAAGGATGTTAGAGATGCAGCTGCCAGGAAAAAGACAAAGAGGAGATATTTGGATGCTGTTAGAGGACATGGAGGTAGTTGGAAATAGGATAAAAAAAGGACAGAGTTTAACCAAAAAAGGAACAACCAAAGGAAGAAGAATTAATTCAATAAGGCAAAGACAAGAAAACAGTCCTGAATGGCCTGAATGGTCCTTGAGTGGCTGATTAAAATAAATGGGAATTCATTATTGTTCAGCTGAACCTTGCTTATACATCACTTCCATACTCAGAGGTCACTCAAAGTGCTTACCAAAGCCACGATCCAATTAAAAAAAAAAACATAGAATCGAGCATAATTGCAATAAAATAACATACAAGCAATAAATCAAATAAAACAAGAAAAATAATTTGAAAATAAATGCATAGGTACATAATACAACATTAAAACAAGTAAAAGTTTATGCCTTTTTAAAATTTTGTATAAGACTTTTTTAAGTGTGAACTGCTGAGGTAGGAACTTGTTTGTTGCAGTTTCGCTCACAAGGTGGCGCTCTGAGTCTTTCTTATAAACGAACATTTCAGTGTGATTTATTTTTCGTAAATTGACAATAAAGCAAAAATGCCATGCTCTCTGTCTGCCATTTTGAATTTTGACCTGAAAATACAACATTTGCCACTGATGTTCATTTTAAGTTGCCAAAGATACAGAATCTTTTGGTATAAATTATTTCCAGTGACATTAATTGTTTTCAGACTTGAGTGTTTTGGCTCGATTAGATTATGCTGCTTTGGAGTTGGACACAAAAGTTTCCTTATTCCCAGTAAAACTTGTGTCTTATGATCAGTTGTACATACAGCTGCAGAGCTGTCCCTTTAGTTCAGCTGTTAAGTTAAAGTCCAGCGCATTAAAATACAAATCCTGCACGCTCTGGTTTTATTTGATTAGACGGCTCTGCAAATGATAAGTGATTTTTCACATGTTTTGACACTATTAGAATTTTCTCTCTCTGTCATTCAGTTCCTGTTTTCACAAATGTCCCTCCCTTTAAGATGCAAAGGAGAGTGGTGTTTTTCTTTYCTAATTTTTTTTTTATGAAGCAATCCTAATTTTGTGGGAAGTTAAAACGTTTTGACTCCATTGGTTTCTTCAGTGATGCAATTATATATCAGTTTGTGTGGAGTTTGTTTAAACGATCAGCAAAATTAGAGGGTTGTATTTCCTCCTTTGTTATGTTGTTACGCAGGTGAAATGATCGTTCTCTTACAGTACGTGCCGTACATMCGTACAGCTGGATTCTTTGGCTGTCAGCAGCTGAGGAACTTGTTGCCCTGTCTGACCTCAGCAGGGAGCGAGGCACAGTGGCCGTGCGTGAATAGGCCTTTAGAAAGCCCTGGTTTGGTGGCGAGGCTGCTGACTCAGGGGGCTCGCAGTGCGCCGCCCCTGTCCTACGCAGCCACAGGCCCAGTCAGGACTCCATCCTGCACAGTGAGCATGTCACTATCCTAGCACCCGTTCCAAAAGAGAGTTGTACTTTAGTTTGTGGAGTGACAAAAAAAGAGACACAACCAGACAAAGACTTTTTCAGATGCAGAGTGGCGTAGCGTTGGATGACGAACCCAGGTAAGACCGACAGCTGTGCAACATCGCARCCCTTCTCCCACCCTCATCCTATTGTTTAGTGCAGTATGTAGGCACACTTTGGATGTGGGAGGGGAGGGGGCTTCAAATGTTCTGGATCACATGYGTATTTGAAAACGGCAGGGCTGCCTTTTAGTGGATATATGTGTATTGTTCCAGTGCTTGAGCGACCTGATGACTTGGCTCTTCTGGAACAAGCTTGGATCTTTTGAGCAGCCCAATGGGTCACTATTGGCTTAGSCATCTGGATGGATCTTTTACAGAATGAAAATAGGACAGGTGTGTGAGAATAACCGCTGGTGGATGGTTTCTTCTTGCGCAGTCTGCATTGATATTGTGAGGATTTATTTTTAATAGCTTGTAAAAAAAAATGCTCTAGCTTCGTTCTTTACCCAACAGTGGATTACTGCGACCCAAGTTAGCCTTGCCGTTAATGCCTTATGCTTTGTTTTCTGAGTAAGTAGTTCAGTTTGTTTTCACCTGTTTTGGAAGTCTTTGCAATTTACTTGAGAAAGTTCTCAGCCCGAGAAATGTACAATGARTCGAGAATATTTTCTAGACAACTCTTCAGTTGCACGTTACTGTATTATATGGTAAGAGTCAACATTTTGTAAATTTTAAGTTTATAAGCCAAATTTATTTATTTATTTTTTTACTTTAGTTTGCAAGGGTCTAAACTACACCTTAAAATATGGGTAAAAAATATAAAAGGCATCTATAATTATTATTAATATTACTGTCATTACAATCATTATTTTTGGTACTGGCTTTACGTGATATTCCTTTTCCCTTCGACTCTGTTAGTAAAAAGTGTAAGGATGGCCAGACGCGGGAGCAGGACATCCCCTCTGAAAGCCATTACCGAATTGTTTCACCAACATTCCAGTATAAGATGGGCTACCAGCGAATGGGGAAGTGCGTCATCATCAACAACAAAAACTTTGATGAAAATACAGGTAGAGCAAAACATTTTGCAACCAATCTTTTGAATATATTTTACACACTTTAGTTTTTCTCAGGGTGAGCACATGGTTGCGTATTCAAAGTAGATTTTGTTTTTTTGGTAGGGATGAATGTACGCAACGGCACGGACCGAGACGCAGGTGAGCTGTTGAAATGCTTCAAGAACCTGGGCTTTGATGTTGTCATCTACAACGATCAAACATGTGAGGAGATGGAGCATCTTCTCAAAAAGGGTGAGTAAAAATGCTTTTGTCAGTTTCTAATTGACTTCTAAGTCAAATTTGTACATGAGACTATTAGTCTCTTTTACATTGATTGCTTAAATGAAGATTTAAATTAAGAATATGATAATAGCAGCACTACTGTGTCTTTCTATGATTTTATAACTTTGAGCCACWGCGGTGAATACGCTGTGTGACTGACAGAAATCCTACGTCACTTTTAGTTTARGAAAAAAAAATCAAATGTAAATCAAGCTGTCAAAATGAATAATTCAACAGCTACAGTTTAGTAATGATAGCAGGCACTTCATAACACATTAACAGGAAGTCATTTGCACCCTGAGCAATTTTTACCTGACAATTATAATGTTTGATCCCAGCAACTGCAAGCTGAGTGCATTATGTAGAAAAAAATTCATGATGAAAATGTGATGTGTGGTGCAATGATATACAATGTGGACTAAATTGTTGGTACCCATTGTTTAATGAAATAAAAACCCACAATGGTTACAGAAATAACTTAAATCTGATAAAAGAAAAAAAATCAATAAAAATTAACAAAAGAAAGTCAGACATTTTCTATTCAATCATGCCTCAGTAAAATTAAAAAAATAAAACTCATGAGACGGGCATGGACAGAAATGATGGTACCCTTAACGTAATATCTTGTTGCACAACCTTTTGAGGCAATTACTGCAATCAAACAATTCCTGTAACTGTCAATGAGACTTGTGCAGCTCTCAGCAGGTATGTTGTCCCACTCCTCATGAACAAACTGCTCCAGTTGTCTCAGGTTTGAAGGCTGCCTTTTCCAGACATGTTTCAGCTTTGGATGCTCAATAGGGTTTAGGTCAGGGCTCATAGAAGGCCACTTCAGAGTAGTCCAAAGTTTTCCTCTTTGCCATTCTTTTGTATTTAGCTGTGTTTTGGGTCTTTATCCTGTTGCAAGACCCAAAACCTGCAACTGAGACCAAGCTTTCTGACACTGGGCAGCACATTTCTCTCTAGAACCCCTTGATAGTCTTGAGATTTCATTGTACCCTGCAGATTCAAGACCCTCTGTGCCAGATACAGCAAAGCAGCCCCAGAACATAACAGAGCCTCCTCCGTGTTTCACAGAAGGGACAGTGTTCTTTTCTTCATATGCTTCATTTTCTCTCTGTGAACATACAGCTGATGTGCTTTGCCAAAAAGTTACATTTTTGTCTCACCTGTCCATAGGACATTGTCCCAGAAGCTTTGTGGCTTGTCAACATGTAGTTTGGCAAATTCCAGTCGGGCTTGATGGATAGTGCGATCTGACACTGATGTTCATTGAGCTTGAAGTTCACCTTTAATCTCTTTAGAAGTTTTTTTTTTTTTTGGGCTCTTTTGTTACCATTTGTATTATCGTCTCTTTGATTTGTCATTAGTTTTCCTCCTGCGGTCACATCCAGTGAGGTTGGCTACAGTCTCATGGATCTTAAATTTCTGAATATGTGCAGCTGTAGTCACAGGGACATCAAGCTGCTTGGAGATGATCTCATATAACCTTTACCTTTAACATGCTTGTCTATAATTTTCTCTCTAATCTTCTGAAACAACTCTTTCCTTCTCTTCCTCTGGTCCATGTTGAGTGTGGCCCACACCATGTCACCAAACAGCACAGTGAGTATCTGTAGGCCTATATACAGGCCCACTGACTGATTACAAGACTGTAAACACCTGTGATGCTAATTAGTGGACACACCTTGAAACATGACCCTTTGGTCACATTATTTTCAGGGGTACCATCATTTCTGATCAGGTCTGTTTTATGAGTTTGTTTGTTTGTTTGTTTGTTTGTTTGTTTGTTTGTTTGTTTGTTTGTTTGTTTGTTTGTTTGTTAATTCCGTTGAAGCATGGATGAAAAGCAATATCTGACTGTTCATTTTTATAGAGTTTTTATTTATTATTATTTTTGTCAGAATCAAGTTATTTCTGTGACCATTGTGGGTTTTTCTTTCATCAAATAAGGGGTACCACCAATTTTGCCCACATGTGTATTTATCCTAAGCTAATACAGATATGCTGATTATAAGATAATGAGGGAAAAAGATATTTGAATTTTTGTTACTTTTGAATTAATATTAGAGCCCCAGTTGAGACACCATACAGTTTCTTGTGTGTTTATTGTGTGTTGTTTTATAACAGAAAGTTTTTGCTTTTGAACATTGTAACATTTTTTCTATTAGAAAAGAATAACTAATTGCCAGGCTCCAGCAGTGTAATTTTYGTGGGTTTTGTAATTTTAGGCTTTTCTTTTTTTTAAACAGATGACTTCTTTATTTAGAAATGACTAAATGTTTGTTCATTTAACTGAAGTTCAATAGATAAAGTTAGATAATCTCCAGAGTGTAACATTAAGTTACACTATGTTCACAATGCAGACAAAAGTGGCCCAAATTAGATATTTTTTGCCATTATGCACCACATACTAGGTTCTTTATTACAGTCTCAATGTGACAAATCCATTCTTTTCAAATCCRACCCAGATATTTTCCATAAGTTGTASTAAATCAGATRCATATCTGATGTTTATTAAAGCGGCTGCAGTCCAAATGTCAGTGTGTCTTTTCAGCTGGCCTTACGTCATTGAGGGAGGAGTACAGGGCTCAATCAAGATATCAGTATTATTGATACGTAACACATGCTGTTTAAAGCTTGGGACTTTGCACATTTMCAGCTACAGAACAGAAGTGCAGTTGCTTTATCTTTTTTTAGGTTTGTCATGTAGATGAGTGAGGATTTACATCAATACATGATACTAATGGTGATAAACTAATGTGTTGGATTGTACCGATACTAGCRTGATGGGATTGATATTTAACCTTGTTTATATTTTCGGTATATCGCTCCCACTGGAGAAGTGCAATTCTGTGCCAGAGCAGACGTGAAGTCACAACATCAAACGTAAACATTAGACAAAACAAGCATTGTCAACAATAATTTAGTCAGCTCTGCTTCAGGATCGATCCACATATGCTAACATGCGGCATCCACACTTACTTGTCTTCTTCTGTGCATGTGGATCATGTCAGGGAACTRTCAGCTGATATTTAAATTATGATGTGAGTAACCATGCCAAAAAACTGTATATGAGACAAAACTTGGAAATGAGCATTAAGACCTGCAGTGTGAACATAGTGATAGTGTCATTCAGAGAGGTTTAGGCTCGGGACGGGCTAAGAGTTCAGTTTGTGTATGTGTTGCTCAGCCTCGGAGGAGGACCATAGTGACAGCTCGTGTTTCGCCTGCATCCTGCTGAGCCACGGTGAGGAAGGTATGATCTACGGCACCGACGGCGCCATGCCCATCAAGACCATGACCTCACTGTTCAGAGGAGACATGTGTAAAAGTTTRGTCGGGAAGCCGAAACTCTTCTTCATCCAGGTATGCAGCAAAGAAGGTTTCTGTTTAAATAGTTATGTGCTTACATTAGAGGTTTTATATTCATATTTAAATAACTTTTCACTTTAACAGGTTAGAAATGATTATTTTTATGTTTTTCTTTCCTTCCGACTGGCAGCTGATAGGAAATAGCTGAGATAATATTTTGCTCATCCAAGCTTTTGATTGCTTCACCAGGTCAGCGTTRAGAAAGCTTCTCAGGATCTCAATGAAATGTCATTTCGTTTACTTCACCAGGCTTGTCGGGGTTCTGAATTTGACAATGGAATCCAGACAGATTCGGGTCCTCCAAACGATACCCTGGAGACAGATGCCAATCCAAGACATAAGATCCCCGTAGAGGCAGACTTCCTGTATGCATACTCCACTGTGCCAGGTAAACCTTACTGCTAAATATTGCTTGGCGTAGAGCAGGGATGCGCACCTTAAATTATGGAAGGGGCCACARTTTTTCAATATTTGGTTGACAGTACCAGAGGACCACAGTGCTGTGTATTAAAACTGCCATAAAACTCACATACTGTATGGGTTTTGGCTGTTCTGATGTGGCTGTTCTGTCTGATGTTCTGGTATTTATATGATCATATGATATGAAAATAAGTGACTGAAATGGTCATTACAAATAAAATATTTTGTTGATAGAAAACAAAACAAAAAAAACTGTTCTCGGTAATCTTTTCAAGTGGAATGATAATGAAACAAACCACATTCACATGCATGATGCCRTATGTACTAGTCGCTCGAGGCAATTGTTCTATAGATGCTTTACAAGTAATCAAAAGAGACAGTTTKAAGTAGAAGATGTTTTGGGTGAAGGACATTGTGGAGTTAATGAACATTAGTCAGTGTAGGTCAGATAGGACATCTTCTGTACCAATTTTCATCAAGCTCTGATCATGTTTATGGATGTACAGGCTTTTTCAGTCAAGTGTTTGGATTCTGTTGCCTACGGCTAGGTGGCAGTTGCATAGAAATACATATTGATGTCATGCAATGGTAGCCCTTTATCAGAGCTGAACAACAAAAAAATCTGAAGTTCCTATGTTGAATAGTTTTTGAGCTAAGCATTTTTTCATGTCCAGACACCAGCTTTTCAAATAGCGACTCTCTCCACTTGAAATATGGGTTCTATTGCAAAACTGTTTGCGCACGCAGTGTAGGGCGACCACATCTATATTTCTACCAAATTTCACGCTGCTAGGTGCAGCTGCTTCTCTGCTACAATTGAACAAAAATCTCTGACAAATAAAATAAATAAACAATACAAAAACAATATGACCACTGCTTCCCGTAGCTAGGGTTGGGCAATATTGGCAAAAAAAWAAATCACGATTAATTGTGGTATTTAGCTGATAACGATTAATTTGACGATTAATCCCCTGGAGTCCCTGGACACCCTTATTTCATAGTCACATGACCAATTTAGTGGGAAAGATATGCTGTTCATAAAAATCTGTTCCAAAATGTGTCAAAATTACAGACTTCAGGCTATACATCAAATTTTAAATTGTTGATAGATAAATAAATTACAGGACTTTTTTTAATGTTCGTCATATTTGAAGCTGAGAGGAGCAGTGAGCGGATTCTACCTGTTGGCATTAATCATATTAATTGTCAACTGCCAAAAATTAATMGATTAATGTTTTTCTGACGATTAATCACACACGATASGATTATGYCCAACCCTACTCGTAGCAGAGGTCATACAAAACACTTACTTATAGTATATTCAGGGTTCCCATGGGTCCTTGAAATCCTTGAAAGTTTGTGAATTTGAAAAAATTATTTCATGGCCCTGAAATGTTTGTGAAAACAGCCAAAAATTACACTTGTCCTTGAAAGTCCTTGAATGTTTTTTTGGGGGGATTGAAATTCTCTATTCACACAACTGATTTTCATCATCTTTTAAAAAAATAAATTATAAAATTAAATTAAAAAAACTTAAATTTGTTACGGTGGATAACTCAGGATTACGGTAAACTGACGTCATTGTTTCTGACTCAACAACTTCTATGTTGTTCAGTTTTTCATTGAATTTACATGATATTAAACCTGTTTATTGGTAACAGTAGCWGTAGGTAATTGCTGTTGCACATGGTTCTTTAATTTGAGGAAATTGGTACTGGAAAGTCCTTGAAAGGTCCTTGAATTTGATGTTGACCAAGGTGTGGGAACCCTGTATATACTACTGTGCAAAATTAAAGTAAAAGCCAGGCTTGACCTAAAGATGTGATTTCAGGATATTACTCATGGAGGAACCCCGGACGTGGTTCTTGGTTTGTCCAGGCGCTCTGCAACGTCCTCAATGAGTTTGGCAAGCAGCTGGAAATAATGCAGATCCTGACGCGGGTCAACTACATGGTGGCCACCAGCTTCGAGTCCTGGTCYGAAGACCCGCGCTTCAGTGAGAAGAAGCAGATTCCCTGCGTGGTCTCCATGCTGACGAAAGAACTGTATTTCAACTGATACCCCACCTGTACTGTACTACACAGTCTGACCAGACCCACTCGGCTGATCGGCACTGAATAAGCGTTCAAAGCATTCAGGGATGATTTAGGCTCAGCAGGACTCTGTCTACTTAAAGCACATGGCATTCTGTACGTGTGGAGCTGGGCCTGAAAACAAGCACTCTGTGAGCTCAAAAACAATCGTGGAAATCTGTGTTCATGTGTTGATAGTGAAAGCTCCTCTTCAGGTTCACGAAAAAAAAAGGGGGGTGTCACATTTAATCTGATCTACGTTCACAGGCGTTGTGAAATATTTATGTTCTTCTACTGATCCATGAAATTTACTGCCAGGTTTGAGGGTTTGTAGAATGATATCTGAGTATCGGTTACTCCATTTTTAGTACTTGCATAAATCTCGGAAGAGGCCTTATCTAGTAGACAAGAGCTGTCTTAAGCTGGCTTCTCAGAAAAAKAACAAAAAAATCCCTTCTTACTTCATAGCTCATTCTTTCTTGGYATTATCGTTCAACCTACATGATCAGATCCCAAGTCAGTCGTTTTAAGTTTTTTACTTCACTATTAGTTTTTGAATATCTTTCAACTAACATTATAACTGACTGAGCATGAGATCTGATTACACACATGCTCTGATTTCAAATAAAGATGTTTACGTCTTACAAAAGCTTTTTAAACTAACAACAGCGACATTTGAACTGTATGTTTATTAAAAAGGTGATCTGACCTGTTTCAGATGAGGTATTAAATGTATTTAATGTAAACCTTTTTGCAGTTTTACTTGGAACTGCCTGCTTTTTGACACGAGAATACCAGAGGAGAGTAGAGCCTCTAGTTGTGAGTGAAATAACTTACCGTTATGCATCAAAATAGTCCAGAAAAACAAAAAAAGTAGGACATTTAAAATGCTTTGATGCTTTTTTTGTCATTTTCATATAGCTTAAAAGCTTTGAGAACCTAAATTTGGCAAGAAATGATCTAAATCTTTTTTTTAGCAAAGAGTGATGTAGGATACTACACACCTAAAATCACACATCGTGCAATAAATGGTTGAAGGGTGAAAAGGAGGGCACGTTTTCACTCACTAGGGTTTTTTCTTTAGTCGATATCCTAACAAAAACACTTTAACATAAAAAAACACTCAGGTTTTTTTATTGTCTTATCAAGTAGCTCAATATATTTTCAGCAACACTGTGGCTACAAAGATGTGATCTTTTGCCGAGTAGTGAGTAGTTCTATTGGACTTTAAGCCAAGCAAATAGTCCTAACTTAGGAAGCTTAGGACTAAATAGTCCTAAGCTTAATGAAATTTCCTTTTTTTTTACTGTTAATTTGATATTCTTTGTCGTTGATGATAAATTTAGGGCTGCGYAATATTAGAGAAACTTGCAATGTTTGAAATTTTACGTTTAATATCACGATGCCTATATCAGTTGTGAAAAACCCACATTTYCCTCTCCTTCTCTCCTGTCACCTGTCAACATCTGAACTGTCATACATTCAGGAAGAAAACAGTGAAAAGCAGAACCGGGGCACAAAAAACACAAATGCATTGTTTCACTGTATATTAATGTTGTGCATCATCTTCACATAGATTTTRCTAATGCTACATAAGAATGTCTTGGTAGTTCCTCCTACTAGGTGCGTACACAGACTAAGAAGTAAAAAAAAAAAATTACTTTAGTGCACTTTGGCAATTTTTTATTTAAATGCTTTATGATGAAGTATGATTGAGTACAATTAGGTTTGTTTTCTGACGTATTCAAAACAATTGCCAATAGTTATTACAACTCAGAGGTTTGTTTTAGAAGATTAATTTTGTTTTTGTTCCAAAGTCTGTCTATCACAGAGGCAGCTATAACTGGCAGTAACATGTCTAAACTTACACAACCCATATGTCCACAATATGCTTCCCAGCATTTCCCAATGTTTTTTTTCCATTCTTCTTGCATGTATGTATCAGACACTTGGGGTGGGGAGAGGAAACATTTTTACTAGTCGTTCCTCTTTTCCACGTTTTATTAGCCATGTTTTATTTATTTTGCTAAGTGCCATGTGTGCAATCAGTGCTGGCAGTCCCAGTTCTTGTCCAGAGTGTCCACATCTCGAGTTTTCTCGACACGTGGATCTCTGCTCAGTAACATGGTGTCAAAGCCAAGCTGAGAGGAATGTTTGCTCTACTTGTTTTGAAATGAATTTTAAGGGGGGATATATTTTTTTAATGGGGAATTTTTTTTAATGCTTTCTGGTGTTTGCTGCTTTTGTCCTCAGTAATATATTTGAAAAGGCTTGAAAAAAAGAAATGAATGGATGGGTTTAATTGAAAGTATAATCTGGCCTACTTTTCATTTGGGGGCAACGTTTTTGTTCAACTCCAAAATGGAAGAATGCTTTTGTAAACATTTTACTGTAATAAACCAAAATGACTTAATATGATGAAATGAMGTGTCTTTATTAAAATATACTTCCAAAACAAATTTACAAGCAAGTCACCAGTTCATCACAGAGCTACTACAGCTTGGTTAAAACCAGCCCYTTGAAGGGAAACTAGAATTGAGCGGAACTGCATAGGAAGGCAAGGGCCAGGCTACTACAGCCCCAGTTCCAATGAAATTGGGACATTGTGTAAAATAAAAACAGAATATGATKATTTGCAAATCCCTTATWTTCAGTTGTGTAATGGAACTAATACTTTTAGGTTTAAGCCAGTAATTCATGACATCCTTTAATGACCTAGGTTTTCATGACATGCTGTTTATCAGCAGGTAGAATGATTAAAGTCAGAACAAGATTTGCTAACAACAGTCATTCTTAGATATCACTTGTGTTTATCTTTGTGTTTTCCATTGACCTTGTATCAAATCTTGCTAAGATGACAGAATGATGTTTGTTAATATATATATGAGGCCTCTCGAGACACTGGTGGGTAGTGTGGAGAGACAGTGACAGAGAG
>NW_013952445.1:99129-128598 GCF_001266775.1 Austrofundulus limnaeus
GGTAAATTGTTTTAACAACAGAGATACGCTGGTGACGATACTGTGATGGATGATCTTGAATAAGCAAAGAACGCTGGATTTTATTTTTGGCTGTTGAAGAACCCGAGAAGATTTTTGAAACATCATCTGCTGAGAGTGAGTAAAAGCTTCAAGATGCCTCCTTWSTTTTCCAAAGAGGATTTCTGCCAGCTTCTCCAAAAGGTGACRGTGTTGGAGCTCAAGATTCATTCATTCATTCCTGTTGCAATAAAACTCAGCTGATCATCTCACGGAGTACCTTCATTCTTGGACCACATATTTCTGTCTTAGTTAAATAAATATTGCCACAAAAAGTTGAATACACTACAACGACAAGCTAATGTTCTAATGAGTAAACTTTATTTTTTCTTTTGCAAATWYWWACTCATTTAAATTTTGATGTTTGCAACATGTTGCAAAAAGCTGAGAGAGGGGCATGTTTATCATTGCGTTACATCACCATTCCTTTCAACAAAACTCAGTAAGCATTGGGAACTTGTTGAAGCTCGATGTAGAACTGCAGTTGCACAAAGGGTCTTTGTTGAATTTTGTGCTACATTATGTGCAACACATTTTCAATAGGAGACAGGTCTGGACTGCAGGCAGGCCAATCTAATACCCGTATTCTTTTACTACGAAGCCACGCTGTTGTAACGTGCAGAATGTGACTTGGAATTGTCTTGCTGAAAAAAAAAAAGGCAGGACGTTCCTGAAAAAGGTGTGACTCRGATGGCAGCACATGTAGCTGAGGTCTAAAACCTGTGTGTAACTTTCAGTTTTAATGGTGCCTTCACAGATGTACAAGTTACCCATGCCATGGGCACTGACGCACCCCTGTACCATCAGAGAATCTGGCTTTTGAACTTTGCTCTGGTAACAGTTCAGACAGTCCTTTCCCTCTTTGGACAGGAGGACACAACATCCATGATTTCTAAAAACAATTTGAAATGTGGACTCGTTGGACCACAGGACACTTTTCCACTTTGTATCAGTCCATAGATGAGCTCGGGCCCAGAGAAGCTGGCGGCATTTCTTGATATTTGGCTTTGTCTTTGCATGGTAGAGTTTTAACTTGTAATTTTAGATGTAGAGACAAATTGTGTTCMGTGATYATGGTTGTCTGAAGTGTTCCTGAGCYCATGTGGTAAGATCTCCTACAGAATGATGTCAGTTTTTAATGCAGGGCCGCCTGAGGAATCGAAGGTCAYGGGCATTCRGTGTTGGTTTTGGACCTTGCCGCTTACTTGCTAAGATTTGTCCAGATTCTCTGAATCTCATGATGATATGAACTGTAGATGATGAAATCTCTGAACTTCCTCGCAATTGTTGAGAAAATTTCTTAAACTGTTGGACTATTTACACACATGTTGTTCACAAAATGGTGAACTTCTAGCCTTGCTTGTGAACAACTGAGCCTTTCAGAGATGCTCTCTTTATACCCAGTCATGACACTCACCTGTTTCCAGTTAAGCTGTTTACCTGTGGAATGCTTCTAACAGCTGTTTTTTTTTTTTTAGCATTCCTCAGTTTTTCTAGTCTTTTGCTGCTCCTGTCTCAACTTTTTTGGAACATGTTGCCGGCATCAACTGCAAAAGGAGTGAATATTTGCAAAACAAACAAACAAACAAACAAAAAAACAAGAAAAAACTAAACAAAGTTTATATTTTAGAACAGTGTTTCCCAAAGTTGGGGTCGAGACCCAAAGTGGGGTCCCGAAACATCAAGGTGGGGTCCTGAAAAGATTTTCTGAAATAATTACATTTTGCCTTAGTTGTTACAAGTGAGGTTAGTATGTTTAAAATAGATAAATGTAGTATAAAAATTGTTACTATGTTCATGTTTTGTTGACCTGATACAAATGTTTACCATCCAAAAATAGTTGGGGGCACAGGTCTCTGCTACTGTTATTTTGTGGGTCAAAAGCTGAAAAGTTTGGGAACCACTGCACTTTGTTGCTTAATTGCTGATGTAATATTTTCCCTATAATTATTACAAAAAACACAAAACAAGTATAAATAAGTATTTACATTTGTGTACAACCTGTTTAGATTGTCAAAAAGCCTGTGTTTTTAGGGTTATTAACGAAGTTTGTGTACTCAGACCAGTAATATTTGGGGTCACACATCTTTGCCATGGATATTTTGTGGGTCAGAAGACAAAAAGTTTGGGAACCACTGCTTTAAAACATTAAATACTTGCCTTTGTAGTTTATTTGCATGTTTGTTGAAAAGGATTTGCAAATGTATTCTGTTTTATTTATGTTTTTTTTACAACGTTTCAACTTTATTGGAATTGGGGTTGTAAATAAAACATTTTAAAATATTGGTTTTGCTGTCATTCCATCATATACTGTAAAAGAAAGCGTTCGTAACTGCAAATAAATGGCACGATCTTTAGATCCCAATTAAAAACTCCGTGATTGTAGTGGACCATCGAGATGTGCACAGCATCCAGAGCTCAGGGTGTGTCACATGACGGGAATGTCAGATCACACCATGGCCTCCAGGTCAACACATTCCTGCGTCCTGACCACTGTTCTTTAGTGGCCCACCTCGGTCACTTCCAGTTTATGCTTTCATTGTCATGAACAGGACACAACGAAGCGTTTCAGTAACATGACAGAGGCATCCAAAACATTGCAGAGGACAGCAATGAAAACCACCTCAGCCCAGCCCCCACATCAGACCCTCAGGTATGATATGTCCACCTCTCGACCACCAAATGATTTGCTGACTGACGTGTCATGACATTTCTGAGACATTCTGTTAAGTCTCTGGGCATGTGGATGAGTCACCTTTGGGAGATAGGATCAGGTTTAGGTAAGCAGTGTCATCATTGAGAATGGCATCTGAAGTATCTCTTAAAGGAGAAAAAAAGTACAGATAATCTCACGTTCCCATAAATCCAACCTTGGTTCAGCCTTTTATTTCTTTACAAACAAGAAACTCCACACACACATTTTCCTCTACTTACTGAACTTTATTTTGTCTGGGTTTAAAGATGGCAGGTGGTTGCTTTTGGTATATGACGAGTAAGATGTTGGTTGTTCATAACTTTTTTTACAGAACCTCATTTCAAAAAATGTGAACGATCCATTTCCAGTTTGTAGATGACATCTGAGTCATGAACTGGAAATAATCCTGAGGGTAAGGAAGTGTCACGTTTCTGATAAGCTGTACATAAAAACACAAGAAATTCTTGGTACTCTCCTTTTGGTATTTCCCATCATAGTAAATGAGATTGAGAACCATATGTTTGGTTACTTACAGGTCTAAGCTGTTACATGCCTTAAAGGTTTTTCAGAGTAGTTTTTCCTAATTAGTTTTTTTTAATTTAGCATCCTCGGCTTCACTGGGGTCTCATGCTGTGAGTCATAGAATGTTTCATATCTTCATGCTTTTTCTTGCTCTTTCTCATCACTGAATCAGTGTTTTTCTAAGCCAAAAAAGGCCGTCAGAGGTCAGAATCAGARTATCTTATAGCATTTGGCTAAAAGCAATGTGTTGATAATTAATCATGAAAACCTTAATTTTCCTTTTTTTATTCAGTAAATTATAAAATACCAATAAGTGAAAAAATTGACAGTTATTTTGTTTCCACAGTAAGCCCAAATGACTCATTTACTCATTGTTTTTTTTACAGCTTAACCTTAAATAGACCTTAAAACAAGATATATGCTGTATTAATGAAGCAGCCAACCGAACAGTCACTTTCATGCACTTTTTGGATTAAAGTGCACAGAATATAACAAGCAAGAATGATTACAGATAAACAAAAGTGCATTCCAGAGTTTCTAACTTATTTAACCTTCCTCTAAATGTACCAAAGCGGCACAAGGACCTATGGTTCAATWAGAATGAACAAAAAATAAGCTGAGAGATGCTGAGTAAAAGCAGAGGTTTTTTTTTCAGGATATAGGAGCTGTGATTTGAGGACGTCACCGGACTTTGGTTTCATTTCAGAACGCAGAGTTCAAAAGACAGTGGAACAGCCTGCAGGCATGCGGCCATAGAGTTCAACAGTTATGAACCAGAGTCAGACATCAACAGTTTGTTGCTGAAAAGGCAACAGAGTGAGTGAACTTTGCAGAATTCTCTGCGCTTATGTCTTTCGAGGCCTTCCCATCTACTTCACTGTTTTTTTTTTTCCCGGAGAGATGTGCAAATTAAACTCCACAAAAAAAAAAAGCACGAAACAACCACCGGGGTTTTTGAAAGTCTGTTAAAAATGTCTTATTGACAGGAGAAACGGTGCCAGCTCTAACTTGGTGCTCTGACCAGCGTGCTGACTTTGAAGATAAACCAATGAATCTAAACTTTGAAGACAAGGAGGAGGAAGGTTTCACGCAATCAGACACATAACCTTCAGGAGAACGGGCTGCAGCGGTCTATTAAAACCAACCTGAGTGTGTGTGAGGTCATGACCTACATGCACCTACTGTATGAAAAGTTGTGTGTGTAGATTTTCAGCTACAGAGGGTGATTTGTGGGTCACGGGCAATTCATAAAAAGTTTTCTCTCTAAATATGTCAAGAGTGAGTGTTTGTTTAGTATTCACCCAGAGAGACAGAACTCAGTCCAGCTGATTCTATTTAAACTTGCTTTCTGTGACCCACAAATGTTTTRTGCGCACAAGCAGAGGGGCTTCAGATGCATCACAGAAAAGCAGATTCTGTTAATGACATCAATTTATTTTCATATTAAAGCTGGGCTACATACACAGACTAACCCTCAACTTTAAATAACCATCTGAGCCCTGTGCTGACTTGAATCACTCTGACTTATTATTGCTGTCATGAGCTAGCTTCAAAATGATACCTGGCAGAAATGTGTGTTTATGTATGATACAATACAATACAATACAATACAATATGATGCGGCACAGTACAGTACGATATGGTACAGTATGGTACGATATGGTACAATGTGTTACGATATGGTACAATGTGGTACAATATGGTACGATATAGTACAACACTTATAGTACGGTATGGTATGGTACATTACGGTACAGTCCAGTACAGTACGGTACGATATGGTACAGTACGATACGATACGATACAATATGGTACAGTACATTTTGATACAATGTGCTACAGTACAATACGATACGATACAATACAATATGATATGGTACAGTACAGTAGAGTATGATATGATACGGTACGGTACAGTATGGCATGATATGACACAGTACAGTACAATACGGTATGATATGGTACAATATGGTACAGTCCAGTATCATACGGTACAGTACGGTACAAAACGATGCGGTACAGTACGGTATAGTACGATACGGTACAGTACAATAAGATACAATATGGTACGGTACAATATGAGATGAGATGACATGATATGATGCAGTACAATTTTTAATGTTATAAAAAGATACAATATCACACAATACTATAAATACAATATGATGTGATGCAATATAATAAAACATAACACAATACAACTCACAACAACATAATGCTTTACAATACAATACAATACAATTCAATTAAATACAATACGTTACAATACAATACAATACAATACAATATGTTACAATACAATACAATACGTTACAATACAATACAATATGTTACAATACAATACAATACGATACGATACAATACAATACAATACAATACAATACAATAAAACAGTATATGACTCAATTTGACTCAACATGTTCCAATAGAATATAACACAATTTTTTATGATAGAATTAGGGGTGTAAATCACCAGCTTTTTCACAATATGATATATTGATTTTTTTGGATGACGATCCAGTGTTTCTCAATATCTTAAAGTCAGTTACGATACAATTTCCATCGATATGATAGCCTAAAATATTATATTATATTATATTATATTATATTATATTATATTATATTATATTATATTATATTATATTATATTGTATTGTATTGTATTATGGATCGATGTATTGTTACATACCTAAATACAACGCAATAAAATATAAGAACCAGTTGTTTTGCCCTGAGCGTGTGTCATTATGATAGACTTTCTTTTTCCACCTCCAGCACGTGTGTGACATTTAATAAGGCAGAGTTCGCCTGTGTGAGAGAATGTTTGTCTCCTTAAAGTGGAGTTTTTTAAAGGATATTTTTAAATTTCAAGCACCTGTCATGATTCTGATATTGGGAAAACGTAAACATCATGAAAAGGAACATTAAGACGTTTCCTGACCCTAATAAATGGGTACTTTTCCACAGAGGACATGGATCTTAATGAACTCTTCAGGGCATAAAGCACTTTAACAACAAAGCAGGTGGACCTTAAAACAAGCCTGAAGCAAGAAACCAGAAACTCCAGTTCTCATTATGATCATCGTTTGGCAGCAAAACAGTCGTGTGTTCTCATGCAGCCGTGCTTTTCACAAAGACAGCTGAGGGAACAGGACCTCTGGGCAGAGGTAAGAAGATTTTGTTTGGTTTCACTCAAGTGTCGGAGGAACCTTTCTTGTGTGACAAAGAAACCTGAAAGAGTCTTAACTGGGATATTAACTCACTTTTTTACGTTTATACTCATTGATAATTCAATTGTTGTGCAAATAATACTTTATGAAGGATTTTACTTGATCCCTATCACATATAAGACTATTTTTCTGTGTTAAAACGTAAAAATATAAGTTATGAACAGAAATCTTCACCTCAGTGCATCTTTTGGTTAGGAGCTTGTCTCAGTTTCCACAGAGGAATTAGGTCAATTTTAAACTTATACTTTGTTCTTTTGATATTTAGAAGGTTTTACAGTTTTTAAGCAGCAATGATCACTTTCTATGCCTTTTTTATTTGTAATTATTTTGTTCAGGTGTGGTATCGCAATGTCCAAAAGCCAGAAGAACGGAGGTACGACATCTAAATATCTTCTGTATTGGTTTTAAGTGTTAACAGTGTGTCAGTAAACTTGTTTTTACAGCCAGTCGAGGTTCACGTGTAAATCACACGCTGACACTGATGTACAGTTTGCCAGTTTCGTTTTACTTAGTCCTACAACAAACCGTTTTAATTCTTTTTGTTTTTAATTTATGCCTTTTATCCTTAACATTCTACTGCAAAGTATCTGAAGGAGTAAAGCAAAGACTGAAAACAAGTGTGGGTAATTTTTTTTCTTCTGTCCTTCAGGTCGTGCAGTGTTTTATAAACCATTTACTGTTGCAAAAGAAATCCGGTCTGGATACTTGTATAAGTCTCCTCCACAAAAACGGCTGAAGCCAGAGGTGACAAATGTTGTTTAATAAGAGAAGTATTTTTTAAGCCTTTTCATTTTGTTTTGTTTTTTTGCATGCCAAAAATAAATAAATAATACTAAAAACTCTTTTATTTTGCAGAGATCATGGAAGAAGCGCTACTTTGTGCTTTACAAGATCAGTGAGCACGAGTATCAGCTCCGGTACTTCAAGAACAGTGAGGAAATGGGCAGCCCAATAGGAGGCATAGACTTGACACAGTATGTTTTCACATTTTAATATAAATCAATAACTGTTAAAACAAACAAACAAGAAAAAAACAGTTTATTTGTTTTTGCTTCTTTTATGTGTTAGTATTTACAGACTTTATAAACTCCCTCCATCCATTCAGGGCAGAGGGGGGTCCAAAGTTTTACTTTATTTTTTATTTTTATTTTTATTTTTTTGTACTTTTGTGCTTAGAAAGTACATTTTAATCTATTCGCGAAAATAAAAGTCAGTTTTCTTTACAAAAAAGAAGTTGCTAAAATATTTGAATATAAATAAAAAAGGCGATTATTAGACAAAAAAACCCTGTTTTGAACGTTTTAAGATTTCTCTCTTCTCATTTTCAGTTAAACCCAAAACGATCAAAATATAAATAAACAAAATATTGTATTTTTGTTGTTGTTGTTGTTTTCCTTTTCCTCCATCAGAATCTCACTGCTGTATGGAAGCCCTCAGCATCACCAGAAATGGCCGTGGGTGCAGAAGACCTTCAAATGCTCCCCCTCCTGCGTGCTCTACATCAGGTCTGCAGACCGGGACTACTTCCTGGTTGGGGAGACCAGGTCAGTCAGGTTTTTTTTTTTAAGCTTCATGCATTCATGCACCACTGAACTGCAAGAACCCACTTACTTATCACAGCTGTGCCTGAGGGGTGATTGGTTTTATCATTACAGGAAATATGGGTTAGAGTTTCGTTCAAATACATAATGTATAAATATGACCATTGTTTTTCTTTGTTTGCCTTAAATTTGAAAGTTGCAGAGATTGAGCTGTCTCTGCCTTATGGTCCTCAGTGACTCAATCCCAGTGCGTCCAACACTTCGGCCCACCCTCATCACCCTTTAACTATTTTTAGAGCCTGCAATCAGACAATAAATGATGACGCCGCTGTCCTCTTTAGACACAGTTGATCATCCGATAATGGATTTGCACACACCAAATCATTGCGAAATTGGGACCGTGTTCTGTTYGCGTTTGATTTCTGGTATTGGATTTTAAATTAAAGTGTTGAAAACATAATTTGTCGGGTCTAAAAATGTACTTTCTAAGTGGTTCTTTTCTTTTGATTTAGCACTGAGATCGACGACTGGTTCACTGACCTGTATGAAGCTCTGTCAAACCGGCCACATAAACTCCTCAGCTCCGAGGTATATTTGTAATTGTTTTGAGAAATCCAATTATTTTGTTTTAATTATACTATTTGTCATGTCTGCTATATTGTACATTACTTAACTGTCCTCTTTCTGTAGGAAATTAGTAAAGTCCAGCCAACAGCTGAGGTAAGTTAGAAGTCAATATTTTTCATCTAATTGCTGCAGACAAGATTGATGATATTTTGTGCATTAAATAGTGAGAATTTGATTAGCATTATGCATAGATAAGGCTACTTGTTTAGTATACAGTAAACATAGAAAGTAAGAAAAATAAACTCTATAAAGCACCAATTCTAAAGCCTAGAGTGACAGTTCACATTTTTGAAGTGGGGTTCCATGAAAAAGATATGAACAATTAGTATCTTACCTGCTGTAGACAGCTGTTTGAATGACCACAGTTTAAAAACAAAAGTTAAAGTAGGTTTCTTATTAGTATTGCCATCAATTTTGCATGACACACTCATTCGCTAAGAATTTTGTTGATATTTATGGGCACATTCAGACCAGGAAATTCCTTTGGTCCACTTGTTTGGTCCAGACCAAATAGCGGACTTTATTTTTTCTTTTGGTGCGAAATATCAAGAGCAAAAAAAAAATTGAACATCAAGAGCAGCTCATTCAGTGGCGATTTTGCAATGATATACTTATAATTTTGGGATAGCGTTGTTAAATGTGTGCCGCAACCTAAAGGAGACAAGATGCTCATTGTTTGTAGCGCAGTGTTAGCATTAGCAACACTGGAGGGCTAACGCTGCTTAGCTTTGGTGGCTTGTGAAGTCCTAAAAGTTTCCTGTAGTTGGTTTGAGGCCAGTCTGTATTCACACCAGAAGCAAACTGCACCAGAGTTTGTTTGAAAGGGGACTAAGACCACCTCAAAAATGGGTCTTAGTCCAGTTGTTTGATCCGCACAAAAGGCTCATTTAAATCAGACCAATGTGCCAGGTGTGAATACACCCTGCGAGTTCAAACACTGGCAGCAGCAGCTAGCTGTGGCACTTTTCATTTAACCTGGTGGCCTGAAAAAATATCACAATGATTTCCTAAATTAATGTAATTTATTTATGCTTAAACTCCTTTAAAAAATGAAGGATCAAAGTTGTTTTAAAACAGCAACAACCCACTTTGGTCCTGGATCAGCTCCAGTTAGCCATTAGCTCATTAATCCACTCAGAATGAAACTTGGTTTCTTCAAGCTGCATTAAAAAATCTGTTTATAAAAGGTAAGATAATAATTTGTCATTAACTTTTAGTAAGAACTCCAGTTCAAAAGATCTGTCTTTGATGAACTTGCAGGACATAGGACTTGCAAGGGAATCAAGCTCAAAAACCAAGGTAATGCAGTAGTTTGTACTTTGTGATTACGGTACTTATTATCTATTCCATGTATTTTTTTACTACTGTACTAAACAGTCAACTAGCTCATATTATGCTTTGGAAGAAAGCTTTACTATTCTTTAACAGCTACTGTATTTACTGTCACTTCCTTCCTTTTGCGCATACGCAAAATGACCTAGTCTCACAGTCACCAGTCCTGTTTGTGGCCCAGAGAAAAGCCTCAAGGCATTTTTGTCAGTGATTCATTCTTTGATCTTTATTTCATCTTAGAAGAAAGACTCCTGTTTTTTTTTCTTCAGGTAATTTCCAACCCTCTTAAACGAAGCAAGACATCTTTAACTGAAAACGACAAGGTTAGTCTGTGTACTGTAGGCTCGGCACAAAGGATCTGGTTATTCTGTTCTTTTTAATTTTCATAAATTCATTTCTTTTGATGGACAGCATTTTTTATGTTCAGTGGATTCTTACAGAATAGCAGCTTGAGTACATCCTTGAATTGGTTCATTGGTGTTTTGATGGTAGTGTTTGGGTTGAGGACCACTGTCCAACATGATATGCAGAAGGTCCAAAAAGTCTTGGTTTAATAACTGGTGAAGGAAAATGCTGTAAAATACAACTACATAATTTTCACGTGTGTTTTAATTGTTAAAGGATTTGGGATGTTAGAGAACAGTTTAATCTGCTATGGTTCTTTTAATGTCAATGTGACGTAGAACATCCACATTTTCTAGTTTYCTTTGTTTGTTTTGAAGTTCAAAACTGTTTTTAGGAACTTCGCCATTTTCATCCAAGTGTGGTTTGATCATCTATGGMAGTATGATCACCCCAAATATACTGTATTATCAGGATGTTAAAGGTTAATGAACTGCAATTGGGGCAGCTCAGTTGGTAGAGCTGTTGCCTCTCAGTAAGAAGGTTGCCGGATTAAATCTTGGCCAGGCAGTTTTCGGGGTAGAGTTTGCATGTTCTCTCCGTCCATACGTGGGTTTTCTCCGGTTACTCATGCTTTCCTCCCACAGAGGACAAAAAACACAACTGCTAGACTAAKTGGTAACTATAAATTGTCTCTAGGTGAGAATGAGTGGTTGTTTKTCTCTATGTGACCCTGTGATAGTCTTGTAACCAGTCCAGGGTGTACCCCGTCCCTCACACTGTGACTGCTGGATATAGACACCGGTGGYCCTGAAAGGAAGAAGCAGGATAAGATAATGGGTGAACTACAATAGGAAAACCTATGAGCCTTCTTTAATTGCACTTAAGGCAAACATTTGCAATACTATTGAAATGAAAACTAATTTGATGATATGAGATTTTAATATATTGTTCAATCCTACGTCGAACAGTTTGGGAGACATTTTCAAAATAGGGAAAAATGGTTATTTTGCAATCAGAAGAAAAATTATCCACACAACCACACACACACACACACACACACACACACACACACACACACACACACACACACAGAGCCACATAGGCTACAACACAAGCTGTTTGACTGAGAAACTTTGGCAAATTTTTCATGTGCGCAACCCGCACACTCAGCTCTACTGCTCACCCCACAAATGCATGTTCCTTACAAATGTGACACCATTTAAAAAGGGAAATTAACAGTTCTAAAAGAGAGCACATCCATCAGGGACAAAAACAATTCACCTGGAACAACTTTTTGTTGATTTGAAGGCATCCTTCCTCGTCCAGCGAGACGACGTRGTCGACAATGCTGAAAAAAAGGATCCGACACCTGTACGTACCCTCATATTTACATATATGTTACAGCTACCCTTCAAGTGCCAAGTTTTTAAAACTGTTATTACTTTTGAAGGAGTTAACCTTTACTACCCTAACAGAAATATTTAAGTGTGTCTGCGTGTGTTTCAGCAAACACCGAAAATAAGATCGATGTCTGATCCATCCTCTAACGGTGTGGATTTTGAGTTCGTCACACCAAAGGTACGTCACTGTCATGCACAATACTTCGTCTGACCACTTGGGAATCTTTAAACAGAAACAGCACAGTGTTTTATTTTCTGACTGCAGGACGATGATTATTGCAAAGTCAGGCGTGCATCTGAGCCTGTGAATCCAATCTATGACTATCCCAGATCGTATTTAAAGCCAAAGGTTGGTTATTCTGTTGATTAGTTGTGTGACATTTTGTGTTCTTTTGTTCGGTAAAATATACCACTGTAGCCTTGAGCTGGGAGTAAAGGTGTATTTTTGTACTTTTGCTCATATTGTTCTCTTTTTCTCCAAATGGCACGAAAAGTACAAGGAGAAAATTGCAGGCCGAGCCTGCAGCCTGGAGTCACTGTGAGTTCTTGTTTCTGTTTGTTAACTAAGAATTAAACGTCTGGAAACTAGGATGTTACAATAATTATTACTGTTTATTGTTGAATTTGAATATCCATCTCTTGCAGATATGAATCGATGACAGAATTTAAATGTAACGAATCAACAGCAGCGTAAGTGTTCAGTTTATCTACAGTATATGCCCAGAAATACGTTTTCTTATGCCATTGATTAGTAAACATTTAATAATGTTTAAAATGATGCTTCCAGTGACATTGAAGTTGCAGAATTTACCACTGGCACCCTGATGAGGTCTATCACTCAGGTCTATGACAAACTAAAGACACACGTGTCGCCTGAGCCCATGTCCCCTGTGCCCATGTCTCCTCAAGAGACAGCTCCTGAAGACAGGTGAGTTTGTTTTAGACTTTTCACCTTTTGTTTTATGTGACTTTTTGTGACGTGCTCAAGTACCCCCAGCAGTACTTTTTCAGTTTGTGGTTACTTCCTGCCTCTTTGTAGTCTGACCCTCGCTACCAGGGACTTTGAATTTGCAGAATAGGTTGTTGAAACGATTCAATTGGTTGTCTTCTTTCGATTGACACCTCTTTTGACCAACTGGGTTCATCTATAAGCCCTCCAGAGCTCAAAATGTGTGGCGAGCCCCTCATGTCCCACYTGTATGTGGTACACATGATTGATCAGCCAATCAGCTCTGAGCTTCATTCTGACACCACAGCTGTATACCCAATCATGTAACCTTTTATTCAATATACAGATTTGGAAATGTAAAAAAAACAGTTAATGGTTATAGTGTATTTTAACTTCAGTAACTAAATACTAGCTACAGTTACAAAAAGTTTGGCTGCTGAAATTAAAAAATCAGATTGATAGCTTTCAGTTGGTAGCTTGTGAATTTATTCCAAAAGGTTCAAGAGCAGTACTTAGTTTAATTTGTTTTAGGATTAGGGATAGGGTTGGGCCTGCAGATTACAGTATGTGTCCAAGCTGATAAACGTCATCATTAGTGACAAACACAGCCTTACAGACTGAGATACTTAAACTAACAACAGTGAGCGCTTTCTTCCCGCAGCGCAGGCTATTCAAGAATCTAAGAGATATATCACTTCAGAACTTGTTTAGCAACTTCTGTGTTATCATTTTCATCTCATGTCCAAAGTTGTACCTTAGCACTCAGCACAGTGACGGAGCAAAAACAAGTTTTTGGAGTGTTTCATAAAAACAAAACAGTGAAAACAGTCACTTTTCCTATATTTAATATGYGATAGCCTAAGCTTTATTTAATAATTTTTTAACTTTAAAGGCCTTTATAGTAAATGATCTTTTAAGGCAACAAAATTTCTTTTAAAATTTCTCTTAAGGTAAATAAGGCTCAGTGTGGTTGGATGAGGTGCATAAATAAAATGCACAGTCATTCTTAGGTCTCTGCGGGGAAGCTCTGAGTTCAGAACCACATTCTAGACCAAGGGTGTCACCCATTGAAAATCAGAATCATTTTATTGTYMTTCACACACAACRTCAAAGMTGCAATGCAGAACAAAATTGCAGTTTGGAACATCCGTCCGGAGAAACACACAATAACAAACATGGGGGAGCGAATGTCCAGGGCCCTGCTCAACATCGTGCGCTACCCTTGCAGTTTAGAATACACACACACATAGGAAGGACGAGTTAAAAAAAGAGCTTTGATCCTGTGTTTTATACAGAAAAACAGACGAGCATGCGCACAAAAAACTACTCTGCGAAAGGAGCAGCTAAGGCGGGGGAGGGAGGGGGTGGGGGAACAAAACATATGGAAGGGGGGAAGGGGTGCAGCAGAGCCGGTGACATCCAGGGCAGAGTGCCAGGACCAGTCAGAGACCTTCAGAGTCCAAACCAGCTGTTATCAGTCACGCGCAGTTCATCAGAGTTCAGTTTCTCTGTTTCCACCCAGCGCGCCCTCCAGACTGGGTTCCAGACACAGGTGGGGGTTGGGGGGAGGGAGTGGGGGGCATCAAGGCTTCCTCCACACGTATCATCCAGGGAAGTTTATCNAGGGGGTTGGGGGATCAAGGCTTCCTCCACACATATCCAGGGAGGTTTATCAGCCTGCGACCATGGTCACATTTGTGGGAATCCAATGATAGGAATAAATTAGCAGCAAATTACATTAATTTTATATATATATAAACTGCCACTGGTAATTAGGACAAGTTTATGCTGTAAATATTTATGTAGATATGTRAAATTGTGATGTCGGTGATAAAGGAAAATCTTCAAATACAAACAGTAAAAACAAAAACAATCATAAAGTTGTTTCATTCTGTTTTTAACATGTCAGATTTCACAAACAATACAAAAAAAACTGTTGAGCAATATGGTCTCAAATTGATATAAAAAACAATCAGTGCTTTTAAATGCTTTTCAGTCATTTTACTTRTTCRGTGAGAAAMATCCAGTCTGTCTTCTTGGGCTTTAACAACCACATTAAAATCTTTCTGAATGTCTGAGCTGGTGGTATGTGGGACAGCAGAGAGGTGATCGTCAGTCACAGAGGATCTGGATTTGTTGAACTTCATCACTGAGTATGTCTGTTAACATAAGTAGGTTGATCCAAAGAGGTCTAATCTAAGAGCAGATTTTAGTGCTTTTGTTAAAAAAAAAAAACGAGTGGGGCATCATTGGCAGGCTGGATGGAAGTCACCCAAGGGCCACATATGGCGCATGGGCCATCAGTTACCCACCCCTGTTCTAGATGGTCACAATGATTTCTGTCTTCTCTTGGCGGTACACTTTACGTTGCTTTGTTTTCATAAAAATCACCAGATTTCCTGAGGATTATTAAAAACCTCCTGCTTCGGCCAGACTAGCAGACCAGCAGAGTATCTGACGACTAATAGTGCGWGCTGCATGTGTTGACGGTTTGGACATGATTGTGGTTGACCTCCTCGTGGCCTTGTGATTGGTAGTTGCATCCATCTTTTCAGCGTYTCAGCCCTTTTTGCAGAAACCTATTCCCACAGCTCCCCAGCACATTTACCTGTAAGGATTGTACTAATTAAGTGACAGTGAATCCCATTTATTCTGCAGGATGTGCTGCGAGTTGTGGTCAAATCAGTTTCCGCATCAGATGAAATGCTTTTACTTGTCATGTTCTTTTTGTGCCTGTGATTCAAATCCAACTAAGAATGATTTCTGTTTGACAACGTTACAATGAAGGTCTGATTGGTAAAGTGGCCCTTTGTGTGGCTTTTCCCTAAAAAAAAAACCTGTGTGACAAAGACTTTGTCTACCAGTATTTCATTTGAGMAGGATGAAAGCTGCTCTGCAAATGCTTTCCTAAAGTTTTGGCTCTTTAATGCTCGGACATTTGATTTTGCGTYAGATCCTCAGTTTTCTACAAAAACGCCAGTTTTTTTAGCCAAACTGTTTGACCGTAAGCAGACCTCGGTGTTAATCACCATACCGCAGAGACAGAGTGATCTGTGCCCGTTCCAATTATTTCATGCCATCCTCTGCTGCCTGCCTGCTGCTTGTTTGCTTCACAGAGTTTGCTACGRCATCAAACTGTGTAATAATTCATCATTTCACTCTGATGTCTGATTTGTAGCCAGCTGYGGCAAACTGCTGTGTTGCCACGCTAAAGAACGAGCTTTCTTCCATGTTTGGAAGTCAAAGRACTCCTCTCAGGCACGTTTCTTAATTAAAGATTTGCCACCGCCTCTGCTGCGGGTTYGTAAATAACTTCTTGGAAACATGCTGCTCTTAGGAACTGTTTTAAAATCTTATGACTTTTTTTTTTTTTGCATTGCTGAAATCAAACTAGTTGTACTTTTTTGGTGTCCATTCATTACTTCTTTCTGCTTTTGTTRTGTCTGATCTCTGCAACAGCTGTAAATGTCGGCTGGTTTCATTCAGCATGTGCTCAAAATAAACACAAAGCTTTGTCATGTTACTCAGGAGGCACAACAGTCCCTTTGTGGATTGTTTTGTCTTTGTCTGACAATCTAATGACGTGCGCCGAGATCAGATGTTGCAATCTGTCATGCTATCTCCGGGTTTCACAGGGAAGACAAACGTCAATCTTCGGATTTCAGCAGCAGCTCCAGTGGCGCCATTTCCCCCGTGGACACACTGGAGAGACAGGTGTACTCGCCGGATAAACAAAGCTCCACAGAGAGGTGAGGTTCACCTGTGTCCAAAAGCACAACTACCACTTCTGGAAGCCAATACGACAAGCCCATTGCTACAAAAATAAAGTGTGTTTTGAATGGAACTGGAATCTGCAGAAGCAAAATGTTTTAACCACAATTCAGTCAGGGCAGGATACTCAGAAATGCCCGCTGTGCAGCACCATTTGTGTGACTGTCAATGACAAAACCAGATGCAGCTCAGAGTCAGTCCCAAACAACAAAAGACATCAGTGCAGTTAGTGTGAGACAACATAACCCAGAAGGAATGCTGGGGCCCACCTGCCGGACCGGTTGGAGCCGTTTCTAGGAGTTCCTTCCTGCTGACAGCGGAGCCATAATAGAGCATTCAACACAACTTCAAAACTGCACTTTAGAAACTCAGAAAACCTCAACATCAAAACTTGTGTGAAAAGTAGAAGTCCTGATTACAATTACAGATGGTGGAGACGATCAGAAGTGCTCATTTTTGAGCTCAGGAAAAAAATCAGGCTTTTAAAGGGGCAATATTATGTGTTTCTCAGGCATACATTTAAATACTATACCATAATAAAGTATCTATGTCACCTTTAGTTGTTATTAAAATGCTGTTTTTATGTTTAAATAGAAAATAAACTTGTCTTCCCATCACTTCCTCTTCTAAATGCCTTGAAATTGGCCTCTGTCTCTTTAAGARCCACCTTCCCCTTCAATCCTGTACGTTTCAGTTGGGGATTGGGGGGTGTCACGCTGTGATGTAGTTTACTTGGCATCTGAAAATACATTTCCTCAAAGGTATTTTGAATCTGAAAAGAGCCTCATTGAGTGAGTAGTGTTGAGAGCAGCAGACAGTTTAAGTTTCACTTTCAGTTTGCCTTGTCACTGCCAAGAGCCTGCAGGAGTCATGGGTGGGGTGTGTGGGGTGGGGAGGTGTGCTCCGTGATGAGGAAGCTCGGCTTAAAGACACGTCCCAGGGGTGTTTCTGGTCCCCAAAAGGCATTTCTGGTCCCCACCTGTCGTTTTGCTCCTCAGCATGGCTTCCTAAAAACGCTGCAGGATTTCTCAAACATGCATGAATGAGTCAAAGTGAGGCTTTGGGCATGTTTTTTATGAGAGTATAACACTATAACATGATGTAAAACTCAAAAAAGTTGATTTTACATGATATTGCCCCTTTAATAGC
Organism: Austrofundulus limnaeus; assembly: GCF_001266775.1. Taxonomy (NCBI): domain Eukaryota; kingdom Metazoa; phylum Chordata; class Actinopteri; order Cyprinodontiformes; family Rivulidae; genus Austrofundulus; species Austrofundulus limnaeus. Next base: position 116,748 of record NW_013952445.1, read on the forward strand.
TAATATTTAACCACATTTTTGTGATGCAAACAATGTTTTCTGCACCAATCAGATCTGAGAGTTATTCACAACACACTGATCTCACAATCATTTTTAAAGCTTGACCAAAATAGTTACAACCATTTCTTAACATAAATAACATGTGTTTAAAACATTAATAAAATGCAGCATTTTTAATTATTATTATTTTTTACTTTGCTGTGAAGCCTGGACGGTGCCGTGGCGGGGGAGAGGCAGTTTAAGGTGAAGCAGGCAGATCTGAAAAAAGACCTCACACTGACAGAAGCCGACGGCAAACTAAGGTAAGTTTCGAGCAGTGTGATTGGACACCACAGTCTGAAAATGCTGCTCTGATTCAAACGTCTAAAAAAGGCTTATCTAAAGGGAAACCTGGGGACAAACGCAGCATGTTTAGTATTCAGAAACTCGCTCCCCTTGAGCCACTCAATCACACACTGCCATTTTTAAAAACCACAAAGCATTTCAGGCAAAGCCGGCCATGATGCTGCACGTCCTTATTTGTTCTTTTTTGGCTGGAGCGGGAAAGAAAAGCTCTCAGCAGCTTAATCAGGCTTAATATTCCTCCGAGGGAGCCGTCAATTCATTTGTGGAGGATAACAAAGTCCATTCAGAAGGATTGTGTGAACGTTTGAGTATTCATGATGGGATTAGGTATTGCTGCATGGATTAATTAGTTTAAATTCCCACATTTCATTTCTGATGTGGAAAAAGAAAAATCATGTGAAGCTTGTGTTCTCGTACCAGAAACAGGCTTTTACATGTTACCAATTATTTATTTTATTATTACTATTTATATAGGACTTAAACTTGTAATGCAGTCGTTTGTTTTTAAAATGTTGCATATTAATTATTTCTAAGTCGGGGGTGTCCAATCCAGGTCCTTGAGGGACGCTATCCTGCATGTTTTAGAGGTTGCTCTGCTCCAACACTCCTGATTTAAATGAACGGGTGATTACCAAGCTTTTGAAGAACTTGAAGAGGTAATCCAGTCACTGAATTGGGTGTGTTGGAGCAAACAAAGAAAACATGCATGTTAAAATAAATGTGATTCCTATTAAAGTGGCAACACTTGAGTACAAGTCTGTTTTTATAGAACACTGTAAAACTGCAGTGAAGACAGAGCGATATCCACGGCTGGTTTTTATTTTAAAAATCTCACCTGTCACTTAGACCGTTTCATTTAACTGCTATGCAAACCGTGAAGGAAACAGTCGAGTGGGAAGTAAGTGACATTAAAAGGTCTGAGTCAGGTTGTGTGTCTGTGTGACCAGTGTGTCTGGTTGGACGGGACAGCCACAGTCCGTGTGCCTCTTCCACAAAGGAGATCAAATCCTGGCCATAAACGACTTGCTCATCAGCAACATGGACGAGTTCAACGTGCTCCTCAGCAAGTCCATCAGGAAGGAGGTACATTTTATGACTCAAAACTCATCAGATTACAGCATTTTAAAGCACCGCTAACAAACAATATCTGAGCTCTACCTGGTATTACCTGCATAGAAACAGCGTTTRAACACGTCCGCTTATAAACATTGAAAAGCACCATGCATCTGATTAAATGTGAATTAAGTAATACAGAAATATTATTAAAAGTAAAAGTAAGAGTTTTACTCTCTGTTGAGTTGTGGTGAGTCTTGAATTCTGAACTGTCCCAGTTTCCGACAGGAAATTCCCACGCATAATCGACATACATTGTGGGAAATGTAGCTTATGGTCAATGCTGGCTTTAAAGTAGCTTATTTTGACACATTATAATACAGGGCAGAACAAGTGTTGTTCTTCTTGACCTGTTTATTTTGTTACATTGAATAATAAATTCAAATTTAAAAACTATTTTCATTTTTATTTAAGTAAAAAAATAAATTACGTAATTCTGTCCAGCCCACGGGCCTTGAATATGATATGTGCGATAGACCAACTCTATTCAGTATTTGTAAAGTGAAAACAAAAAATACATAGAATTAATACTAACCCATAAAACATGCATCTCTTTCACAATTATTTTACAAATAAACATTTTAAAACATGTTAAAGGTTAGAAAAAACTTGAAGCAAAGACCACACTCCAGCAGGACAACTAACATCCATCCAATGAAGTATTTCCTGGTGTTTGGACCATGTTTATGTGTTAAAGACCCAGCAAAGCCCAAACCTAAATTGAACAGAAAATCTGTGGCAAGAATTGAAAACTGCAGTTTCAAGCTATTTTGGAAAAAGAAGTGCAAAAATTATAAATACACAATCCAGTACAGAAAAAGTAAAAAAAAAAAAAAAAAAAAGACTGCATCATTTTCCTTCCATTCTATAAATCCCAGGAAATACTTTGAAGTTTGTGGTTGAACAACGTGACAAAATGTAGAAACGTTCAAGAAGGCGTGTATGCTTTTTCAAGGCGCTGTGTTTTCTATTCACACACACCAATGTAGTCCATCTGATGAGCCGATCTGATTGCAGGTGATAGTGACCGTCGTGCGTCAGCAAGGATGCCAGCCTCTGCATCTGCCTAACTGCCCCTGCAGCGACTGAGACGTCTCCCTGCCTGCGCCAGCCTCTCAGTGGAGTTTGTACCATAATGTAAACTACTAACAGTATTTGCCAGAACTGTTGTCACTTTTTAAAATTTTGATTAACCTGCCTGTACTTTGAGAATTGTATTATGTCCTGTAAACAAACATATGTCTGTTTTGATTTCTTGCATGTTCAGCGTCATGCCACTGAAACGTTCATGTTGGCTTTACAGGAAACAAAAGGTGAACGCCTTATTAGAGTCCGTGCCCTCATAGCTTTGGTATTTTGGACTGCCAGTTTTGTGGTGCAAGGTCCTGACTTTGAGGCAAATGTAAGAGAAATGTTTGTATTCTATAAGCTAATTTGCTCAAGAGGTAAAGATGCAGAGAAGTGCCTCAGATTTTGGGTGGTTAAAGAGTCTGTGAGCTATTTTTAGGCATCTGCCTGTTCACAGACAAGGGGAAACACCAGCAATCAGAAAGTGTGGTTTGAGGCACACCTGGGTAACTAACGCATACGTCATCCCTGCCCCGGGGACGATGAATCATTTCCATTCAGCTCGGCGTGTCTCGCCTGCGATGAGACGTCCTTGTAAACCCAGTGAACAGGCTGCTCTGTAGAGCCACACAAACCTGCTTGTTTGCATTTATTTGACAGAGAAAAAAAAACATAAGTTTTCATAAATAACCTGTATTATTTTAAATCAGAAATGGCTTGTAAATAATCGCTGAAAAGAAGAAGTTGGTAGTTTATGTCATCCCTTCCTCAGGGAGTTTAAAGTGATGGCAGAATGGTGTCACGCCTTAACGATATGTTTCACAGGTTTGTGTTTTTTTTAGCTCCCTTTGCTGAAATTCTTGTTCCAGTGTTTTACATTGTATAGCTGCTAGAATCAAACGGAGACCCATCTAACTTCAATCACGATGAACCAGCCAGATTTAAAACGGGGTTTAAAAATGCCCTCGCCACAGTCTCCAGGGGTCAAGAACAAAGCTCTTATTTCCTAATATCAAGAAACAATACGATCCGACATGAGAGGAAAGGCAATGATAGTGTTTCAAGTTTTAATGGAGTCCTAGAAACGGATTAAAGACAAGTCAAAGTTAGAATTCAACTGTGATGTTCAAGCTGTGCTGTATTGTAAATATGTTCCTTATTTATCTTATCTTTATCTTTGCAACGGGTGAAGAAAATCTCAGTTGTTGTGGGAAAGTGAATCTGTAAAATGATTATGAATAAACTTAATTATTAACAATTTGCCTTTTTTTTAAGTATAAGTTTTTTTCCACAGGACAGGAAATGTAAATTACAGAGCACTTCAAATAAAAAATGTGATAAAATTGTTGAGAAACAGAATTTATTAGGGACATTTGTTAGTAAAAACCTTAAAAGGAGACATGTCATGCTTTTAAATCCTTTTTCATCATATCATTCCGTTGGGGTCTATATAAAGTGGAACTGCAATGCTTTGGTCTGAATTCCACCTTATTGTAACTCCACAAACCCCTCTTTCCCCCTTTTTCTGAGGTGTATCTCAGATCAACTCGTGTTGAGGCTGTCTCTTTAAATCCAAACGAGGTGCTTCAAACCCATTCTAGTTTGATAGAGTGGGGTTTAGGCCTAGCGCAGAAACTTTCTTTACAAAGTAATTAAAAGACGTTAACAAGGGAAGACTTGTCCATCCAGCCTTACATGTTGGGGCCAGAGGAGGATGAAGACAAGATTGTAGTTGGTAAGTCCAGACCTTATTTTGCAATTGCGTGGCAAATAATTTCAGGTAATAGTTCAGAAAATGTAAAACGAAAAACAGACAAAACTGAACGGGTTGAAAACTACCATCCAAAAAAAATAAACATATCTATGCAGCACCAGGAGAAACTAAATTCAAAATTTTCGGCAGCTAGAGACTCCAGTTTGACCGGTTAAAGTGAATGTTGCAAAATGTCCTCTAAACTTCTTATCAGAGCCTTGACTATAGCGATTATCTTCACTTTATCGTTCCAAAAGTTAATCAGTATAGATTTACATCCAATGTCTATTTATTAAAGGCACAGTGTGTAGGATTTGTTGTTTTCAGCGACATCTAGTGGTCGAGTGGTTGAATCATCCTCCCTGGTCCTCCCCCCACCCCCACCCCCGCTTCCAAACACAAAGGAGTTGCTACGGTGTCTCTCAGGTGTCAAAAACCTTTAATAATTCCAACCGCGATGTCTACCAGCAGCTTCAGGGCTAGTGATGTTTCAAGTGGTAAGATTATGAGCTTTAATAAGTAAAATTATCCCAGCTACAATGACAAACAAATATTACATTTATAGTATTACAACTAAAACCGTTTTTGACGCCGCCACCGCAGTTTGTCCTTCATGAGCCTTCGTAGACAAGATGGCGGTGCAAGATGGTGCTGCCTGTAGTGGCGACCCGCGACCATGGAGATATAAACAGCTTTTTATAAGGTAAAAATAATAAAACAAGGTCTTTGTCTGCAATGATTAGACATGTTTTTTATTATTGTCATTAGTGATTATCTCAATTTCGGCTAAAAGAATTGACAAAATCCTACACACTGTGCCTTTAAATGTTTATTTTAAATGAGTTCAGCGACCATGAGCTATTTGGCCAACACAACACGCACAACACTCTTTCACCTTTTGATGGCAGGTGACAAAAAGAAGAGCAATCTACAACATTTATTTAAACAGTGTAAACTAGATTTTATTGTCGTTTTACCCCAGGCTGCTTCTTTAAGACTGAAACACACAAAACTAGAATGGGATAAAGAACTAGTTTGACTGAAAATCCCGCTTTACGACTCAAGACTTTTTTTTCTTGTCCATCTCTATAGTCCCAGAGATAAAGCACTTGAAAAAAAAAGGGCCGACGGCACACTTCAGAAACCAGTTTGCAGTTTCAGCTCCGCCACAGAACTCTCACTCAGTGAATCGAGTTTCACAACAGTGTCACGTCGGGGTGAGCGACTCAGAAAGCGGGGTCAGGAGCTCCAAAAAATAGAGTAGTTTGTTCACAGGAACACAGGTGAAAACTCAGGGCCAGGTTGCACAAAAACCACGGAACTTCAAAAACTCAAAAAGGTCACAAAAAAGGTCTCGACTTGAACATAAAATACTCAGAGTTTTACCCGAACTTGGTGACACAGTGACTCAGGAACAACGACGATGAACAGCAACTTAGACTAGTGACCTTTAACAACGAACAYGATGACTACTATGACCAGGAATGTAGACTAATGAACCCATGAAAACCCAGAGACAGGACAGCACTTAAATACACAGAAGACTAATGACATGACACAGTACACCTGGGAACGCGAGGGAAACAATCACTGGGACAAGACACAAGTGAGATCCACGGAGGCTGACAGACAAAACTAAACACAAAACCCTACATAAACATAACCCAGGAAACTCTCATTGTGGCAAACAGAGCTTCTGCTCACATCAGTCTGGAGGATGTTTGTGGGGTCAAACCTTTCAAAACCAAAAAATAAAAATAAAGCGAAATTTTCCAACACCGTATCTGCGTGCAAGAGAAAGATAAAGCGATAGCAATTGAACATTTTTATTAAAATTTCACATAAAAACATTGACGGAACAGTCGCGGAGTTTAAAAGCGGGACGATGATGAAGGCAAAATGGAGCAGGAGGTGGCCACAGCGGGCCACACAACCAGTTAGTTCAGCAGCGTGCAGAAAGTCTCATAGCTTCATTAAAAAAATTTTAATTAAAAAAACATAAACTGGTTTAAGAGCAAGTTATGAACTCTGGAAATCTGGAGATGAACTCGTGTGCTCAGCAGCACGTCTTTACAGTTTGGTTTCCGTTAGCCACTCGCCGAAACATTTCTCCATGGCCTTTCTGCTCGACCAGCAGCCGACGTTGACCGTGGGAATGATCTTGAGGGGCCGGAGCCACTGAACGAATCGCTTCAGTTCCAGGAAGCTGCTGTGCTCACTGTACGGGATTCCTGTAAAGGAAAAGAAGAATTCCTTCACTGGAAATTCACATCTTAATAATCAGAGTCTGCAGATCAGATAGCTCAGGTGTCTAGCAAAAGGTTTTTTTTTAACGTGCTTTGTTTATATCGAGTGCTTTCCCACATTTCAGAATTGCAGACATATCTGGACAACTACTGGAGTCAACTCCTTCATGCTGCACCATTTCATACAGCTCAGGGTAACCTTTGTTTGATTTCAGAGCCTAAAGATTAATGTAAGCTCTAATTACTGAAATCTTTCATTTATYAACGAGACGAGTGCTGTGGGGAGCTGACCAGATGGCTCGGCTCGGACCTGAGAGGCGTTTTCACACGCTTGCAATTCATCGGCTTGTTTCCGGTCTTAATTTCTCAATTAAAAAGCATCTCAGCTCACAAATGGGCAATTTGGTTTGAGGTGAAAGACGTACTGTATCAGACAAGCAGCAAGAGGAGCTGCATGCTAAAGGTGGGTGTCAGATTCACACCATCAGAACATTATTTTGTTTAGAAACGCAGCCATAAAGCGTCCGCCTCGTGTTTGTCCTCATTTGACTCATTTCAAGTTGGTTAACAGAATTAGATCGAATGGAACCAAATCAAGTCTTCAGCCTGCTCCTCCCACAGGAAAAGTTCAATATTAGCAGCACATAGAAGAAAATAAATACATAAAAATACAGTTAATCAACTTKTACTTCAGTAACAAGCTGTTGAAGAGGCAGAATTTGTGTTATTGTCTGTCACAAAAATGGCTATAGGCTACAGACCAGCTGGATGATGGATCCATTAAAGTACGTCTACCTCAGCAAGCAGAAACTAAAAGATTTGTTAATTTTAGCTTTTCTGTCCCTACAGGAGGAGCTGTAGGATTAATCGAAGACTAAAGCAACATTTTTGACACAACAAACAACATTTTTGGAATAAAGCCCCGACAGAATGAGCCAATGTTAACAGATCCCAGCATTTTTTTACTAAAATCTGTCTGGTAACCAGTCCCTCTCACCATAAACAGAGATGTTGCCGCTGATCTCTGGTTGGATGTCTCCCACCGACGCCGCCTGCTCGCTGAAGGTCCAGCCTGTGGGTTTGAAGGCTACCAGTTGGTCATATTGTGATGAAAAGCGTGCCAGATGATCCTGCAGCTTCTGCGGAACAGACGGAGAAACAAGAGGAAACATAAAAAAAACAGATTTGATGTTTTACTCTGAATATGAACGCCCTAAAAACTGGCAATTCTCTTCCCCCTCCCTCACTTTTCCATCAGCATTCCTGCAAACATATTTTTTGCATTACAGCAGCTCTTTTTGATGACAARGCTCGGGGACTTTAATAAGATCACAAATTAAAAAGCTAAACTGCAGCATTTATTTCCCATAAGTTGGCTTTTCTGTGYCTAGTGATGTGTGAATTATAGCAGCTTCGGCGCTTATCTGGGGTTAAACAGATGGCAAAATGAATTAGTTTGGAACTTCTAGTGAAATATTTCACATTTATAAATATCTATACACTATTCTAAGCCTTTTAGAGTATTGTTTGTTGAATATGCAAAAATAAAAATAAACAGTAGGAATAAAATAAAGGAAATCTTACACGGACATTTGTTTCATGAAAAAGCAAAAGCTGCTGCTCACACCTTGAAGGAGAGTTGCATCATGGGCAGCACATGGACCCGGGCTGCCTTCCAGTCAGTGGTTATCTGTTTCCTGATTTGCTCCGACTCCAGGCAGCACATGGTGCTGTATTTGTCTTTGGAGAGGCAAACCTTAGACCCCAAGACCTCCGCCAGAGCTAAAAATACAGCAGAACATTGGTCGAGCGAGCAGCAGAGTCGCACAGAGAAACTGGATTTTTACGTAACAGGCATCTCACCAAAGCCTGCCTAAAAAGTTACTGCTGAGTCAGCATTCACGCTTTAGCTTTTCCTGTTTGGCCTAAATGGTTTTCGCAATCCAACWCCTTTTGCACACTTTGTGCTAATTTGATTTAGTCATTTAAATAAATAGATATGAGATCTTTTAAAATCCAAAACAGTTCTTTTCAAAATATGCTTCAACCAACTCTTTTTGTGCTCCTTTTAGCATTAGGCTAGTGTTACGTTGATTTTAGCTAGCAATTCTTTTAACTACCGATGCTTCTTTAGCTATTTTTTTGTTTTTAAGCTAGTGTTTATATTAGCTTGCTTTGCTTCATTTTGCTTTTTGCTTGTGTTTTTATTTTGAAGCTTCATCAGCTCAGTTTCAGCATCTACAGTAAATTTAACTGAGGCCATTTCTGCTCTCAGCATTACCAATTTATCTAGTTTTATTTTAATCATGCTTATTGAGTCTTAAAGGGGCAATATCATGTAAAATCAACTTTTTTGAGTTTTATGTCATGTTTAAATGTTATACTCTCATATAAAAACATGCCGAAAGTCTTGCTCTGACTCATTCATGCATGTTTGAGAAATCCTGCAGCGTTTTTCAGCAGCCATGCTGAGGAGCAAAACGACAGGTGGGGACCAGAAACGCCCCTGGGATGTGTCTTTAAGCCGAGCTTCCTCATGGCAGAGCGCCCCCTCCCCTCCTCCCCACACACCCCGCCCATGACTCCTGCAGACTCTCGGGTGAAAGTGAAACTGAAAGTGAAACTGTCTGCCGAGCTCCTAACACTACTTCTCACTCAGTGAAGCTCTTTTCAGACTAAAAATACCTTTGAGGAAATGTATTTTCAGATGCCAAGTAAACTGCATCATGGCAGCGCACCCCGGAAGGTGGTTCTTAAAGAGACAGAGGCCAATTTCAAGGCATTTAGAAGAGGAAGTGATGAGAAGATAAGTTTATTTTCTATTTAAACATAAAAACAGCATTTTAATAACAGCTAAAGGTGACATAGATACTTTATTATGGTATAGTATTTAAATATATGCCTGAGAAACACATAATACTGCCCCTTTAAGTGTACAAAGCTAAAGATGGTAAAACAGATGAACTAAAAGGTATCGTTAAGAAAAACAAACTATCCGTTTGCTTGTTGAGACAGCAGTGATTAGAAAAAGTAACGCTTCTCCTGTTCAGTCAAAACAACATTTTTTACATGCTTCTCCATGCAGAAGTGCAACAAAGCATTATTCACGCATGTCACCAGAGGACATCGCTGCCTCCACATAAGGACAACACATACCAGGGTTTCAAAAACAATTTCATCAAAACTTCAAGCCGCTCCCTTTTTAATAAAACCGAAATCCCAGAGGAACTTTAGCAGGAGTAAATATTAAGATGTTTAAAAAATACACATATTTTCGTACTGCTTGACATTTCAAATCTAGGTTGTCACATACCCAGAAAGACCTTTTCTTTCCCCACTGAGTAAGATCCACACACCACCAGCGTACGGGGGTTCAAGGTCACTAGCTCAAAAGCGGTACTGGTGGCAAAATTGATGACCTTTTGCTGCGTGGGAAAGGTGTACTCGGGGCTGCAGTAGCTACACACACAAACACAGATTGCCMAGGAGAACGAGCTTGAGTTCAACGCAATTTACGCAGATCCACTGTAGCAACAAAGAGAAAGCGCTCACGTGGTGTCCAAGTAGAGCGTCTGCACCCTGCAGCTGAGCAGCTCAGGGTAGGCCTCCATGGACGGGTCGGCTCTGAAGTCGCCCGTGTGCAGGACTGTTTGGCCATCGGGCAGGAAGAACAGCAGCATGGCTGCTCCTGGACAACTGAGAGAGCAGAAACAGGAAGGATGTGAGGCTGGAGATCGAGCAGGAAGAAAAGGTGATGAGTAATAACTGGAGACAAAAGAGGTCTGGGATTAAAAACACTAAACTGTYGTCTCTGTCGAGAAAAAAATATATTGCAGGCATTTATCTGAGTGCATTTTATTAGATATGACTAAAAGCAAAGATGTACAAGATCAGAGGAATGGTAATTTCTTTTAAAAACCATATCTATTATTTATTATCCAAAGTGAGTAAAGCAGGGCTATTCAACTGGTGGCCCGCGGGCCACATMCAGCCCACGAGTGACCAAAGTTCGGCCCGCCAATTTGTTCATTCATCTCTTAAGCCAAAACCCTGTTTTCTACTTTAATTACTCTAAGTTCTTTTAGTTAAACATAGACATGTGTGGTATCTACAGAAACATCCGAATCATGGCTAGAACAGGTAAAAACTGTTTCTATGCACACTCAAGACAGTTAAAATGACAGGCAGTTGATGATAAAACTATGAAACTGAAAATAAAATTGGTTWAAAAAGTTGGCAAGTCAGAGATGTCAAAATATTATTTGTGTTAAATAGGAGGCAAAGTGTGTGTTCTTTTTTATCACTACTTTATAGGGTTCTGTTTGTTGTATTCATGATTAAATGCAGCAAAATAAACAATTTCAAAGGTAACAAATTTTTGTAATACTTGGTTTATTTACATATTAACTTTAATTGCTGGATGTCTGGCCCCTGGGCTGTTGACCTGCAATAGCTGGGGCTCCTGGAGCAGTTTAGTTGAATAGCCCTGGAGTAAAAGCTTGTGTCTCAGTTCTTTTTAACTGCCCTCTGCCATAAGTGAAAGGACAATAGTGTTTAACAAACTCAAAAATAACTAGAACTCAGCCATATTTGATGTAGTAGCAGCTGAGTCATTCTACCAGATTTTCCAAATACCAACTGATCTGTTTTTATAACTTTGCCATAAAATAGTTGAGTCAACCCTGTCTGTTAACAATATATGTGATGAACCACCAGATAAATCTTAATGAAACTCTCATAAAACAATCACAGACTTTACATCTCTGGCTCGTTAGATTTTGTCAGAGCTCACGCATACAAGGTTCGACTAAAACAACTACTACTTTGTCTCTTCATAACATAAAACAAGCTCTTTTTTACATAAAAGGCAGACAGTGTGAAGCCCATCCCTGCTGGTGTCACAGATGACTCACTGGTTGGCTTCCAGCAGGATGACTCTGACTCCTTCCACAGTGACCTCAGTGTTCATGGGAAGGATATGGACATACTGCTCTGACACCCTCAATTTGCTCCTCAACAGGTTTCCTGTAATCTGATAATAAAAAATATATAGATAATAGTTTTTGAGGCGTAACATCACACAAATAATGAGAAATCTCACGTTTAACTCTCATAACTAAAAACTGTGCTTTAAACCATGAGATGAAGTGAAATCTGCCTATTATAGTTCTGAAATTGTGGAAAATCAACTCCCAATTTTTTTTTTTATAATTTTGATACAAATTTTCAAGGCCAGTGTCTCAACCATGTTAAAGTGTATCTTACCCCCTCTGTGAAAAGATAACTCCGCCCCAAGGCGAAATTTGAAAAATGCATCAAAGTGGGT
>NW_013952445.1:130049-133495 GCF_001266775.1 Austrofundulus limnaeus
CAGTACTATATAACATTTTAGACACATTCTAGACAGTTTGTCAGCTAAAACAAGTTAATTTTGGGGTAAGTTACTCTTTAAATCTCTCTGACCTAACATTGAGACTCAGTCGCTTGCTTTTTTTATGTAGCCACAAATATTAAGAAGTTCCTAAATATATTAATGAAAGCTCCAAAACCTGACGTYACATTCTGCTTATTTCAAAGGTTCAAATACAAAATACCATCATATTTAAATAAGTAGATCACTAATTGTACAGCTTCATTCAAACATTATTTAATTACAGACATGCATATAAAGCATAAAGACCAACTGAGCCTCAGATACTTTTAATTTCCTGAACATCATGAGTTTCTGAATGAATGGGGAGGGGGGCTTTTTAAAATTTAATTGGCTTCAATAGCAGTCACATTTACTGACAAATTGGCATTCATTGCCGGCAACTGCAAGCCAGTTTTTCATTACTAAGCCAATGCTGTGCTGTGAGATAACAAGTGGATCAGGTATGCCTCATGTGAGTTCTGTGGGAGAGAGCAGCAAGGAGGCTTTAATGAATTGCACATATTTTAAAAAGGGGACCGTTTTGAGAAACTCCCCCAGTAAACACTCRGGGCCTGAAAGGAAACAGAATCATCTGTATTAAAACTGCAGATAAAAGCCCAGCCCACCAACTGGTGCTCAATGGATACAAAACCCGAAACATGTATATATGATGGAGCGTCTGACTGCCCAATAACAAACAAAAATAGATCTATTTTTTAAACAAAAATGGTCATGACTATCTATTTTATCTGACAAGATTTGAGTCTATTATTTGTTGTGGTGGGAGTTTATTGAGCCCAGTCTCAACACCTTTTTGATTTTATTGTCTGAAAATTGCCTTTGTTGTTACACTTTGAGACAATAAATCTGTTAAGCTTCAGCAGCAGGCTGAAACTGTTGGCTCAAATGCACAATCAGCAACAGTTTTCTTTCCTCAACAAAAAAAAAAACACAAAAACACAAAAACCATAAGCTTAATAATTGCACAACCCCAATATAGGTTGAGRTTTGGTCACAACGTGAAATGGAGATCAACAACAGAAGTTCTATTCTACAGTGGTCYATGTTTAACTTACTTTGTTACAGTAGATTGGAAATGTGGAGCTCTTGGTCAACCCTCCGTAATGGTCCGAGTGGAAATGTGTTAGGAAGTAGGCAGTGATGCCCTCCACCTCTCCATAACAAAATGCATCTATAGCAAACTTTGTACCTGAATTTAGAGACATCTCACATCACAAAACYGCAAATGTTCCACTTTTTGCATTTATAAAACAAACAAAAAATAATGTAACGTGCAGTTTATCAATGACGGACCTGGAATTTTTTTATAAAACGGACAACGGCGCAACTGAACTTCTCCATCGAGATTCCTTCYGGTCCACCCTCTTCTCCATCCTCTCCTCCCTCCTCTCCCTGAGTTTCCTTGACCGCTCATTAAACTCAAGTCAGTTCCAGTTTCTGTGGAAGGGGACGAATCTGCAGTGGGGCTTTCCCCCTGCCTCCTTCCCCTTTGACTTTTCTGCCCTGACTTCCTACTAGGGGGCACGTTGAGCTTGTTTGGTCCACTTTTTGTCTCGTTCTTCTCCTCTTTGAGCGGTTTGAAGCCAAAAAACACCCCAATGTCGGTCTGCCTCAAACCAGACGCCAGGCCTGCCTTGCTGTGGCCTTTATGAGGCGGCAAGTTTTGAGATCTTCTCTCAGAGGATCTTTGTGATGAAGGCACCTGAGGAGCTGCACCAAGTTTCTCTGATTGAATTGTGTCGTTTGAGTTTTGGCTACACTGATCTTGTGAACTAAGGAGAGTTTCYCTGAGATGCTCCAAAACAAGTCTCTGTGGTGACTGGAAGGTAGATCCACAACGAGCTTCTGGTTCRGCTCGGCCTGTGGGGACTGTGGAGACTTGATTAGCCGGTGTTAATGAAGAAACTGAACCCARCTGAGCACTGGAGGAGGATGGATCCTTCAATGTCATGTCATCATCTTCCAARTTATCTAAAAACTCATCAAGAATCTCATCTTCACTCGAGCTGTCATTAAACAGCATCACCGAGTCTTCATCATCAGACTTGTCATTATTAAAAAGAGCTTTTCTGCACTGGCTACTGGCTTCAGTCTCTGCGGGGAGCTCAGACAGTGGAGAGTAGGATATGTTGACATCATTTTCAGGAAAGGTTTCATTTGTACGTTCACAAGCTTGACTTCTAGTTGTTTCCTTGACAGGAGTGGATGAAATGTCTGCTTTAMTTTGTGAGGCTGCGGCTGACTTCTGGCCTTTGTTAGACACCAACCAGCCTTTCCTTTTCCTCAAATCATCAGGGGCAGGAGAGCGCAGCAACAAAAGGCTATTAGTTAGTTTTAACGAAGGTATTCCAGCGTCCTCCTTTCCAGGAGAGACGCTCTGATTGGACAAAGAAGAAAGGCTGAGAGCTCTGCCTTGAGAAGCTTCTAATGTACACCTGTCCACATTGTCTGGTAGTCCTGGCAGTGAACTGAAGCTTGTTTCTGCTTGCTGAGGCAGACTGAGGACATCTGTGTTACTGTTTGCTCGACTGTGTGCGAGGAGAGTGTGGTTGAACTTCTTGTAATGGTTTGGAATCGTGGAGGAACACTGAAGACCATCTGGACATTCTGTATGAACAAATGAAACACGAATGGCTCGTCAAGAGTTGGAAATCAGTATAATTMTAAAGCACCAGAACTGAAGAAACACGGAACGACTCTGAACTATTTTTATGCAAATCAACTACCGTCTGTAACAGTAAATGTTCATCCTATTCTTACCACGGTAGCCTGAAGTTAATCAGCTGGAAAATCTAATTAGAAAGCTGAATTCATAATTATCTTCATTTGACAATGTAAAGTTAAACTAAACTTACATTAAATTACTTTGGAAGATTCTTTCTAAGTTATGATCTTAAAATAAACAACAAGAAGGCCAGTTTTGGTTTTATCGGCGTGCAAATAGTCCAATGATATGATGATGATAATATCATGGATTCCTACTGAACTCTAGATCTCAGAGTGACAAATAAAAATAAAATACTNTTTTCTGACCAATCACCAATCTTTTAAAAGTCTGACCGGCCGATTCGGATTTTGGCCAATGCCGATTTTTTTAATAGCCGACACTCTGTCCAATCTTATTTTACTGGAAAACATTGAACAGTACCCTTGAAACAATACAAACTTGCTTTAACTGGACTTAGGTAGCACTCACAGCAGAGCAAAAGAGGACACTGGCTGATTTTCAGAACTTTGTGGAAGTAGACGAGAAGCCAATTTTTTCCGCCGATCTTATCTAAGTATCAGCTGATCTCCCATCTTCCAAAATTAAGGAAATCGGTATACTGGTCTAAGGACAGATTGTGCAAATTCAAAAGGGACTTGGATCCGACGTGTGATCG
>NW_013952445.1:135524-138790 GCF_001266775.1 Austrofundulus limnaeus
AGATCTGTGATCTCAATGGGATTTGTCTAGTTGAATAAAGGTCAATAAATAGGGAAAAAAACAGTGTCTGTTTATATATTCATTTACCGTTATTTACCTAGGCAAATCCTATTGAGATCACAGATCTCTTTTGCAAGGGTAACCTAGACCTGAAGACAACCTATTGTGCATATTTTTCTGCTGTGGGGGAAACCGGAGTACTCTGAGAAAACCAACGCCAGCACCAGGAGATGCTGGCTTCAGTCTCTGCAGGTAGATACACTGTAAATGTTCATATGAGTATTTATAAAGTCCTATTCAATTATTTTAATATAAATGTACATGTCATCAAGGAGAGAGTGTGTTACTTATACGATATCAGTGTGAGTGTCTCGTGAATGTCTGTACCTTTACATTGGTCYCTGGAGACGTCGAGACATTCAGCAACATGCCATCTCTGGGACTGTACAACCAAAATAAAGAATGGCATCTGACAGATGGGACAATAGTCTTCAGATAATGATGATCTCTCAGCTGCATTTTGGATTGCCTCTTTAGATGACGCGTTGTTAGCCTCTGACTTGCTATTTGAACAATCTCCACTTTCAGCTGGTTTGGCCTGTTCACTCKTTTGGAATGCCTTGACAGACAGAGAAGTGTCTTTCTTGGAGGTTTTTCTAATAGCGCACCTTCTTTTGGTCACAGACTGCGGTTCCTTTTTTGTTTTCTTCTCAAGAGGCTTATATTCCCAAATGTCACTTTCAGAGTCGTCCTTCTGTGACATTTGGACCGGAGGAAATTATAAAACGCCAGCGTTTCCTCCTCCAACCTGCGTTACAACACAATTACACAAGAACCGTTTGATAAACAAAAGTAACAATGACATTCCTTATTAGTAATTTGTGAAATTCTCTTTTAAATGTTTATAGAAAAACTATTACCAACAAAACACAACTTCATRTGTTTATATAATGTCATTTGCACCTCTGAAATATATAGCAACGCTTACCGCCACAGTACAATACTAAAATAAAGTAAAAACGACAGGATAAAAAGAACTGCACTTTCGAYACATTACTGACTTTAAATTATTTAATTATTTGATGTTGTAACTTTTAAAAAATACAGTATCTTACTTTTGTTGTTTATTTTTAGTTTTAAGTAGCATAAAATTTAAATATAAAACTTAACATGAATAATATATTTTTCATCCTTGTATCGAAATCAGTAACGTGAATCTACATTGTTGTCCACAAAGCTCGCTGTGATTGGTTGTTTAGATTAAACGACCGTGATTGGTCAATTTTCTGACAGGCAACAGATGACGCTCCTCGTTTGTTGTAGTTGACGGAGCAAACATGGCGTCGCGGTGTAGCCTCTCTGCTATTTTTCACACTCAGAGTGAACTCGAATACGCTTTAGATGACGCTGCCACGCRAGAAGACAAAGAACAACTTGTTTACGAGTATCTGAAAAAGGCGGACGAGAAAGAGGACCTAAAAATCTCCGATTTCCACACAGGTTTGCTAATTCTTTAGCTTCGTTAGCAAATCAGCTCAGCTTGAGTTTGACAGCTGTGAGTGTGACAGGTCACAGGAGTTTGACAACTGCGTTTAAAATGAATGGTTACTGTTTACAGCTTTTTCTCGGTCTTATTACAGCTTTAAAGCAAATTCCCACCAGTTGTATGTTTCCTACATTGCTTGCTTGTTCTCTTCAACTCATTTACAGCAGYTGCAAAACTTCACTTCCTGTTGTGTGTTGTGTCAGCCCAAACAACTATTAAAACAGAAGTCAGTTTCTTGATGTTAACATATCTGTATAAGGAAATTGCTTGTAAATATACAGCAGGTTGTTGCACATTAGTATCATTCAATATTGTAAGCATTTTTTCTAATCTTATTTGCTTTGTTTTATTGAGGTTCCAGTCCTCCTTTGCTTCTTATTAACCAACAAATATGACTGCCAAAATTCACAAAGATGCAAATTTACCTGACAAAATAAGTGGCCCATTCATCCAACTATAATTTAGTTGTYTTCATTCTCCTCTCACTCGGGTCAGACTCTGGCTCCGACATGTAAGGCTGGATGGACAAGTCTTCCATTGCTGACATATTTTAATTAATTTGTAAATAAACAGTTTCTGTGCAGCTATAATCCTAAACCCTCTATCAAACTACAATGGAGCGATCCAGAGGCTGAATGAGGTTGGGGGTGTGAAGCTCCTTGTTTGGATTTAAAGAGACAGCGTCAAAATGAGTTGCTTGGAGGTCAAAAAAGGAGTGAAAAGGGGGCTTGTGGAGTTACAGTGAGAAGGAATTCAAAGCATTGCAGCTCCACTTTATATAGACCCCCCGACTGAATGATTTAAATGTGAAAAGGAAGTATTTAAAAGCCTGATATGCCTACTTTAAGTTTGCCTAAATATGACATCATCATTGTTCCCTCTGGCTCGCTCCAGGTTTAGAGTGGCTGAACACAGAGGGACCTTTGTCTTTGAACAAGGAGCTGGCTGGTAAAGTGGTGCTGCTGGACTTCTTCACTTACTGCTGCATCAACTGCATGCACATCCTGCCTGACCTGCACCAGCTGGAGAAGAGACACTCAGTTAAAGGTTTGTGCAAAGGTAGAAGGCAGCATGTATGGTGTTTTCAGTACTGTGATGAATAAACATTTTACACAACATGTAAAAAAAAATTCAAAAGCAAAGCAACATCTGTGAGTCGCAGCTGAGCGGAGCTGAACCCCAAGCCTCACACAAGTGATCTGGGGTGCTTCAGGCACTCTGCAGCGGCTGTGCTCTGYGGCAGCCGATCAAATTGTGGCACAATAACTGCACCATTTGTGCCAGATCTTACACAGCTGTTGATCAATGTTACCACAGTGGCTCGGGTCATCATCATATTTGTCTCCTGCGCCCACCTCATCCTCTCAGGTGGTGCGTGASAATTTTTCTGTGGATCATCTTTTTTTATGACAGCGGGTTTAAAAATATCTGCCAGCATCGTTTTGCTCTCTGCTCTTTTTTTTTTATAGTTATAAATTCATTCTGACAAATACATTATTTTTTATGAGCCCCGCTCTCGGACTTCTTCCCCGACGCGTTGACAGCTGTCAGTCAATCATCAAAGGACACGCCCACACCAGAAGTGTCTGCTTCATAATTACCCAGCTTGTTTCTGACAAATGTCCACGTATGAGCAACGTTCATGTAACGTGTGAACATACAGCGGGTAAAATAAGTATTGAACACGTCACCATTTTTCTCAGTAAATATATTACTAGAG
>NW_013952445.1:140490-142161 GCF_001266775.1 Austrofundulus limnaeus
CTGTGTGACTGCTGCCGACGTCACATTTTCCTCCGTCACGCTGCGCAGAGGTTCTGCAGAAGTTCCACTGATGTTGCACATGCAGAAATCCAAACACGTTATGTTTAAGGTCGAGATAATTTACTCAT
The DNA here is from genome assembly GCF_001266775.1 of Austrofundulus limnaeus. Taxonomy (NCBI): domain Eukaryota; kingdom Metazoa; phylum Chordata; class Actinopteri; order Cyprinodontiformes; family Rivulidae; genus Austrofundulus; species Austrofundulus limnaeus. Next base: position 140,619 of record NW_013952445.1, read on the forward strand.
AGGTTTTATATCTGTTCAAGTCATTAGCAACATGATATGATCACGTCCAAACAAAGGTGATAATTGATGCTTTTTTTCGTCTTCCTCAGCGTGTTGGACAAAATTTGCTGATGTTGCATAAGTTGTCTAAAATGTCTAAGACACTTTTTTTGTTTGAATAATTTTATCTTGCTTTTATAATCTGTTTTTAATCTCTTTTCTATGTCAGTGATTGGTTTTATATGTTTGGCTATTTGTGTTTTTGTTTTAATTGTTTTCTGGTATTTTACAACACTTTAGTCAACCTGTGTTGTTTGAATTGTGCTCTATAAATGCCAAATTGGTCATTTTAATGCACAGAACAGTAAGGTCAACAATAGGGGCAGTGGGAGGGCAGTCAAGCCACAGGTTCAAGTTCCTGTCATGCCAATTTGATGTGGTGCCCTTGAGCAAGTCGCCTACTCCCTAACGGCCTCCCGGGCTCTTACATAGCTGCCTGCTGCTCCACTCAGGTTTATCTCACGTGTGATGAAGAGTGCAAATCATCATCGTATAGGAGCACACAATAATGACACATATCACTTTTTAAAATCTAATTGTTTTGTGTGAATTTCATCTCCTGTTTTCCTTATCAAGAACATTCCGCCTGTCAGTGGAAAAGCTTGTAAATGCGCGAGACAAAGAACAATTAAAATGAAAAGATAAGCTCATTTAGAAGAACAAAACCTGTGTGAGTCAGTCATACAAACTGATTCCTCTAAAGTGCAGCGCTGAGCAACAAACCGCTGCATTTATACAGAATATGTTTAAAACCAAGACACAAAGTCTGAGTCATTTCATGTTTTAGTCAGTTTTTTTTCTTTTAAACCAGAAGTTGATTATGTGTTTGATGAACGCCATTAGGGCTTTTGCCAGCTATTCTTCTCGATTTTACATTTTTTCTATATTATAATGAGCATTGTTGTGATGGTAATGGCGTTGAATGTGAAAATATTCTTTTTTAAATAGTTTTGTGCTCAATTCAAATAATACAAATTGACTTCAGCCCGTTTCTTAAAGGCACAAAGATTTTCTTAACTCCAAGTAAAAGACGAGTTTTAATTAACTCTGGCTAATGTGTGTAAAACAGATGATTACTTTTGCACCGTTTGTTACTCCATGATTTGCTCCAGGACATTTTAAAATATTTAAARAAGTACTTAAAGTAGATAAATAAAAAAGCAAAGTAGTATAAGTGTCAGTTAAATGACATTTATCTCTTAGTATAGTTGCATGCTGTCTTGGGTGATGACATTATTTGGCACATTTTAAAGAGATCTCCAATTAGTTGTAACATTAGACTTTATATGATAAACATATACTTTAACTGTAAAATAAAGACTGTAAAATTACTGTAGGATGTTCCGTTTTTATCATTTTTAAACTAAAAGTTTAAAAATATATTACACGGACGGGGCCATTTTATTTGCACGCAAAGCATTCTGGGTAAATGATGACGTGAACTAGGTCCTCAGTGCTAGCGAGCTATATCCACCCTGAAGGTTAATCTTGGACAATATCTGAT
>NW_013952445.1:145256-146455 GCF_001266775.1 Austrofundulus limnaeus
ATCAGATATTGTCCAAGATTAACCTTCAGGGTGGATATAGCTCGCTAGCACTGAGGACCTAGTTGATGTCATCATTTACCCAGAATGCTTTGCATGTAAATAAAATGGCTCCATCCGTGTTAAAATATAATGTAAAAAATTTAAAAACTAAACAGCCTACAGTATTTTTACAGTCTGTATTTTACAGTTAAAATAAATGTTTATCAAAAAAAGTTTAATGTTACAATTAATCGTGGATCCCTTTAAAAAGTCTTCTGATGACAGCTTCATGCAGAGCTGCTGCTGTGTCGTGTCATCCAACATCAGGAGAACATGTGTAAGTTCACTTATAGAAGGGAGGAAACTGTAGTTCAACCTTCTGCTTTTTTTTCCAAGAGCAGGAAGGCCCTTATCTCAGGTGTGAAGAGAGGGCAGCTAAAAATAATTTCACTTGCCCTGAAGCGGCTAACGGTGCTCATAACTTCACACTGCTGTAGCTTTATAGTATTGTTTGAAAATAGCTACTGCTGATAAAGCACTGTCTTCATTCATCCTGCTGCCCCTCTGAAACATGGAGGTCTGCAAACAGAAAGTGTGGTTCTGTGGAAACTGTATGAAAAAGTAAAATCTTGCCTGTTGTAGATGGTTTTTTCGTCTGACCTCGGTTTGAAGAAATAGTTTAATTTTGATTGGATTAACAAGCAGGTGGGGATGTTAAAGCACCCCACTTATCCCGGCTAGCAACTTCCTGTCTCGAGTTATGACTAAAATTGTTTTTCAAGAGTTTTCTGCAGTCAACTGTGGAGAAGTGTAACAGATCAGATTGATAATTTATGAATTTAAATTTTAGTCATAATTCGGGACAGGAAGGTGCTAGCAGCACGGAATCTGCAGGGAGTTAACAATAAAAGCCCCTTAGGTAAAGTAGCTTTACAAAATCAAAGTTATTTTTAAATAGAAAAAAATTTATTGAAGAAATAAATTATAGACTTGCTAAAAATGTATTTTGTTAAATTGATTTTGTTTTATTTTACATGGGTATTTATATAGTGGATGGAATACCGCAAGCCCTGTGATGGACTTGCGACGTGTCCAGGGTGTACCCCGCCCCTCGCACTGTGACTGCTGGATATGGGCACCAGTGACCCCCGTGACCCTGAAGAGAAGAAACGTGTATAGATAATGGATGTATGGATGGAATATTTGTTAATACTTTATTA
>NW_013952445.1:151263-158245 GCF_001266775.1 Austrofundulus limnaeus
TTTTTTTTTTTTTTTTTTGTCAAACCTTGAAGGTCCTGGACAACATCCGGAGCGCTGTGCTCCGTTATGACATCTGCCACCCCGTGGTAAACGACAGCGAGGCGTCTCTCTGGCACGAACTGGAGGTCTCCTGCTGGCCCACACTGGTCCTGCTGGGACCTCGTGGCAACTTGCTCTTTGCCCTGGTKGGTGAAGGGCACCGGGACAGGCTGATGCTTTTCACCGACAGCGCACTTCGGTTTTACGGCGAACGGGGCGAGCTGAAGACCCACTCGGTGGGAATTAAGCTGTACAGGGACTCTTTGCCCCCCAGCATCCTTTCCTTTCCCGGGAAGGTGGTTGTTGATCAAAGCAACCAAAGGCTGGTGATCGCAGATACAGGGCATCACAGAATCCTGGTGGTGTCTTCTAATGGACAACTACTACATGTCATAGGAGGTATGAAGTGTTTGAAATGTCCGAAAGAAGTGAATTTGTGCCGTGATGATAGTTTAAGATTAATTTTACRCCTCATGGTTGTGTTGGCCTCAGAMCAGCAGGAAAGTTGGCAACAGCGGTGGTAGACATGCTGCTAATTGGCACTGGCCCAAGTGTGGACAAATGAAAGCAAAAAAAAGGAGCGATTTTATTTTAGGCTTGTTGACCTCATCTTCATCAGACATGCCCAACTGCAAAACTGTTCAGTGCTGTCGTCGTTCAGGTTCAACAAAAATCAGTGGTGGAGAAAGTACTCAAACGCTGTATTTAAGTAAAAGTGCAGATAAACAGTCAAAAATGTACTCTAGTAAAAGTAAAAGTACCATATTAAAATTTTACTTGAGTAAAAGTAAGCAAGTACTTGCTTTTAAAAATACTTAAAGTATTAAAAGTAAAAAAACTTGCTTAATTTATTCCCTAATGGTCTAAAATATGAAGTGTGCCTACTGTATGTATCTTTTTACTACATCAGAAAATGCATGTTTTAGTGTTTAACCTCTGACACTGTTCACACATGGACTTGTGATTCTGTGATGATTGTGCATCATCACAGATCGTGACAACAGCTACAGAAGCTGTAAATTTACCACCAACATTCTTTATCAAAACTCAACACGTTGTTTTTGAACCAGTTAACTTGAATAAGGCCATGAGTGGCACATTTCCTCCATGGTGGAATCYGTTGTGCACGTGCTGCTGATGCTCCAGCAGGTGATGCAGAATTGCTCTGCCTTTTTCTTCAAGGAGGGTCTAAMGGTACTTTCCTGCTTTGCAGTGGTTCAATGGACCAACTACAGCAATTCCCCCTCTCGCCACAGATTACTTTCAAACTAAAAAAAAATCAATTGAATAAATCGTAATGCAACGTGACATGAATGTAATTTGTAATTCAACGCATCACAGAAAGTAGTGRAGTAGAAAGTACAGATACTTTATGTAAAATGTAGTGGAGTAAAAGTCAAAAGTACCCATGATGAAATCTACTTAAGTAAAGTACAGATACATGAAAAATGTTCTTAAGTACAGCAACAAAGTGCTTAGTTACATCCCACCACTGACAAACATAAAGCAACGTTTGCAGCTTTTTAGAGCCAGAAACTGGAAATTGTGTTAAAATACATAAAGACAAGTTTAAATTTTCATGTAAAGCCCTCACAYGTCATTAAGGTTGAAACAGCGACAAAGGATGATTTAAAAAAAACATGAGCAAGTTTTTTTATTGCCTTCCATCAAGTTATTTTGAAATCAAGTTGTTTCTTGAACAGTTGGACACATTTTATTTAAAACTCGCGCAAAGATAACGGCTTTAGCCACAGTGACGAATCCTTTCTGTCACAGGACCTGGAAGAGGCAAACAAGATGGCGACTTGTCTGAAGCGTCCTTTAACTCCCCTCAGAGCGTCGCCATCAAAGAGGACACGGTTTTTGTGGCCGACACAGAAAACCACCTGATCAGAAAGGTAATAATCTCCGACTTGGCTGTCATTTTCTGCTTTTATACTGTATCGTTGACCGTTTTCTTCATGTTCTTCGCGTTAGATTGACCTCTCTCAGGGACGAGTCAGCACTTTAGCTGGAGTCGGTGCTCAAGGGACGGATAAAGATGGTGGGGCGGTGGGACCTGAGCAGCCAATCAGCTCTCCCTGGGACGTGATTCTTGGCACTGCCTGTAAGTTTTGTGGCGTTCTTCTTCCTCCTCTGTGTGATCCCACATCTGCTTTGGTGCGCTTTTTTATATCCTCCCTGCGTCCCACTCTGCCATCAGTAACTCCTAACTGCGTCCATGCTCTCACATCGTCGAGACTTTGTCCAAGTTTGCTGCTTTGCAGGTCAAATCTCATGCAGMTCAAAAGGATAATGACGAGGCGTGTTAACAGACGGTGGTTACAGATTTATAAGCTGCCTATCATAATGGTGGGGAGGGAGTGTTTTACTCATTTATTGTACAAAAAAAACAGCCGTCAGATGGTCTCTTTATGCCAGGTTATGATCAACCATCTGTGTGCAGGTCAGAGAAGAGCGAGGAACTGTCTGCTTTCTTTTTCGACTCAACCATATGTGCAGCCTTTCATAACRACTGTTCAATGCAAACACTGTGGATGTCTCCATGCAGAGGTCGCCAGAAAATGTGTTGCATTATCTCAGTTTCTAAACAATATTCCATCTCCCACTCCCTCACAATCGCATTCAGGCTTTTTGTACTCTGTGCAAAAGTAAAAAAAAAAAAAAAACATCTAATAGGAGAGACCAGGCGGAGTTGAACATGTGGAGGAGACGCTGTGCGTACAGGGAGAGGGTAGATGGAGGTGCCAGGCAACAGGAGAAGAGGCCAGCCAAAAGCAGCACATTTATGGATGTGGTCATGGCGTGTGGTTGGCTCGAGATGCAGAGGAACTTGTTTAGAGCCGGGGAGTCTCACTGGACGGCGATGATGTAAGAGCTGATGTAATAATCACTTCCTTTACACGTTTCCCACTTCCTGCCACAATGTTCAGGGTTTGCTCAGTTCAAATGAATTTTAAAACGGCCTCCGACACATTCAAGATTACATGAGTTGGCTAATCGTGTGAATGCTGACTCAGCATTCAAAATGTTTTCTTGTTTTGGTTTGGTTTTTGGACATTTTCTGCGATCGAACCACTGATTTGTTATTTTACTCATATTTCCAAAAGTTAAGCACATTTAGGAGACGGGTGCTGTGACGTTTGGTTTTTGAAACTTTTATACTTGATAAAATATTTAGCTTTCTTTATTGATATTTTACCCATATAAATACATTGAGATCTTAGTTTTTTTCTAAAATATTCTCTTTGAAATTTGCTTGTGGAAACATTTTTTAAAGCTTCCTTATACTATTTTTTTAGTTTTTAGATATCTCTAATCCACTTTTACCTTCTTGCTAGCCTTTTGTTACTTTAGCCAATAGCTAACTTAACCTCTTTTAGTTAATTTTGTTAATCTAGTAAATCAGTGTTCTGCTTCCTTTAGCTTTAGCAACTTTTAGCTACAAAACTAACAAGTGGACCAAACTGTTCACTTGTCAGTTTTGTCAGAATTAAACTGAATTAAACACTATTTCTAGAAACTTCAGAGCTATCTACAGCAAGTAAAATGTTAATTGTTCATGACCTTTCTACAAAACTAAACTTTAAAATATTTGAACCGTCAATGTAAATCTTTATTGGATTGGGCCAATCATTTCATTAAAAAACATTTATACTTTATGCAAAAGTGAGATTGAAATTTACAAGGCAAAATGAGTTATTGAAACAAAAGTTTTTTCTTATCATTATTCAAGAGTATATCGTATACTCTTTAATTTGCATTTTCTGTCCAGTGGTGAAAAAAAAAACTTTACACATTATAATGAAAGCAGGATATGTCTTCTTTAATGTGTCATCAGTATTCAGAGTTTCTTTAGTTAACCTCATACTGACATGATTTTTCACACTCCTTACTTTTTAATCTGGAACAAATGCTTTCTATGGTCAACTCTCAGCAAAATGTTTGTCAGCCTGAGTTTGTTCTCATTATTAGCATCTCAAACCAGCAGCTCTCTCAAGCACACTAATAACTATGTTGTTGTGTATGCTGAACTGTTTGATGCCTCAGATAAGTCATTCATTCAAAAATGATCTCATTATTTAATCTGAGGACAAATTAGTTTAATGGCTGCAGTTAATTTTGGCGCCCTTTAGAGATGCCTTTGTTGGTGATTTGTCACGAGGTTGTGTGCATTAAAGAATTTACCAAATAATGGTAATGGTGAGACACTTAAGCGGTGCCATATTTCTTTCTCTAMGTTGCAGAGTTGATGTTTTGCGCTGCGTTAAAACTCAAGCTGAGCACCCGTGGGATTGTTAATCCATCAGGATGACAGTTTTTGCTCTGCTGGTGGAGTGTGRCCTTGTGCCAGACAAGATGTTGTCGTTTCTGGTTCATTTTTGACGCTCGGCCTTCGGTAAAATAATCCATTAATCAACGCTAACTTCTCAAAATCACCTCAAAGAAGCGCTTCCCCTAAAAAACTAATATTAATTTAACGTGTTTTGAATGACAGGTAAAAAGCAATGTCTAGATTCCAAACTTTGAATGTTTTTGTGTTTTCTCTTGTGTGTAGGTGGCACTGAAGACAACGTGCTGTGGATAGCCATGGCAGGAACTCACCAGATCTGGGCTTTGTTCCTGGCAGATGGAAAACTGCCCAAAGGAAGGTGAGAAACCTGCACATAATCGCAAGGCTCCTTGGCATCAGCAGCAATAACTATTTTTTAAAGCATAAAAGAACATATGTGATATACGTATGTACGGGGAAATCTGGTGACAAAATGTCGAATAATGGTTTTAAACTGAACACRTAARCAGAAGAWATAAATTCAGAAMTAAAAGAGCACAATCTGCGTTGCTGTGGATGCCCCTCAGTGTGTATAATAGAGCTCTGCTGTACAACCTCTCACAGCGAGTCCAAAGCGGGGACGTGTGTGCGATGGGCGGGCAGCGGCAGCGAGGAGAACCGAAACAACGCCTACCCTCACAAGGCGGGCTTCGCGCAGCCCTCGGGCCTGGCTGCGGCCCCCGAGGAGCCCTGGGGCTGCCTGTTCGTGGCCGACAGCGAGAGCAGCACCATCCGCACGCTGGCGCTGAAGGACGGCGCCGTCAAGCCTCTGGTTGGAGGAGAGAGAGACCCGCTGGTGGGGTTCAAAGCTGACGGCAGATTGTTGCCATTTTTTACTCTGTTTCTAATACGTTTAAACAAACCATGCGAAGCAGCAAAAACATGAAGTATCCTAAGTCATTTTCTACTCTTGAGGTGATTTAGAGTTCAGTTTTGTTTATTTTAGCCTTTTCATAAAAACACGCTTACAATCTAACAACAAAATGAACAAATCTTTGAATATCCCTTCAGCAACTGCACAGGTTCAGGGTTGGTTTTCTATAAATAGAAAGCATGGACTCAAATAAACCCTTTTTTGTTTGTTCTATTTCCTTAAGGCAGTTAAATACAAATATCTAAGAAACTTAACATAAGGAGTTGTTTAACTACAGAGTCGCATACAGTTTATTCATTTGAGAGGACAAAAGGTCTGTGAAGTCCACTAATAAACTGTGTATTAGTTTTAAGCCTTCAAGCTGATCATCAACTGGTGGCCTGCAGGTCTTGTTCATTTCATCAAGRATGGGCAGCTCTGATCCTTGAGGGCCACTATCCGACATGTTTTCATTATTTCTGTGACTGAATTACCTCTTCAAGGYCTGRAGAAGTCTGTTGATCACCCATTTATTCAAATCAGGTGTGTTTGAGCAGAGACAGCACTAGAACATGCAGGCTGGTGGCCCTCGAGGACCGRAGTTGTCCGTCCCTGCAYGAGCTCCTTCCATCCAAACCAGGAAGTCGTATCTTCATTTGATCTTCTGTTTTCTTTAAACCAGAACCTGTTTGCTTTCGGGGATGTTGATGGGAAAGGAGTGGATGCCAAGCTGCAGCATCCTCTCGGYGTCGCCTGGGCTCCTGAGCAAAAGCTGCTTTATGTGGCTGATTCCTACAACCATAAGGTGAAAATGATGGAAATCTTCGTTTTTTTTTTTTTTTAATTTAGTACCGCGCAAGTTGCATAAATAATCTTTTAGAAAACGACCCGTATTTTGTGCTCAGATCAAGGTGGTGGATCCAAAAACAAAACAGTGTACTACATTAGCGGGGACAGGAGAGGCCGGAGACACTCTGGGACCCGACTTTAACAAATCTCGCTTCAACGAACCTGGAGGAGTCTGTGTCGGCGACGGCGGGAAGCTTCTGTATGTGGCCGACACAAACAACCACCAAATCAAAGTTCTGGACCTGGAGTCCAAGACCGTCTCTCTGGTCAGATTTATGTGTGTGTTTGTGAAACGTTTACATAAATTTCCCCCATGTTTRTGTAATTAATCTTCTACTAAAAGCACCCACTCTGACTGCGTTTGAATAAAATGTGACTTTGCAATGACATTAGGACATTTCTGCTTCTAATCCAAACATCTAAATCTCCCTCCTAACAGTTCCCCGTCCTCGCCGACCGCACAGACGCGGCACCTTCAAAGCCTCTGCGTGCGGCCAGGGCCCCGACTCTCCCGAAGTCGGCTGCCAGGAAGAGCACGCCGGCGGTGAACGTGTCCGCGGGGCAGACCGTCTGCGTGTCGCTCGCCCTTTCGCTTCCGGGAGGAGCCAAGCTCACCAGGGAAGCGCCGAGCTGCTGGGAACTGTCAGCAGAAGGTGAGACGATGCTCACTCACATCCCAAATGGAAACATTTGATTCCCTTCGTTCTTTGAAGCACAGTTCAAGATGGCCGTCACAGTTTAATTCAGGGGTTTTAACTTTTTTGACATCGGGGCCCAATTTGTTGAACTTAAAGTGACACGAGGCCCAGTTACACATTACCAATGTATGGATCAAAATGATGATTATTCTAAATCTTGGTTCAGTTTTTAATGTATTTACATCATAACTAAACTACCATAACTAACAT
>NW_013952445.1:160089-162729 GCF_001266775.1 Austrofundulus limnaeus
GCACCTGTATTGTATTAAAATAATTAATTTATGGGATGCACCAGTCTAGCTGTTTCAGTTTATATATCAAGGTTGTTCAAACATTTTCTCCAAAATGAAAACCTATCTGAGAGCTGCAGCCAAATGCAATAATATAATTCATGAAGTACAAATACTTCTTAAGTACAGTCCTTTTATTTTAATGATTATGTCCTGCTGGAGTGTGACATGATTTGTTTGTGTACAAACTAATACAGTATCAGAATTTTATATATTTATACTTCTCATTCAACCACAATTAAATTCACTTTAAGGGGCGCAGTTTATATGGATAGCATTTATTTTTTACAATAACAAGCTGGAATGAAAACAAGCAAAAATGAATAAAAGTAATGACTTTCTACTTTTTTTTTTAAATGTAAGGAGTAGAAAGTACAGATAATTGTGTGAAAATGTAAGAAGTAAATTAAAAAGTAGGCTGAAAAATAATTACTCAAGTAAAGTACAGATACCCAAAAATTCTACTTAAGTACAGTAACGAAGTATTTGTACTTAGTTACTTTACAACTCTGGCACAGTAGTATTTGTACTTAGTTACTTTACAACTCTGGCACAGTACAGTAATAAATCTAAATGTCAGGCTGACGGACTCGTACACACCTGGGGTCGGATTTATAAAACTGGCGTACGCACAATTTGAGCCCAGGGGTCAGATTTATAAAACTGGCGTACGCACAATTTGAGCCCAGAAACTTGCGTACGCCACTTTTTACGCCAAGGTTGTGATTTATAAAATCCAAACTTGACGTGAAAGTGTGCGGTGCCTCACGCCAGCTCTGACCCTTGCGTACGCTCATTTTGGAGACATGAAGCTGCGACACAGATGGTGAAGTGAGGAATTAGAGCCACACTGTGTAATGATCACYGTCAGATATTTAATTTACCTTCATCAGACTTAGATTTTTATTCAACTTTATCATCAGCTTTCTTAACAGCAATATTTATGCTTCTGCTGCTGAGCCGTGAGGACCTTTGAAATAAAAAAAAAMCCTCAAATCTAAAATAAATTTCCTGTGCGCAAATCCCTTCATCTGCTTCCTCCTCAGACGACCCTGACCCACAGACCCCTCCCTGACCCACAGACCCCTCCCCGAGCAGGACAGCAAAAGTCAGGCTTTGGATACACGCACAGGGCGCATCCACCTCGCCAGTGTGAATGTTATAAAACTTCACGTTTAAAGTCCGTATTTGTCACGCGTGCGCGCGGGGGGATGCGTGCGTGCGTGCGTGCGTGCGTGCGTGCGTGCGTGCGTGCGTGTGTGTGTGTGTGTGCGGGGCGGGGGTGTCTGCCGCGGATAACAGAGCAGGCAGGAGGGGGAGAGGACGAGAAGAAGAGCGGTGGACTTATTTCTAATTTTATCTGACTTAATTAATTTAAATTTTATTGTTTTTATCGTCCTGCAGGCTCTGATGGAAAACTAATTTGAAGCTGAGTATTTTTTATAAAAATCGTTAGATTACTCTAAAGCAAAATGAGAGAAAATCTGTCAATTACAGACATTCTGTTCACGTGAGCAGCTGTCAGTCAGCACCTGTCATCCTCCAGACGCACGACGGAGCGTGTCTGAATCAATCACTTTTGTTGACATTGATCAGCTGACTGATTTAAATACATCTTAACATTCATGAGGTACTTTACATTGACTGTTTATGGTTGAGTGTGGGCGTGTAGAGGGCAGAACCTGAGGCGGGACCTCGTGCGCAAACTCTGACGTGTGGATGTGATTTATAAAGGAAAGATGCGCAGAAACGTGCGTATGCACAGTTTTATAAATCCGAATTTCTTTTGGCGTACTCCATTTCTGCCTTTTGGCCGTACGTTCACTTTTAGTATGGTTTCCACGCAATCCTTTATAAATGAGACCCCTGATCTTTCAGAGTGCAGACTGAAATCAGTCAAAACCGTGAACGGATGTTTTTCATCACGCTGCGGTGGGCTGCTCGGTCAACAAGTTGTGCCTGAAACTTATCATTAAATATGTGAATAAAATAACCATCCTTGCTTTGTTTGAATGTGTCTCTTGCTTTGTTTTGTTTCCCCCGTCCTCTAGGTAACGAGTGGCTGCTGGGCGGTCAGGTAGTGAATGGAGAAATCGTGGATCTGACGCAGCCCCTCGTTGTCTCAGCCAAACTGCCCCCTGTTCTGAAAGAGCCGGACGGAAACCTCAGCCTCACGTTAAACACCTGGGTGTATTTCTGCACGGAGGCCGGGAAAGCCTGCATGATGAAAGCAGCCTCGTTTACACTGCCTCTTTGTGTGGACTCCAGCCCTGGAGCCGGAGAGGTCACTGTGACATTAACTCATGCCTTCTAGAACCTGCTCAGTCACCACAGCCTCAGAGTTTACAGTTTATATTGACATGACAGGAAGACTTCCAATTTCTAAGTCTATAAACTAGGGCTGTGTATTGGCAAGAATTTGGCGATATGATACATATCATAACAGAGGGGTCACGATACGATATATCCCGATATATTGGGATACTGTTAGCAAGGCAGTATATTGCGATATATTGCATTTTTTGTCCAAAAATTCTATTAAATAAAAACCTCTTACTGAAAAAAAAAGAAAAGCTAATGTTTACTCACAATGCTAATGCT
>NW_013952445.1:162980-167572 GCF_001266775.1 Austrofundulus limnaeus
AAAATCGATACAGGGCTTTAGAATATCGATACAGTATCGGGAAATGTTGCGATATTTCAGTGTATCGATATTTTCTTACACCCCTACTATAAACACGTCTTGTTCTGTTCAGAGCGCCGAAAGATGAAGATTGTTTCCGAGTGATGTTGAGACTTTTTAAACTACSCCCATTTCAATTAAACCTCATGCARATTGAATTTCAGACTAATTAGATATTCTGTTATAAACACAGTGCATCAGTACTGTAATGTTCTCAGCTGTGAGGGAGACAACAGCCTGATAATTTATGCGTATAAGAGTGGTTTCTGCAATAAATTCTTCTTGGAAACATATGAACATTAGGAGCAGGTTTGGGCATTTTTCAGTTCTTCTTTCGAGTCTCGCAGCTTAAAAACCCTCTAATTACGTGAGATATGTGCTGCTGCCAGGAATCTGTGTTTTGTTTTATTTTATTTTATTATTTTATTTTCATGTTTGTCAGTCTAATCATTGTGGGAGCTCACCCTCGACCGTAGTTTCCACTTTAGAATCCTTTCAAAATAAAATACGAAATGATGCTGAGAGGACTCCCGTTTTTTATTTTGTTTTATTTTATTTTATTTCATTTTTATGTTTTTTATTTTTTTTATTTTTTTGTAAAATGGTCGAGCTGCAGTTAGGGGAATAAATGTACCACGATATGACCGTTTCACTATTTAAACCGCAGCTCTTCCAGGAGAATTATTGCATTAAAAATGTTGTGATTTTGTTTTCAGCTGGAGTGCGCCAAAGCTTTATGAAGTGGAGGAAGATGTTATGTTTATCTATGCAGAGACTAAAATTGTATTAATATTGTCATGTTAGTTCTCTAATGGTTTGTGTTAAAATTTTCTTCATATACGTACAGTATATATATATATATAGCTGTATAAATTAGGAGGCATGGTGCCTTCAGGTGTATGTTATATCACATTTCTACTCTCACTGAGCAGTTTACATAAACGGTTGCACTCCCTCAAAGCTGTTCTGTGACTGATTATGCTTTTAATAATAATTGTTCCTGATCCATTTTGATTCCAACCATTAAATATTATCTAAGTCATATATGAAGTGCCTGTTTCTGCTGATGACTGATGCGACAGAGGGCCTTCTGCTCGCCCCGATCACTGTTTATTCTATTAAAAGCAAACAGTCTCGTTGAAATCTGCCCCACAGAAGGGGTATGAAAGAAGATGCTCCAACAGCAGCCCGCTGGGTCACATTTTGGTTGGGTAATATAATTTGATCATGTCGAAGCTGTTCTTGTCATTTTCCTCCCGTGTTGCTTTTTTAGAGTTATGGGCTGCTGTCGTCGTGTCTTATAAAGCAATTGTGCTTGTCAGGCGGTTGTTATTTAGTTCAAATCACTGAAGTGCCTTGGAAAAAGAGGGCGAGGATGTGTGTGTGTGTGGGTTGGGGGAGTATGTTATAAAGTGATGACGCTTTCATTAATCTGGAGCCAAAACAAGGTTGTTTCATAATGAGAGAAATGTTTTACACCACAGAAGTTGTTGCAGATGTTTTATTTATTTATTTTTTCTGCTTTGTAACCCCACTTCCTCTGGGATTTTTTAATGAACTGTAATGGCTCTTGATGAATTTGCTAAGATTGTTTGTCAGACTTTTTTAAAACCCTTTCTGGTGCCCGTTTGTCTCCAGTGGGGACCTAGAGAAACTAATAAACATATTTATCAACTCTGGTTGGAGTTTTTGACTGGTGYATTCTTTAGCGACTTCGGGTTTTTGTTTTCATGTCTTTTCAGCCTAACTTTGCTTATTTAAATTTACTTTGMTACACTTGTAGATTCATAAACTCGCATAAACTTCTGATATGTGAGACTGGAGGTTTTTCAGATTTTGTGCACCTTGTTTTATTCCCCTAAATGTAGTCGGCTCATTTTCTTCTCTGTTTAGTAGAAAAGCTCTGCAAGGACAATTCTGAACTGGAATTTTAAATTGCTTTGTTTTATTCTTAAAAGTAAAGAAGAAAAATCAATTTAACCCACAAAAATACTTTGTTTCAGTATTTACATTTTTTTTGTTGTTAGGTTCCTGTGATGCCTTCGCAAATTTCCTGAGTCACGTGACAAAAGGAGGCGCACAAACTTCTCTGAATAATGGTTTATTTGGATATCAGAGTGAAAATTAAGCTACGAGATTGAATTTTCTGTTAAATTGRAGGCAGGTCTTGGGAAGGAAATGCCAAAGTTTCTTCAGCTCTGATTTTGTTCAGAATCACTGCAGCCCTTTAGGTTTTCAAAAGTCAAACTCTGAAACCACAAACAAGGTTTCCGGGTATGGGGAAGAGGTGACCACCAAACCAACAGGGGTGCAGCCACCTGTATATATAAACGGTGCTGAGTGTTAATATTTTGTTTGGTGTAGATCTATAACTTCATACAACTAGTTTGGAATAGTTGAATATCAGACAAAAACTTTTTTTGAAACTTTGCACAAAAAAACCCAACTAGGGGTCACATTAACCAAATTATTTTCTGCATTTAACTTTTTTTTTAATGGTGAAGAAAACCTCTGAAGGCCATCTGTCATTTTGCAATAAACACCCCCGACTACTTGGTGACAAGTCAGCATATAAATTAGCTGTTTGCTACCTTGAGATCAACTCACTGCAGCTACTTTACCTAAACAAACACGCCCACAAAGTTTCTGACCAATCACAGAACACTTGGCACACACCCTGATGAGAACTGGTTCTGACAGAGAGCAATGCACAAGATAACTCACCTGAGGAGCTGTCTCAATTTAAAATGAAAAGATATAGTTTCTACCTGTTGTGGAAATATCTAGCATGAACAGATATGTGTGATATGTAAGATCTATGCTAACAGACAGATCTAATGGCTAACTTTATACTGTTTCAACATACAAACAAGATGTAATTGGGTCAGTTGAATATCTTATAACTTGACCTAAATAAGAACAGATCAATAAGCATCATCTCATTGCACTACTTTCAAGATTGAAACACAAAGTTGTTTTCAGTTTAATGTGTTATAAAGACCATAACCAGGATGACTAAGAATCTACACCAGCATATGTTTAAAATTTCCACTCAAGCAAAAACAAAAACATTTTCCTGCCAGTTTGTTTTTTTATTTTATGAGTTTCATATAAGTGTAAACACTTTTGACTCCTCCTTCAAAAGAAAGAAACATAAGATCCTGTTGGATACATGATTTATTTTATTTTATTTCATTTTTTGCGCTGAAAGAAATAAAATTAAATAGGCGGCCAAACAAATTCTGAACAAAAAGGAAGAGTTCTGAATGTGTTTCCATCTAAAAGGTGTATAGCTTCAGTTGAATTCATCATTACAGTTACAGAGYCCACTTTATGGTTAAGAAGGTTTTGCTGCGACTCTATTAATCTGTCTTTTAAAATGTTAAATATTAACGATAGGAGGGGACAAAATGAGAATAAAATAATTCCTTGAAGAAGCAGGAGTGGGAAGGATGAACGGTTGGCCCCGTGGCTCCTTCCTCATCAGCTTCCCTCGCTGTTGTTCTGACAGCATCATTAACCCTTTGTGATTTTAGCTGCTGTCATCTGTGCCAGAGGCCACACACACACACACACACGCACACATGATGTCTTAATTTAAAACATCACAGTGAATATGCTCTGATATTTAAAAAGATAAAATGATTTAAAGGCCTCAACAAGTGGCTCGTTTCTCTCATCAGAAAATCTTCCCCATCAGATCCTTTCAGCAGCACAACACCAGCTTTTAAAAACTTTTCCAAGGACTTAAGCCCCTCGTCTTTTCATGTTCCTGTAGTCCATGAAGTTGCTCAGTTTTAGCTGCTCATAAAGGCCAACTACAGCTGCTTCGCTAAAATGTTCTGATGAGGGTGGAAATCCATTTGAAGGGGTTTCATTTAGAGGGTTTTATAACATGAGACAAAACATTTGTGGGTTTTCACCTTGTGGCAGAAACAAAACAATCAGCAACTTGGTTTTCTTCTGAAYAGAGCCACAGAAAACTGCTTCAGCTTTACAGAGATAAACCAGCGGGCCTCCCTCTGCAGGCTCAGTCTATAAACAGGACTGTGTCACTTTAGATGATGAACTTCGACCTTCGGCTCTCTGCCTGCGCTCACATGAGGTCAAGCTGCCGGGTCGAGCCGAGCCTGCTCTACTTTTCTTTCCTCCAGCAAACGAAACCCGTTCCAACTGACGTGGGACGGAGCCGCTGTTCTGTGTTCGAGGGCACTTTAGTGAAAGCAGGCGAGCAGCTGAACGAAATCATAGGAGGCGACTAAAATGTTTCCAAGTGTTACTTCAGATACTTTAGAAAAAAATAGGCTTAAGAGTATTTTTTTTAGATACGTTTCTGAATATAGAGAAAATGAATTTGTTAAAATGCAGTGATTGGGCTGAAAGACCGATGAAACTTGCGGAAGAGAATTACTAATAAAGAAACTGAAGCTTAAAACTATACAAAATGCTAAATGGTATAAAAAAAGAAAAAAATTGTATAGGTCTTCTGGACGGGTTCTTCTCTAATGAAACGTTTCGTCTCTCCTCCAAGAGACTTCTTCAGTCTGAGAGTT
>NW_013952445.1:168767-170679 GCF_001266775.1 Austrofundulus limnaeus
AGTTGTGAAATAGTGACTAAAAACTAAAAAAAAATGTAGCTAAAAAAACAGAATAGCAAGAAGATACACATTTTGAGTTGAATATACAGAAGTAGTTTGCAGTTAGATTGCAAATAACATAAGACAAACAGAAAARCAACAGAGTGCAGGTAGTTTTCTCCTCATTTTTGTTTTCATAAAAGCAAAAATAAATTGCAGTCCTCTCAGAACTCCATTGTTTTTAACAGGTTGTCCAACAAACAYGATCAGTAATTTGTAGACATTTAAAAAAAAAAGAGTAAAATCTTGAATCAGTGAGACTTTGGAGTCACATCTGTAATCATCCAGATGTGAGGCTTCACAGTTTCAGAGACRAACAGTTCTGTTAGTTTGGATCTTACAGCAGAGAGAGGCGACATCTGGAACTGTGGAGCTAAAATGTCTTCATCTTCCTGCACACTGAAGGAAATCTGCAAGGTAAGCACGAGACACAGAACAGAAGATTCTTCACAAATACAGTCGCTCAAGCCGAGACTTAAAAAAAAGAAAGAAAAGAAAAGAAAAAAAGTGACGGAGAATAATTTATGCTGAATGTCTGAATGAAGGCAGGGATTTAGCTGTAATCTAAAAAGAGACAAACACAAACTTTAACGACCTAAAGCTCATAAATGACATGTTTTTTTTTGTAGAAAACATTAAATGGATAGTTCAGATTGTTTAATTAATGGTACTTATGTGTGAGACTGTGGAGAAGTTATGAACARTCAATATCTTACCTGTTGTAAATGGCTCTCAAATAGTCCCAGTTGGGGGAACAAAAGTTTATTTCCTRCCAGATTGTCAAGTCTTAGTGGGTCCACGACTAAAGAGGACTGTTGCCATTTCCAGTCTCAATTTTGATAGTGAAGGACTAATTTGGTGGCATTAAAATGAAAAACATAAAATAAAATGACATATAATGAAAATAAATGTAATTAAATTAAAAAACACACGAGTGAAGTAGGTTTTAAGAGATATGAAGAGGAACTATTTACACATTTTGTGGACATGATCAGTGACATTTACTCGTTCATTTATATTAGAACAATATATAAATCAGCTGACAGGTATTGTTTAGAAGAAAGATGCAATAAACAAGGAGATAGTTTAATATTTTATTATTATTATTTTGTATGGCTAACACCATCAGTCTAAATTATTCTACTCTAACTAAATAACTTACAGTAAATACCTGATGATGTTTTTTTTTATGAATTTGAGATTGTGTTTAACCATGAACTGCATCATTTCTGCTTCTTGTGAGGAAAATTTGAAGAAAGCCACTGAGCCAAACATAGTTTTTGTCTTAAGTCTTAAACCTGTCGTGAGGCTTGTTGTTTCAGGAGAGCTCAGAAGTAAAGAAAATGACAGGAAAAGACTTTACTTCAGTTTCCACAATTCAAACAGAAGGTCAATGAGAGGCATGTTGACATGGCTTTGTTGTGTTGTGTTGTGTCAGGTTGTGCTGCGGCCTGAGCTGTGTGGTCTTTGAGTTCAAAGGCAGGCATCCTCACACAACAAAAAAGCTGTTTTTCTTCCTATTCTGCAGGCTGTTTGTCACAAACACTGGTGCAAATTCACAAACCAGATGTGGACTCCAGAGGTGCGCACAGAGCTGAAGGAAATATAATCATTGCGTGTTGCAGACAAAAATACACTCAGTTTAGATTTCTGCAAAAAATATTGACCCCCCCCCCCACACACACACACACACACACACACACACACACACACACACACACACACACATTAAGTCTTAATTTAAAACATCACAATGAATATGCTCTGACATTTAAAGGGATAAAATGATTTAAAGGCCTCAACAAGTGGCTCGTTTCTCTCATCAGAAAATCTTCCCCATCAGATCCTTTCAGCAGCACAACACCAGCTTTTA
>NW_013952445.1:170694-179528 GCF_001266775.1 Austrofundulus limnaeus
CACACACACACACACACACACACCATCACCCTCTCTCTCTCTCTGTCCCCGGTTCCGTTTGTCTCCTGGTTATCCCAGCTGGGACCGCTGGACTCCCTCTGATTGGCCGTGAGGAGCGGTGATGTCACCGCCTGCTCCTCGGTCCCGGCGCGGGAGTGCAGCTCCAGAGAGGAGCCCCCCTCCAGATGGAGTTGACGCGCGATGGGCTAGGAGCTGCGCGAACGGCCGCCGCGCGCCGCCCGCCTCCGCCTGGATGAACCCGAGCCGGTCCAGCCCTCAGCGCAAGCAGCCCGTCATGGGTGACGGCGGTGCGTCCCCGCCGCTGAGCCTCCGGAACGGCACGGGCAGCGAGGCGTCCGCCGCGCCGGGCTCTCCTCCGGCCGCGTCCGAGCAGTGGATGGCCGCGATGAGCCTGGTGATGGGGCTGATCGTCGCGTCCATCGTCTTCGGGAACATCCTGGTCATCGCGGCCATAGCCAAGACGCAGCGGCTGCAGACCCTSACCAACGTCTTCATCGTGTCGCTGGCCGGCGCGGACCTCATCATGGGGCTGCTGGTGGTGCCGTTCGGCGCCGCGCTCGAGGTGCGCGGCTCGTGGCTCTACGGTTCGTTCTTCTGCGAGTTCTGGATCTCCGTGGACGTCCTGTGCGTCACGGCCAGCATAGAGACCCTGTGCGTCATCGCCATCGACAGGTACGTGGCCATCACCTCGCCGTTCCGCTACCAGAGTCTGCTGACCAAAGCTCGCGCCAAGGCGGTGGTGTGCGTGGTGTGGGCCATCTCCGCGCTGGTCTCCTTCCTCCCCATCCTCATGCACTGGTCGCGCGACGCCCAGGACACAGCCTGCTACGAGAACCCGGAGTGCTGCGACTTCGTGACGAACAGGGCGTACGCCATCTCCTCCTCCATCATTTCTTTTTACATTCCTCTCCTGGTCATGATTTTCGTTTACGCGCGGGTCTACAGGGAGGCCAAACTGCAGCTGAGGAAGATCGACAAGTGTGAGGGCCGGTTCCACAACACCCTGACCGGACTCACGTCCAAGTGCAAGAAGAGGCCTTCCAAGATCCTGGCRCTGCGGGAGCAGAAGGCGCTCAAGACTCTGGGCATCATCATGGGGACGTTCACCCTGTGCTGGCTGCCMTTCTTCATAGTCAACGTGGTGCGCGTGTTCTGCGCGGAGATGGTGGACAAGAACCTGTTCGTGTTCTTCAACTGGCTGGGCTACGTCAACTCGGCCTTCAACCCCATCATTTACTGCCGCAGTCCGGACTTCCGGAAGGCTTTCAAGAGGCTGCTGTGCTGCCCGAGACAAGCCGACCGCAGGCTGCACGTCAGCTCGTGCGACCTGTCGCGCTGCTCCGGCGGCTTCGTGTCCGCGCTGGAGCCCGGCACCTTGGAGATGTGGTCCGACTGCGCCGTCCTGGACAACAGCGACAGCAGCCTGGCCGCCAAACTGTCCCACTCTGAATCACAACTTTGAAAAAAAAAAAAAATACAAACTAAAACATTGATATATTGAAACATCAACCTGCTGCGGGGTTAAAGTGCGGAGAGACACGAGCGTCATTTTTGGGGAAAGTTGTGCGTAAAATCCACCCAGACTGAATGTTATCCTGCAGGCCAACAAAATAAAACACCCAAATTAAAAAAAATAGAAAATAAAGCATCGATCCAGAGCAGCTTTGTGGGAAAGATTCAGTCGCAAATTCATTTTTTGGATGTTAGAGAAAAAGAAAGCTGCGCAAACAGTGCGCGCTTTAGGGGAAGGAGCGCACGTCTCAGATGTGATTATTTCGCACAAAGGCGCGTTTTTACGTCAGATTTATTGGATAAACAACCTCACCATGCGCCTAGGACGATGTTGATAGAGAAAAGAGTTTTAATCATGTGTTCATAATGGGAACCAGTTCATGTTTAAAACAGAACACCATTGGAGAAGCGCAGACTGCGTGTTTTACCTCACAGGCAGCTGCGTTTCTATACTTGTTTATATTAAACATACTGTAAAATGTCTTTTATTCCGCGCTGTCTTTTACACCTAAAAGCAAAGTTAAGAGGAGCGGATGTCTGGTTTTCTGTATCGTGGTGTGAAGTCGTCTTTAAGGTGATTCTGTGTGAATAAAACTGAAGTTCTCTTGTTTGTTTAGTTACTGTTTGAGCTTCAATTTCTGTGTGCTATTACAGCAGAAAGACTTGAATTAATCACTGCTCTTTTTTTAAACTGTTTACCAAAATTTTAAAGAAAGGAAGAAAGGGAAAAACAATAACAAAATAAGAGTTAATTGCTTGTTAACTGCTGAGAGCAGCTGGAATCTGATTTGCCTCAGATGACGGATGAGCCACAAAACTTTTTAAAACAAGATCAACAAGTTTGTTTACATGTTTACCCTTTCAGATTTAAGATGCAAACTGCTGATGCAAGCCTGACAATGTTTGCCATAAAGATTGTTGTCTGTTAGCAAAATATCTCATGAACCACTGGACTGATTTCATTGAAACTTGCAGAAAACAATCACTGGATGTACATCTGTAAAGGACTGCTTTTGGAGTCAAACCGATTCAAAAATGGCCACCACAGCCAACTGATTTTAGAAAACACAAAAATGGTTATAACTCTGTCCAATTTGCTGTTTTTTTTATTTTTTATTTTGCATTAATTTGGTGGTAGTAGCTGAGGGTTATACACCAGTGTTTCCCAAAGTGGGGTCCTGAAACATAAAGGTGGGGTCCTGAAAAGATTTTCTGAATTAATTACATTTTTGCGTTATTTGTTACAAAGGAGTGAGGTTAGTGTATTTAAAATGGATAAATGTAGTATAAAAATATTGTTACTATGCCCATGTTTAGTTGACCTGTTACAAATTTTTATGATCCAAAAATAGTTGGGGGCACAGGTCTCTGCTACTGTTATTTTGTGGGTCAAAAAGGTTTGGGAACCACTGCACTTTGGTTCCCAAAGTTGGGCTTGGGACCCAATTAYGGGTCATGAAGCACCTTGGATAATCTCCAGAAATCAATTTAAAGGGTAATAAAATAATTGCTGATGTAATATTTTCCCTATAATTATTACAAAAACACAAAATAAATATAAATAATTATTTATAGTTGTGTACAAGCTGTTTAGATTGTCAAAAAGCCTGTGTTTTTAGGGTTATTAACAAAGTTCGTGCACTCAGACCAGTAATATTTGGGGTCACAAGTTTTGCCATGAATATTTTGTGGGTCAGAAGATAAAAAGTTTCGGAACCACTGTTATACACAACAGTAGCACTCCACATTGCACGACATATTTGCTAAAAGTTGGCATTAATTGTTGGCATCAACCCTGTTTGTCTGTTAGCAAAATATCTCATGAACCACTGAACAGATTTGAAGGAAACTTTCAGGAAGTAACAAAAAGATGTACAACTACAACTGATAAGCATTTGGAGTCAATATGATTTAGGCTGGGTGCTATGGCTCATCTTCCTTGGTTGACACATTAATGGTGATAACCAGTTTTACATATATTGAGCTGAAGATTTGAAGTAGTCCATTTACAAGATTTGGCAAAACAGCTAAGGCAGACGGGAATATGCGTTCGTTCAAATAATTCTATAGTCCCAAATTAAGTTTGTGTTTTTCTCTTATTAAGACATCTGACATCTGTTAGCAAATGGTAAACATTTGTTGCATTACATTGTTAGATGCGTGCGTTGTGCTTCAACAAATTGAAAAGAAAAGTATAAAATGTGAAGAATATTGTTTTCACACAAAACTGGAGCMAAACCAGCGAGTCAAAATAGAGAAAGTTTTGAAGTTTTTTTTTTAGTTTTTACATTTTAGTTCAAAGTTTCTGGTCTGCAACAAAGACCTGTGCTGATGTCCAAGCAGAACGGGGGGTTTGAACGTGTGAAAATTTAAAAACGTAAMAAGTTTTGCACCGTTTTTTTGTTACAAACACCAATGAACAGCAGGACAGGAGACAGAAATCCAGTTAAAAAATGGGAAAAATGCTTTTCAACATTAAAAACAACAATTAGATTCTTTGTTTTGTGTCTTTGGAAAAAAAAAAGTTTCAAAGCCATAAAATGCAGCTGTAATTGTCTAACTCAAGCTGAGAGACCCCTGGTTGTTTAAAGCTTTACCGACAAGAAGAATTTAAATTTCAGACCTCAGRGGAGAATCCTGGAAGTATAACTACATGAAGAGGGTTGGTGTGAAAGAGGAGGATGATGGTGAAATGATGAGATGGAGCCAGATGTTCTGCTGTAGCGACCACTGAAGGAAGCAATCAAGAGAAGAAGCGAAAGAGTCAATTCAATTAGTGACACTAAAGCAAAAATAACAGTAAAAGGTGTAAAAACATTTAAAAAACTCCAAAATAATCATTTCAGACATAAAAAAGGGCTGCAAAACTTCAGGATAAATCTGTGTTAATTAGTTTGGGTCAGAATGGGACAAAACCAGTGTGGCTTCTCCGTCAGATAATCCTCCCCACAACTTTACTTCCTCCTCTCCCCACAGAGTCCTCCTCTAAAAGCCTGCAGAAAGTGTTTTAACAAACATCACAGCTGGTGTTATGAAGTGGCTCTAACAGGAGAGATTTGCCTTTCTCTCTGAGGAATATTAATTAGCCCTTAAGCCGGGCGTCTTTAAAACACATTAGCATGATGTGCTCTGCTAATGATGCTCCTCCAAAAACAAAACAAAAAAAAGAGTCGAACATTTCATTTGGACCAACAAGAGCTGAACGAAAGTGAGCTCAGCTGTTTTGGCTGAGGAACACTGTTTAGACATGATTGGCTAAAGTAATGAGTGTGAATAAGACCCATGTTTTTTTATTTATTTATTTATCTTTGGGCTTTCATTCAAAGGAGAGAAAAAAAACAACAGCTGAAATCACTGATGGCCACCTGCCAACGACCTGCTAAATTATTGACCATTGTTTGTTTGGCTGAAGGTTTTGGACAGATTAGCGCTGCGCTCCCAGATGGAGAAGCTAATCGGCTGCTTTAAGAATAATCGCTTCAAATTGCTTGTGTATCGCTCCACGTTTTGGCTGCTCAAAGGGAAAGCGAATAGATTGCTATCTGCTTGACCTCTGCGAGCAAAACCAGAGATTAGTGATGGTGAGGATAAACCCAGCAGACACTTTGATAGGTGCTCCTTTTTTTCTCCCCCCTTGTGGAAACAGATCTTCGAAATGTTGGCTCCAAAAGAACCCGAACACATTGTCCTCTTTAGAAACATTATTCTTCGTAAAGAAGCCGTTGGCAGATGGCTGCACGGTGGTTCGGAAAGGATGGATGTGGTTTTAGCAGAGATACTCGAGTAGGTGATTACAATTTTGTGATTACTGGGGGGGGAAAAAAGGTGCCAGAGCCTGGCTCCCACACCAGCAGCAGCCTGGATTGTTGTCACAAAGCAGAGCGTATCCGTGTCGTCGTGGTGTTTGGGCCAAGTTCTGTCCTTCCATCTGAACACTGCAGATAAATCAACACCAAATCCGATGAGTTACTAGTCATCATTAGTCCAATTTTTGTTTGTACAGTTGCGGCTTTTTGGACTTTTCATTGTTTTGATTATTCTGGAAACCAACAAAATTAGTTTCATGAGGGGAAAAAAAATTGTCCAAGATGTCTTTTTATAACTATTTTCCCCGACTTTATAAACTTCCAGTGCATTGCATTTAATTACAACTTAAATGCTACAAGGTTCAGAAGGCGTGTGCTGAAGCACAAACACAAACTACTAACACCCGCCTCAAAGTACTACAATATAATTGGCTAATGAGAACATATGTGACGCCAGAAAAGCTTAATAAGTATAATGGTGCCATCCCAGACCTGTGTACTAGATGTGGAGAAGAGAAGGGAACATTCTTCCATTGTGTTTGGAAATGTAAGAAAGTTCAACAATTCTGGAGGGAGATTAAACAAGCTCTAGAGGCTATATTAGATATAAAACTAGCTTTGGACCCCAAATTGTTCATCCTAGGTTTGTATCCTGATAGACATTATATGTCGAGAAAAATAATTACTGCCGTGGATTTATGTTTACAACTTGCAAAGAGAGTCATAGCACTTTCATGGAAGAGTACCACTAAGCCGAATTTCATTACCTGGATTAAAGAAATGTCCACAACATTACAATTGGAAAAGATTACTTACATTATAAAAGGGTAACTATCACTATTTCAAAATATTTGGGGTCCTTTTATGCAATATATATTGAGCATGGTTGTGAGGGGTGGGGCGGATGAAGGATAGTTGGTCCCCTGCAGTGCAGTGTCCTAGGATAATGTCTTTTATTTGTRTACTTGATTTCTTTACTTTGAAATATACATTCAAGATTGTATTTTCTGAACCACCACTAAAATAATTTGGGCTAACTCTTGAAAATATGGAAACCGTTGTTACCGTGTTTGTTGTTTTCTTTTCTCGGGGTCATCATGGGGTAGGGGGTTAAGGGAGTTGGTTTGCTTTTCTTATAAACTCTGTGTGTAATAAGTGCTGCTCTAAGACATCTCAATGTCTTGACTGGCAAAGAAAGGCAAGTTGAATGATGGACAATAATTTAACCACTCTTTTTCCTTTGATACGAGAGCACGCTTATGTCCTGTACATTATAGAAAGCACTGTTGTAAAACCAATAAAGATAATGTTGGAAAAAAATGCTAGAAGGTTCTAGCATTCCTAACAGGAACACATATCACGTCATCTTACCTGCCACAGTTTCAGACTATCACAATATGTTGAGAAATAATGGAGTAGTAGTTCTTTTTGGGCAAAATTTAAGATTCAACATGTCAGATTTGTTTTTTGTTTTTTTTTACTACTACATCAAATTTGAGCTCAATATTTGTTAAGTTGGCGGCGCTAGCGCCACGTTTGTGTCAGCTAACGTTGATTAGCTACGGCGGCCTTCTTACTCCAAAAGTTCATCTGTTTCAGACACACAGTGGTTCAGTTTTGAAAATTTCCTTCAAATCTGTGCAGTGGTTCATGAGACTGACTCCAGACACTGAGGAGCACTTGAGGATATATGTTGTGAATGCCTCTCACCAACAAAAACACCAAATTTTAGCTCAATATCTGTAAAACTGACTGAACTATAGCCATTTTGAGGTTTTCTAAGAAATGTGGCGGCCATCTTGAAAGGTGTTGTATCCATAAGTTATTTATTGGTAGACGTATGTCCAATAATTACGCTCTGAATGTTTCACTGAAATTTTGTCCAGTGGTGCATGATACTCTGCAGCTTCTTCGATCGCTGCTTGGACTCGACCACCTTTTCTTTTTTAAATCACAATTTCCTGCCAAACCGCCTCCTACAGCCTCCATCTGCACTTGACTGCAGACCGACGTCACTAGAATCACTGAAGAGAACCAAGACATCCCGATAAACTAAAAGGCTTGTGTGCAAATCTTGTTACTTGCTGCTGTGAAACAGATGCAAACTTTCAAGTTTCTCCAGCAGAAGAGCCTCCAAACAATAGACGCAAAGAGAAATTTGGGTTTGAAAGTTTCGAAGTACTAATTTCATCTCCTAAAGTGTGTTAAAAAAACAATACAGGAACGCTTGAAGAAACTAAATGTCAGCACCTGAAGATAATTACTGCTGATTGCTAATCACCACAACCTTATCAGACCCCAGCTGAGATGCTAAATGAATGCTACGAGAGCGTAAAATGGTGCACATTCGAATGCACGCCATTAAAGATGAGACTTGCTTTAGAAGTTTTTATTTAAAACCGCATTAAATATCATCAAATATATATATACTTTTAGCCTGTTAACCACATAATTTGAATGAAAGAAATCAGTTCATGGACATTTAAAAGTATTGCTTTTACTTCTATGTAAAATGTGGCTAAAAAAAACCCTGTAGAGTCACTATTTTTGTCTGTCTGCTGCAAAACATCGACAAATCTGAACTATTTTTTTACATTAATAACCTCATATACCCCTGAGATTTTTCCAGTTCGGCTCATGGTGAGGGTGTGGCGCCAGAAACCAGGGGCGACTCTACATGTGTCCATCTGTTTGGATTCCCGTGTGAACTTGGCACTCTGTGGCCTCCATCTGCTGCACTTTGGATCTCCCACTGAATGAGGCTCAAATAGGAAGCTTTGGTGAACGAAGTCGGTCATGTCAGGCGTTTGGGTTGTATAATCTAAACGGACTGACTGGCCAGCAAATTCAGAGATTGATGTTTATGGCCCCCCCAGTCAAAATACGGTATATATACTTAGCATAAAAAGTGTGGTAGATTATTTCCTTGTTGAAACATTGATTTTTCACAATAAATATTAAAGTGGGCGCCTGACTAGCAGCACCTGGGGGTACCAGAAGCTCAAAACAAGTGTCAATAACAGCAAAATAAGTTGCTTGTCAGAGAAAGTTTGCTAATTTTTTCATGTGCACAACCCACATACTCATCCCACAAATACACTGCAAAAACTGCCCATCTTACCAAGTTTTAAAATCTTATATCAGCCAAAAAGTCTTTTTGATCCTGTTTTGAGACTGATTTACTAAACAAGAACTGATTGTGTAAGAATAATAATCTTGTTTTCAGAATGTGTATTTTTTGCCATTTCAGTAGAAAACAAAACTTAATGTTAGTTTCTTAATTTCTGCATCATCAGTGGCTTTATATATATATATACACTCACCGGCCACTTTATTAGGTACACCACGCTAGTAACGGGTTGGACCCGCTTTTGCCTTCAGAACTGCCTCAAATCTTCGTGGCATAGATTCAACAAGGTGCTGGAAGCATTCCTCAGAGATTTTGGTCCATATTGACATGATGGCATCACACAGTTGCCGCAGATTTGTCGGCTG
>NW_013952445.1:179798-191090 GCF_001266775.1 Austrofundulus limnaeus
TTTTCAGACTAACAAGACAAATAATCTTACACATTCTGAAAACAAGATTATTATTCTTACACAATCAGTTCTTGCTTAGTAAATCAGTCTCAAAACAAGATCAAAAAGACTTTTTGGCTGGATACAAGGTTTTAAAACTTGGTAAGATGGACGTTTTTTGCAGTGTGCATGTTCCTTACAAATGTGGCACCATTTAAAAGGGAAACTAACAGGCATTCTGACAGTAAAAGATTTTTTTCCAAGAAGCATTGTTACAACAAAGAAATTATTTCAAACACACACGTCCTTACTTTTTGTGCCTTTTCATTCCCAGACCAGAAGTTTGCTCTGTTTTATTTCCTCCTAAGTTTCTCCAGATAAAAATTCTCTGGATCAACTTCATCACATTTCTTCTCCGAGTTGTCCACTGGGCTGCCAGCATCGTGAGCTTTGCCCTTTTATTGCACGGCGCCCGAATTCAGATGAGCCGATGGTTCACCTTCCATTGTTTTCCTGTTCGTGCGAACAAAAACTGTTAATAAAGACAGATTTATTTGCTTAAATCAGATTATAAAAGGCATGTTGAAGGAGTAAAACATATAAACAGCTTGATCCCATCCGGCACAATTCAGCTTTTGGACCGGAGGGGTTAACCCATCTCCACCCGTACACGCAGAGATCTGAATGGCATTATTATCTTTTCGCAGCCTGTGATCCCTCAAAAACCTACGGAGTCCGCCCCGGTTGGATGAATATCCTCTTGCAGAAACACTGTGGTTCAAGAGGTGAGTTAAAAAAAAAGAAAAAGAAACCCTGCGAACGAACGACTTCACAGAGCGTTCAAAGCCTTTCTGACCGAGCCAACAGAGGTATTGGTTTTTACACCTGACTTTAAAGGAAGACAGTGAAACAAGAAGACAGATAAGGGATGAAAGGATTCTTTCAGGCAAGTATAAACATCAGATTTGGGTTAAAAAAAGTGAGGGAAAAAGGCAGCCATGTCACCATTTTCATCTTATGAACAGCTCACCTACACGTTTTTCCCCAAAGTTTTTTTGAATTGTATATTCAAACAAGAGCTGCATCCATCCAATCTGGGTGTCTGAGGCACGAAGTGTAAAATAAAATGATAAAAAATGTCACTAACATGTTTTCATTATTTAGCTCACTTTTTGAGTGTAAAATCTTCCTCCTGTGACAAAAGCAATCGCTGACACCGAAGCCGCTCACGCTGCTGAAGACGGCATTTAAAATTCAAACACAAAATGTGTTCATTGGAAACAACGTGGATGGTACCTGTGGTCCGGCAGTTTGAAGTGCGGCTCGGACACTGATCGCAGCTGCAAGTTTGACGCCCTGTAGGGAAACTGTGATAGCATTAGCAGCGATGGTGGTTGCTATTGTCTCAGGATGATGATGTCATAGCAAGAGCCAAGAACTAACAGAAGAGGCTGCGTTCCATTCCAAAATACAAGATTTCATTTAGATTTAGAATTTAATACTTACGTAATACAACATTGAAATTTAATATTTAGCAATAATTAGATAAGTACTAACTCTTGATACACATCACTTAAAATAACCAGACTATTTTTTCTTTACTATCAAGCTGCTTTTGAAAGGAGTCCATACTGATAATATAAAAACAAGGAAAGTGCAACCCGCTTGGAAGACATGACCTCTTTAAAACGTGCCTGGATGAACTACTAGAAGATCTGAGGGTCTGAGTTGAAGTATACTGAGGAGTCTGAATGTGCAAAGCCTTAAAAGRTAATCCCTAGATTCAAACTTGACTTAAAAGCTGAGCCAAAACAAGTTTTTTTTCTCTCTCCTGATTTGTGCTGTAAGTTAGTGATCAACGATCAGAAAARCTGAAAGTAAAACGGCAGGCAGTCTGCATGAATGTGGCCACAGATTTAGCTGAATTTGTTATTATTGACCTAGAGGTAGTACATGAAGCAAGAATAGAAGTGGTTCGAAAACAGAACCCTGAGGTACACCACCTGACAGGTCAGTGTTGAATGAAATTAACTCTGATCAGGAAAATGACCTTTATTGCTCACGGTTGCAGCCAGCAGTAGCTCAGGGTATGAACTCGTCAGTCTCCACATGGCAGGAGACATTTTCCAGACACTAAAAGCATGTGATATAAAGCTACGTTTAACTTGTTTTGGTCTCATTCCTTGAACCGCTCGCCCCCTCTGTTGTTACTTCGCAGTTTAAACATGAAGCGTGACTTCAATTATACTGTATATGTAATGTCCTTGTATGATGCAGCCCCACTTCTCTCTATCAATTACGAATCTGGACAAAGCATAAATGAAAACAAGCCGGTCTGTTAATGCGGCGCCGCTTAGTCTTTAAAAAAATAACCATCTCAATTCCAGGTCTAAATAGGCAGAGCAGAAAGTGGTCTAAAATCAAAGCATGACCGACAGGGTCCACATGAGAGGGTGGGTGTTTCCTAATGAGACACAGCAGATGGTCACATGAATATTCCCAATTAAAGGTCCTACTTTTATGTTGGGTGTTGCACAACATTAAAGTGGAATAAAAGCAGTGTTTATAATGCATTTAAATTCACATTCAGGTGTTTATTTTATTCTAATGCTGCAGCTTTAGCGTGAACTTAAAAAGCCAAACAAGGAACAAGACAAGGCTCTTTATCTCTGGACCTCAACAGCTGCTATCATGGGTGCCACTTTTGTCCAAACAACACGGTAGATGCATTATGAATTCAAAAGTGGGGTCGCTTGAGCTGATAGGGACCTTCTCTGAGTTAAAAATAGCCCCGTCAGGAACTATTGGTCTGACTTGGGGAGCTGAACCTGCTGCCCTTCAGCTTGGCCTGCAGAGAGAGAGAAAAAGCATTTTTTTTTTTTTACTTTCAGACATGAGCAGAATGTCAGAGGAAGCTCTTGTTTTGAAGTAAATTGTAATGATTATTTTGATGACAGGTGTTATCAGCTGGTCTGTGGGTGTTTTTTTTTTTACTGTTCACACAAGTTCAAGTCGTTGGAGGAGTAATAAATGAAACACGTAGGTTATATTAATATGAGCAAGACTGACATTGTGACAAAGCGCGTTGTTCAACAAAACAAATCTTATTTGCAGAAATCTGGTGCAAAATAACTGATGCCGTCACTGTTGCAGAACACCAACTGTCACATAAATCCAAGCAGTCTGGAGCAATCTCTGCTTTGTGATATTGTAAGAAATAGTTCAGATTTTACAAAGTGGGGTTCTGTGGAAAGCACCAGTGTGCACAGCTAACTAAAAAAAAACTATCTTCACTAACCATTAA
Organism: Austrofundulus limnaeus; assembly: GCF_001266775.1. Taxonomy (NCBI): domain Eukaryota; kingdom Metazoa; phylum Chordata; class Actinopteri; order Cyprinodontiformes; family Rivulidae; genus Austrofundulus; species Austrofundulus limnaeus. The sequence goes on from NW_013952445.1 coordinate 183,082, forward strand.
TCCGCAAAACAAGAATCTTAGCTCTGCTTATGTTGAATGGAAAAAATAAAGAAATTAGAAGAACTAACGCTAACTATTAAGACGATTAGCAGTCATCACTGGTGGGACTGACTGGTGAGATCATTTGTGGTAAATTGGCCAATCCAAACCAGTTACAGCTCTAACTTGTATTACTTCCAGCTGATCCCATTCAGAATAAAAGCATTTGAGCGCATTTGTATTTTCAAAAATACAAAAAAAAAAAATAAAATAAAATAAAAAAATCGAAGTTGGTCAAAGAAGAAATAGCAAATACTCCCTTTACTACATTATATACGTAGTTATTTTTGTAGTCATTATTTAAATATTGATAAATGTTATTTTAGTTTTTTGATGCTCAAGTTTAGTCGCTAAAAATGCTACATGCACTCAGTRCCTGACGTAGCACTACTTGTAAGAGGAGATAGCTTTTATTACATTCAGGCTAAATGGCATGAAAAGTTTTACAACTGCAATTTTTTTAACAATTAAGCCAAAAATGAGTGAAAGCTAAATGGTCTGCAAACAGTTCGCAAAATTTGAAAACAAAAAAAAAAAGCTAATCTGCTGAATGAGAAGCTAGTTCTGCTATTAGAGGGTCAGCAGAACTCATGACTGGTGAAAATGTTGTGAAGGTCAGTCTGAGTGATCTACAACAGGTAAGATATTCATTATTTATCACCTTTATAGAGAGTCCTACTTTAAAACGATCTTGAACTTGTTTTACATAAAAGCCTGAAAATGATTTTTGAGTTTTTTGCTTTCAGCAAACTCATGAAGAACTAAAAAGTGACAAATCCACATGAATGTGTTTAAAGGATTTTGTTGGAAGCAGTTATGAAAGTTCACCCTTGGTTTGTTTTTGTGGTTTTGGACTTTGGAAGCAGCCCCCCTGCTTTAAATCATCCGAGAGACAGCTTAGTGTGAGTAACGGTGCAGCCATGCGCTCGACCTCCAGCGCCGCTGACGCCACCACTTTTGAAAACTGCATCTGGGAGAATCCGGCAGGGCGAGAGGTTATCTTCGCCCATGACTTCAACATCATTTAACTGCACTGACAAAAGGAAACAGAGAAATGAGAGCCAGAGATGTGCGATTTAACTCCATCCTCACAGGTAAAAACGGGAAGCAAGAACAGCCAAATGAAGTTAATCAATTCCTTTTTATTCCCTGGAAACACAATAGGAACAAACATGATCCAGTATCATTCGTTTTGTTTTTTTAAAATGATCATTTTACAGAATGACTTATCTACAAATGCATATCATCATCATCATCATCATCATCATCATCATCATCATCATCACAGTTTGAGTATTTCACAAAACAGAGCAAAAGCAGCAAAATGACAGACGTTTTCATTTATTTCATTCTTTTTCTAAACCGTTCAGCACTTGCACATATTAAACAGTGTCTTCATTCACACTCATTGGCTCATTCATTTTCACAAAGCTGCAGCATGGCTTCATTTCAAGGCGGTGGAGCGCAGAAAGTCTGGGATAAGCAAGCACTCGGCCTGATTTGGGCGAAAATCCGGAGACGAGCATCGGAGAATCACGGGGACTTAATTAGGATGTGGTGCAGGCATCTTCAACAAACGGATTCGGCAGCAGAAACCTCCTGTTTATTTAGGAGGGACCTAAATTTAAGGCAAAAATTCATTTTCGTCCTGAAAAACAGTTAGTTTCAAAACGAGAGGGGGAATTAAGATCTCCAGGTTTGCTGGAAGCAGTTAAAAAAAAACTGATGCTATTTTTTTGAAGAGAAGTCAGCTTGGATGTAATAAAAGTAGACTCCCATCAAATGCAGAGCACTTCTGCACTGCTGCAGCAGAGAGCCTTTAAGGTCTCTGTGACCTCAATACTTTCATCTTCATTCACGTAGTGGTCCACTTCTGCATCGCCTCGGGGTGAATGGTAAAGGGATGGGCCTGTCATGACCCCTTAAAAGAAGGAAAAATTAAAAAAAGGGATGAGGAGCTTATGTTTTGTGACAGCTTCAGCAATCAGATGGAATGAAGAGAGAACGAAAAAACAAAACACGAAACATGGCACGGCGTAACGAAGCTGCTCTCCCTTCCACCCTGCTGGGTTTAGAGCTCGAATAATAAACCACAAATCATCTGCCGAGGGGCGCTGTCCTGTATCGCTGGGAGGTACTGAGCTGCGGGTGTTTTCGTGCGATTTGGAAGGAACGGGCTCGACAACAAGCTCCGGGYGGACGGCTGAAGTGAGGCGTAAAYGCAAAAAAACAAAAAACAAAAAGCTTTGAGGGGTGGGAGAAGGCACACAAGCAGCCATGCACACATCCAATTTTAAATATTCAGCACAGGTGCACAAATAAGCTATAAAATAAAAATGCAGGACACTGGCACACCAGCTCATTCAGAAAATGATGTCAAATAAAAGAACAAAAATGGAACAGCATTGCACTTTGTCCCTGGATAGATTTCTGTTTGCTTTCCTGAGCTACATCTACTCACCCCCCGTTCTCCCTCTGATTAGTCTACACTTGATTTACCTCTAAAGACTCAGCGAAGCTACTAAATAAATCTCAATAAAGAGGAGTGTACAAAAATACCTCAACATTTTAGTCTCTGATCTCACAAAAATCCCATCCTGTACATCAAGTCTTTTTACACGCAACAGTTTGAAACAAGGAATGATTAAAATGCCACAGACTAGAGATGGATCTATTAATCAGCAAATAGACGCTTTTAAAAATCGGCAAGTAGAGATGTCTTTGCAAGCTCAGTTATTTACCAAATATAAACAAGCTGCTGCAACCAAATTACAGTTTAGAATGCTTTTATATACTTTTAAGTGTTAATTTAGGTGAAGCCATTGTTTGATTTTGTTAAACAAAAGTCACGTTTTGACATTTTTTACGTGTTGCATCGATCAGCTGACATTTTTTTTTGAAAGGTCGACCTCTACCAAAAATCTTATTTAAAAAAATAATAGACTTAATTAAGTTTTTCTAAATAAGCACAGATTTTGGTCAGTATGTATTTATTTTTCTAAATAACTACCGTACTTAACTTAAATACACATATTGGAAAAACCATTGGAAAAAACTTGTACACTTAAAAATATTTATATATATGTAAAAAAAACTTTGTTGCCTGAAAGAAAATCAAAAAACCAACTAAAATGTGGGAGCTGGTTGTAGCAGCTGCTACTGCATCTTTCTTATTTGCACAGGCCGATATCAGCCAATTAATCCATCTTTCTCTATTTTAGGGTTCTAAGACATCAAAAACAAACAAACAAACAAACAAAAAAAAGCTATACACCCGGGACAGACTTCATCAAGAAGACTAAAATGTTTGAGGCATTCAATTTTCATAAATTAGGATCAAAGACAAAAAAAAGTGTGATTTACAATAATTCATAAAAACTAAAACATGGGCAAATAAAACAAATAAATTAAATAAACTGGCGAGAAACAAAAATTACATTCAGTTTGGAAGACAGCAGTGCATTTCAACCTTTATGTCATTTTACATATTTTAGAGCTTGATTCTAATTTATTGTAACTGAAGAGCGAGTCCCCCCCCCCCCACCACACACACACACACACACATGGGTACAGGGAACATCACAAAAATGCTTCCTGAAATTCAGCACCTGTGCCACACGGACGGGCGATTCCGCTGATGGGGGACGCCTCGCTCCACCAGCTTGATCGTAAGTGCTGTGCTGAGCAGGTGGGGGTGGAGGGGAGAAAAACAACAAAAAATAAATAAAAATAAAACAAAATAAACGGGTGGAAGAAATGCACCGGTGGCACACGGGGTCCAATCATGCCAGGGCGGATCTGTTTTTAACTTCAGTACAGCTGAGCCGAGAAAGCAGATCCTCAAAAATACACTAGGCTTGACTGATGGGACTTCAGGGGACGAGGAGACTTCTATTCAGATTGTTTTAATACGATTCATTTACTGGCAATTGTGATTCAGGAAGAGTTCGGAAACATCTGTGATAACGCCATCCAGATTAAAGCAACGAGTCCGCTTGGCAAGGCTTCAGGGAGACCGACGTGAGCCAGAAGGGGCGTAGCTGAGGCGATGGTACCATATGGATGGATCAGATGGTTCAAGTAAGCTTGGAGACTTTCTCTTAAAAACAGACAGAAACGAGCCATTCAGAGTTCTCACGTCCCACTGGCACTTACAGCACGTTTACTCTTTCATACTTTTAGGTCTGGGGCTTTCCCCAGGCCAGTTCTTTGCTTCACTTCGACCTGACCCCATCATCTGGATTCTTCTGCTCCTTGATGAGTTTTTCAATCTCAGCCCCCAAAGTCTGCAAATTCTCCTGAGAAACAAGGAAAAAAAAAAGTACATGAGTTACAGGTAGTGCTGGTCAACTTAACACAAAAAGAATGGAGTTTCTTTTTCTTTTCTCTTTTTGTTAAGACTGGAGAAACCACTTGTTGCCATAAAATAAAATAAAAAATAAAAATAAAAAAGCTTCCTTTACAACTACACTGTGTTAAGTCTTGATTTGGCTTTGTCACAGCATTTTGTTTTGCATTACTGTGTTTTATTTTTAAACTTTAATTCCTGTTTTGTACTAATCATTTTTCACTCACTGAAATAAAAAAACTCTCCACTTGCACTTTATCTTAATTTGTGGTCCCCCTTCAAGCTTTTGTGTTTGTGTGTGTGTGTGTGTGTGTGTGTGTGTGTGTGTGTGTGTGGTGGGGGGGGGGTTCTTTAAGTTTGACACAATAGGAAGCTGACTGGATGAAAAACGTGAAGATGTTTATCAAAGCCTGTGCCCACGTGGATTTTTAAAAGTACTGAGGGAGCAGAGAGTCAAACATCAAGGAAGCTGCAACAATACAAGCAGACAGAATGGTGACATGTTCTGAAAGTGTGGGTGTGACAGAAAACGAAAGCGTAGGGTGGGATTATTCTGTTCTTTTATGCTCAACTAAACTCCCATCTTCTAAGAAGACCATTTAATTTGCTGTCTGAATGTTGTTTTTAGATCAGAGGTGGTGATTCTTGTCTCATTTTCACACTAAAAATCTTACTTTCAAAAACAGACAAAGCCTCACTTTGAGTCTTGCCTTTAAGTCCCCTTTATAATAATAAATAATAACACATTAGTGTTATATAAAGCTTTTTGAGACCCTCAAAAATAATTTACGATTTCATGAATCAGTCATTCACACACACACAACAGTAAGCTACAATGTAGCCACAGCTGCCCTGGGGCACACTGACAGAGGCGGGGCTGCCGTACTGCGCCACCGGACCCTCTGACCAGTAGTAGGCAAGGTGGGTGAAGTGTCTTGCCCAAGGACACAACTGAGACAGCTGGAATGGGGGATCAAACCAGTAACTCAGTAATTCCAGGAAGACTCCCCGCTCTGCCACAGCTGCCCCGTACAAAAAGCCAGATTTATAGGTCTTTGTAGGATGTTGGACAGGTGTAATGAGGTGGTTTGTTGTTCTGGTGGCAGCATGTTGGGCTTCTGGATGGAGTCTGAGGAGCCGGTGGTGGTAGCAGGTGCATTATGTTGGGTGTAAGCTACCTGTGGACAGCAACAATTTGTTTTTAAAGTCTTGTCCATCTATTCATACTGTTCCACATACTCCAAGTCGGGTCATGGGGTCACAGCTTGAGCTAGGGGGTCCAGACCTCTCTTTCCCCAACCACTGCTTCCAGCTCTTCTGGGAGGATTCCAAGGCGAGCCCCGGTCTCCTCCCGGTCAGATATGCCCGAAGCACCACCCCCACATAGAAGACTCCAGGAGACATCCTCACCAGATGCCCGAACCACCTCAAATGGCTCCTCTGAATGTGGAGGAGCAGCGGCTCAACTCTTCCCTGGATAACTGAACTTCTCACACCATCTCTAAGGATGAGTCCAGCTGGCTACCCTGCAAAAAAAACTCACTTCGACCGCTTGTATTCACAATCTTGTTCTCGCTGTCATTACCCAAAGTTTGTGGCCATAGGTGAGGGTAGGAATGTAGACCGACCGGTAAACAGAGCTCCATAAGAGCTCAGCTCCAAAACGCTGCAGAAGCTGCAGCGATCCATCTATCAATCTCAAGCTCCATTCTTCTTGTAAACAAAACCCCACGATGCTTGAACACCTCCACACCAACTCAGAGAGAGCAATCCACCCTTTTCTAACTGAAGACCACAGACTCATTTCAAAGTCTTATGTGTGTTTGTTTATTCTAGACTTATGACTTTGGCAACTTCAAACTGTTCTTTTAGTTTTACTTTTAAAACATGTATTCACTCCTTTTTGACTTTTAGGTCAGCAGTGGGGCTCTACATTTACACTGGGCCTGTGGGCCAGCTATGCTGCCTTCACTGGAACCAGCACCTTGCAACAATCATCCACATTCTGGTAAAATCTCCTTCACATCATGACAAGACTACAGACTGAGGAGACTACAGTACTCACGCCTGAGCTATAACTCCATCAGCATCCTGCTAATGTGGCGTAATCTTTTTGTGCATATCTCCTCCAGGCACGGTCCGAGAGAGTCATGGGCTCATGAGGGAGGATCTTGGTGGGAATGTGTTGCTGATATATAGACCCTGCAGCACAGGACAGCTTCTCAAAAAAAAGTGGACAATGGACTGAAGCAGGGTCAGGGTTGCCTTCATACTAAAGGAAGTTTGCCAAAAATAAAAATGATCCAGTCATATTTTAACTAGGGGTGTAAGAAAATATCGATACACTGAAATATCACGATATTTCATTTCCCGATACTGTATCGATATTCTAAAGCCCTGTATCGATTTTTTATTAAGGTTTAAAATGTCAACTTTCCTGCCAGCCATTCATTTTATGTTGTAGTTCAGCCTCTGACCACTAGTTGGCAGCAGTGAGCCAGCCATTTGGCTCCTCTACCTCTTGAGCGCCAGAGAGTAAGAGAGCATTAGCATTGTAAGTAAACATTAGCTTCATGCTCCGATAGTTGAATCTGAACGGAAAAGACCGACACCCTCTGCCTTCTAAGCTGAGGTAAGGTTACAAACAGTTACTTATTTGTCAGAATGTCTGTATTTTAAGACAAATTAAGTGTCTTGTGCGCTCTTTTTTCCAACTGTAGTCAGCTTTCACGTTACGCATATAGCGCATGCGTCTATCACCTTGAGCGAGCTCGGCACTCCCCCCGTGACATAAAACTCTGTCTGTTGCTCTCAATAGCTACGTTTACATGGACAAAAGTAATCGGATTAAACAACCGTTTGGAATAAAAATGCGTCATGTAAACAGCCCGTTCCGTTTATTCTGATCCAATGGAGCTCGATCCAAATGAATTTTTAATCCGAATGAAAAGGGTGGGTTATGCCGATTGATAATCGGAATGACGTTCATGTGTCATCTTATTCTGATTGTAGAAAACTGACCTGTGTGCGCTTGTCTGCTGACTTTCATTCACCCGGTTAGAGGAGGTGAAACAGCAGCGCTCCAGCTGCGTAGCACCGCACAGAACTTTTCCTCCTCGCTCTCTTAACAGATGAAAAAGGAGGCAAACAGCAGACGTTGMTTCGCAAAAAATAAAAAGCACGTATTGCTTCATCTGCAGGCTGCAGCTCAACCGAGGAGTAACGGCGTCTCTACCGTTATTAAAAGCTGACATGGGTCCGTCCTGAGCGCATAGAGGAGCGTTGTTTACGTTTGTAACACGGAACTTGAGCTGAACGTTTACAACACTGCGCATGTCCTGACTTTTATTATGAATAAAACTCCGGTGCATGTAAACACTTTTCATGACTGGATTGTGTCCATGTAAACAGTACATTCGGATTATTTAATCTGAATACATTTCAATCCGATTAAAAAATTTTGTGCATGTAAACAGAGCTAATGTCCGGCTGATGATCGCATCAAAGTCCATGTACTTTATCCTGCTGTGTTCGCTTCAAAAACAGTTTAACTCATTTAGCTTCTCAATTTCTCAACTGGTTTTCTTCAGGACCTGCCCTGCTGTTCGACCCACAGTTATAC
>NW_013952445.1:191346-196787 GCF_001266775.1 Austrofundulus limnaeus
AAAAGCTGCAAAAAATATATTTTCAAACTATTTATTGGCAAATTTAGTCTAATAATTGAAAACATGGATTAAATATGAAACAAATAAAATAAAACACATACAAAGCAGAACACAGCTAAATGTATCAAAAGTATGTCTATATAATGTTAGACTTTTGAGAATTTTTGGACCAAAAATATCGCAATATATCGCCTTGTTTACAGTATCGAAATATATCGGGATATATCGGGATATATCGGGATATATCGTATCGTGACCCCTCTGTCATGATATGTATCGTATCGCCAAATTCTTGCCAATACACAGCCTTAATTTTAACTGAACACAGCGGTCATGGTGAATGGAGTGGAACTATAATCCAGTGTGAAGGGGCTTAGCGTGTAATTTAGTAAAAGAAAAACCTGAATAACACTGACATTAAATTAACACCTTTTTTATGATTTAGTCTAAAAAGCAAACATAAAAAAGCTGTTTCCTAAAAGTTTGAGTAGACTTCTAAATCAAAAAAGGGCAAAAATGTCCTAAGGACGATACATATCACATGTGGAAGATTTATTATGAATACTGAAACATCTGTACACCAAACCTTTTATCGTAAGACTTTGAGGAAAATGACTTCTGAACAAAGAAAGGTTGGCTGTGGTGCAGGAGTACGATCGCTCTGCAGGGCCTAAAGAACTAAAAAAAAAAGCTCTGCATTAATATTCTGCATTAGCAGAATGCACATAAGTGTAAGGTGGAGTCATCCAGGGATCCTGCGGTCTCCTGGGCTCATGTGGGTGTGAGAACTAAAGAGCTGAGTTCAAATTTCTTTATGAGAACAGACATAAAAGGTAAAAAAGAGAGAAAGCACCATCAGGTCTACCAAGGTGAAAACCAGTGGAAAAAACAGCTGAATGCAGCTTTGCAAATATTTGTGCATCTCTGCATTTCAGCGGAACTGCTAACAATTCATCTAATCTGCTGTCTGCAGTGGTTTTTAAAAACCTAAATATTAGAACACAACAAATCTGCCCTGAGAAGCACTCGTAGCTTCTGTTTAGGTCTTTTGATTAGAGAGAACAGTCAAAAAGTTTTAACGACCGTGACTCGCCCTTTTTCACACACGAGATATGAAACATTAATGGCTTCATCAATCTCTGGACGTGACAGCGTTCAGTCATTCACACATGGGTCACTTTTAATGTTCCTCATACTTCATTCAGCCTGTGACAGGGATTTAAAAAAGCCACGGTGCACGTGACACTTGTTACCCGCATGAGATTAAACGATATATTGGGTTAGGCAGCCTGAACACCCTGAGAGAGACAGCTTTCACACTGAAGTGGTTTTTTATGTCAGCTTAACCAGTGTTAGATCCTCTGAGAGGTTAATTGCACTACTGTAACATAACTGTCCATCTTTCCCTCTGTCTGATTACACTCTTTCAGATGAGAAGCTGCATCGTCACAAAATTATATATAAAAAAATAAGACAGCATGTGGGAGCAGTGACAAACCCTCAGCTACAGCTCACACACATTTAAACAAAGTTCTATTTGGATCAAACGCCGAGGAAAAAACAGAAAGCATTGGCTTCCTTAAAGAAATGCATGTCACCCAATCCTTTGAAGCAGAAATTTAAATCATCCACAGTTGTAGTTGTTTTGTATGGAAGAGCATTGCATTCACCAAAGAAAAAAAATACTCTGGATCAATTATGAGATAAGAAAAAAGTTGAGGAGAGTTATAGCTGACCTGCACTACAGAAAAAGTGGACAATGACTGCGCTATTTGATTTGCTAGGTTTTTATTTCCTCTTAGGGATGAGACACTTGGTCCCGTTTCATCCCTGCGGTTCAGAACTTTTAATAAACTCTGGTAGGCACTTGTGCATTCGGCATCACACAAACACGTCCAGGTGGAACATAAACTCAAAACAATAGTTTGTATTGTTACATCTGTACCTGCTAAAAAGCCCTTTCACTTATTTTTCTGTAATTATACCATCTTTTCTCAATTATTAGGGATGTCCTGATCCAGATTTTTTGGCTCCCGATACAATCCGATTTTTTTTAATGATTAGTCTTTCTGATACCGATCCAATAACTTTATTTCTTTCCAAGTGACAAGGTTGGTAGTTTTAAAGCGAGCCCTGCTGTTCCCACCATGAGAAACATCCTGTTTGCAGATTTTGCAAGCTGCAGTTTCAGCATCGTTTTCCAGTAAAAAGTGTTCCCACACTGTGGACATTAGGAATGTGCGATATGGCAAAAAATTCATATCACGATATACATTATGATAAGTGGCGGTAATGATATATATCACAATATAATTTGCAGATAATTTTTTTCTGCACTCCAYGTGTTTAATCTGTGCGCGCTCCAGCGGGCTGACAATCATCCCGTTTATGCTTTATTTTATTTTTTTGGAAAGACAGTCTGACTGTCAGCCTCTCCCACAGCGCTTCCCCGCTGTACAAGGAGACAGTAAAGGCTGAGTTATAGTCGCGCTTTGGAACGAGCGCGAAGTGGGCGCGGAGTGCGCGCGCATTCGGCCGTGTGTCRTTGCGCTATGACCGCAGGAGAAATGAGGTCCAGACTCAGCGAGCTTTTGTGTGTCCTGGAGCACTACTTCACCTGCACCGACAGTCGCCTCGCTGCGCCATGTGCCGCGGCGAGCGCTCCTCCCGCAGCWGGCGGTGTGACCGGTCGGGAGCACGCGCCGTCACGTAAACATGTAAACAGTTCGGCGTTCATTTTTGCACACCCGAACCAGGTCCGGATTAGTTTTTTTCCCCTCTTCATTTGCGTTGTCAGCCACGCTGCTTCCTGCTTCCTCTGTTTTGACTCCAGCTGGTTACATCATCAAAAATAATTGMGCGGTTGGCCAGCAGGCTACAGATCTCTATCATAGGACAAATTTATATCGTTTCTACYGTATATCGTTTATATCGCGCATTCCTAGTGGACATGGTTGCATACTTGTGTGCGTCTTGACTTCTTAAAGGCAGTTGTAAAGCATGATGATGCTGAAAACTGTCACGAACACTTGATCGGCCTGATCACGACTAAACCCAATTMTACCCGATTTTCAGAAAATGGCCATATCTGCCACCGATACCAATACTGAGTATCTGATCGAGACATCCCTGGTAATTATGAGAGTCGGATCTTGTAATTACAAGAAAAGGAGTCCATTTTTTTGTTTGGTTAATGCAACGCTCTTCTGTAGTTTTGGTCTAACCTTGAAAATAAAGTTAGGCACATGAGATGTCCCACTCAAGAGTGTCTGTTGTGAAGGATCATCAGCTACGTTTAGCTCAATGTTTGGAAAATTGTGTTTGCAATTTCTGTTGCAAGACGTTACAAAGAAGCACCAGGACAGTAATACAGACTCTGACATACTCCGTTTCTGTCAGATTAATGGAAACCTGTTTGTGTGTGAAAAGGCGCTGCTGTGACGTCATAACAGGTTCCGGGGTTGTGGACGACATGGATGCAACAAATGGATTTGCTGTTTGCTCTGAGCTCCACTTATTGCAACAATAATAAAAAAAAGGCCTTGAAGGAATCTGCTCACATTACCCAAACCTTAAAATAATTTTTATCAGGTTTTGTGCACTTACAGAGAGAGCACCTGAGTGGATTGATTGCCGACTGGGAGCAGAATTTACCTTCAAAGTAATGTTCTTCAGCAGCGTGTCCTCCAACACGGCCTGCAGCTTCCTGTTAATCTCCAGCGACAGGTCCAGGGTCAGCCCGCTGTCCGCCGGGTGGGAGGTGTACAGAGACGCCATGATGCCGCCTCGCCGACTCAGATGGGCCTTGTTAATATCTGACGCCTCCGATGAGAGGGCCCCTGTCTCCTCCCTTAGCACATAGCTCTGGATAATTCTGTAGGCAACAGAGAAACGAGGGGGTAGAAATGAGTCAAATCTTGTGCTTCAGAAAGGAGAGTGAGTATCAGCTGGAGACTGTTGAGCAGAGAAAATTGAGAAAGTGGGACTTTGTAATTCGGGAGCTTCTAGGGAGCAATAAACCATTTCAGAGGATGTTACAGGAATGGCAACTCCTGGAGGGAGACGGCCTGCTGGACTCGTGCAACCCAGCAGCCGTTCAGTCATRGTTAGAAAGATTATTATTGTACCTGTCAGAGGAGGAAAGGTAATGAAAACGGCAAAAGTTATAACAGGCAATCAATTAATCAGCAGCGCCTTTTCAGTTTGCGGGAGAAAGCGTGATAAATCTTCAWGGGAATAATTTCTCATCGCCGTAACAATTTAGCGTGAAGGTTACGCCACGTTTATTACAGAGAGGAACAGATAAAAACAGAAAAGAAAAAAGAATTCATTAGCTTAACAGCACCAAACTTCCTGTTGTGTTTGCAGCCAGGAGAGCACCGGCAAAGTGTTTCTATTTCAAGAGGGAGAGCCGTCACTGTGATTCATGTTCATTACTGCTACCTAAATTATCGCCTTTAAATGCAGCCAAAGCTGAAAGGTTTTCTTTTTTTAAATAGTTCGGGAACTTAGAAAGTTTAGGAACCTCTGTGTGAGTCTCATTTGTGAAATCTTCACTCTGCATGTTAAGAGCTATAAAATTAAAAGCTATAAATGGAGCGCGCTCAGTTCAGGGTTGTAACGTCGATGCAGCTCTCTTCTCTTTTACAAAGACCAACAAAAACGAGTGAGCGCAGGTGAAGAAACTACACACCGTCAGTCCGACAGAAAAGGTCGAACTCTTGTTCTTCAGATGATTTTGAAAAAGAAAAACTAAGGGAGTAAAAATCAATATTTTAAACCTGCTCTCAAGTCAAACACGTCTGAAGCTCAGATGGTGAAACATCAAACGCATTCAGCCACCTGCTGACATTGTTTTAAATCTGTCGAGGTGTGTGAGGGCCCGACTGTGAGGGAGAACTGACAGGAATTTCTCTTTCTTAAAAGAGTCAGATATCCTTCAAAATGATAAAGACGCCTGCTGATTTATGAGCTTTAATCGCTGCTTCTGTGTCAGTTTTGTTAGCAAAGTAGTGCAAAAAAAAAAAAACACCAAACACAAGCGAACTTCAATTTCCACAACAACTGTAAATTTGGTACATTTTATAACACCGAAACTGATTTGACAGCTTTAAACATGAGGATGAAGAGATGATGATGCTTCCATCATGTTCTGCCAAACTGCAGAAGCATCTTTCAAAAACAAATACAAATAAACTTTTGTGAAATTTTGAAAAGGCAAACAACACAATCTGGTCCAGTTCTGGGAACATTTTGTTTTTACCCCACAGAGAAAAACCCGGTGAAACATCTCATGTCTGTGACGAGTCAAACAGGCTGACGGAGCTGAGGTTCACCCACACTAGGGCTGCCACGATTAACTGATTAATAGACAACTAATCGATTATTAAAATAATCGATGACTAATTTAATAATCGATTAATCGTTTTCTTTTTTTTTTT
>NW_013952445.1:197078-233325 GCF_001266775.1 Austrofundulus limnaeus
TATGTTTTATATTCAATTAACGTATGATCTGATTAGTCGACTAATCGAAAAAATAATCGGTGATTAATAGAGTATAAAAATAATCGTTTCTGGCAGCCCTAACCCACACCAGAGAAAGAATGACCAAAACAGCATAATAACTGGTTTAGCTCTTCAGCTTAAACCACTGGGTTTAGACGAGTGATGAAGACAAACCTGGGACAAACCTGGAGAACTAATATCGCGGTCAAAATTCAAGCAACAAGACTGTGAGCTTCTGCATCTTAGGGTTGGAAACAGGAAAGCCCCTGTGATCCTTTAAAGACATTCTGGAGTCTCCTTTACAAATGTTCACCAACACATCAGCAGTTGACACCTCGTGAGATGCAACTATAGGAAAACAAGTCTTTGGTTGAAAACTTAAAAAAAACATGATTCTGATTAATATCAAGCAAACTGTGCTGCAAACTCCTCAGCATGCATTTGCCTGAAACCACCACCAATCAGTTCACATTGATAAGAGTGGGCTCATATTTAACATGCATGTTAGGCAGTTTGTAATTGTGCTTCATATTTGCTGTTGCATGCACGTGCAGCCTCTCTCGGTTTTTTTAAATCTACAAAACAAGTAAACGAAAAAGCCAACAACAGAAAAGGTAAACTTTTACTGCAGGAGATCATTTGTAAAGTAATGAAGCGAGTGAGTCTACGGAGCAAAAATATGAACAGCAGCTAGGAAAAACACTACAAAGCTGCCACCAACATGAATGATTCCCATCCATTCACACACGCAAACACAACACCTGAGCTACCATGAACATAAAATGCAACTTACCTCTGACTAGACTTTTAAAGGGTCCACATTTTGGACCCCACATCCATCACGACAGTGTTTATTAAAAACAAAACAAAAAAAGATGACAAATTAAAGATGTAGCTAGATGAAGCATGCAGAGGTCAATGCGGAGGTAAAGGTTTGGGTAAAAGAATGATTTATGTCTTGGATGGGTGACCGTTATGTCCTTTCGTTCTAAATGAAGTGCTTGTCCCCCAAAAACATGAGAAACTGGGAAAAATTAGGCATAAAGACAGAAAAATGTGCCTGTACCCTGAACATTGTTTTATCCTAACAGTATTTAGAGTCACACAGACTGAAGCAACATCTGCAACGAACAGTGGACCTCATGCAAGAACCGTTCGTACGCACAGATTTGTTCTTAAGTTGTGCGTATGAGTGATTTAGGAGAATTTGTGGCATTCACCAATGTTTTCGTGTTCTAAGATGTTTTTCAGATACAAACAAAATTCACGAGTGGTCCAGACCTGTCGTATATTTTACCAGCAGTCAGTCTGCTGTTATCCAGACGGGTTTTCTTCACTAAYAACTTTATATTTCGTTAGTTTGAAGATATTTTGAGTTGAAAATAAATTACACTCCATAATTATGTTGACAATAAGTTATTCTGCTTGAATTAGAGTTATAATTTTAAATGTAATAATTTAGACTAACAATATAAATTGTCTGTCCGTCCATTTTCTGCCGCTTTTATCCAGGATCAGGTCCTGGGGGCAGCAGCAGAGAGACCCCGCTCTCCCCAGCTCGTCCTGGGGGACACCAAAACGTTCCCAGGCCAGAGGGGATACATAATCCCTCCAGCGAGTCCTGGGTTTTCTCCAAAGTGCCAGACATATTTTGAAAACATTTTAAAATACTTATTTTAGAATCGCAACTGAGACCACTTGAGACCACGCGGTGGTGTACGGTGCGCAGCGCTGTGGCTTCTGAATAACTGAAAATGATTTAACACAGTTGTTTATACTTTTAGCAGCTCTTTTTATCCCACAGCTGACCTGCTAAAAATGACAGATTTTCTTTTCTGGATCTCTGACAGACGGACTTCAATCTCTGAACTCGTAAAGTTCTTCTTTTTAATTTTCGCTGTCATTTTCATGAATGGACACTTCCTGATATCTGAAGCAGGAAACATAGYCTTATATGGTGTTTTTGGGGTGGTACTTATGCTAATCTCCTCTCCTCGTGCACGAGCAGCTGGATACGAACAGGTGAATTTACGCAGCTCATTTACACAATTTTCCTGAAGATAGAAGAGTTTGTTGAATCTGACGTGACATGTTCGTACGAACCCTTTGTACGAACAAAAGTAAGAGAAATTTAGGATAAGAATACGAACATGTTCTTGCATGAGGCCCAGTGAGTGTAACTTTAGGAGGATGTCTGTTGCAAAATGTACAATTCTGATAAGTGAGAATACTTAAATATTTGTATTTAGTGTACGGAACATCAAGGACAAACACAGGCTTAGAGAACAGAAGAATTTTTAAAACCCCATAATAAATTCCAAAATAAATAAGAAATTCCACTCTTGATGTGATCATCTTCAACACATAAAACACAATCAGCAGGTGTGAATCCACAACACCACAATTAATACTGATCAGTAACTGAGAATGTTTTGAATGGCCTGAAAATAAATAAGTTTCCAGAAACAAAGACGTCCTGCAGCTTTAATTACATCCACTTTATAACATCATCATGCTAATTCTAATCACCCAAAGAGCAACTGAGATTTTGTCATATTTCTCCTTGAAAGATGAGTCTTTTTTTTAGTAAGTTTTAGCTCATTTGCATTTATGCAACATAAAATAAATGAGCTAAAATATGCTGTAAGCATTGCAGCCATCTGGTTTGACTTTCTAACCAAAACAGTGCAATTCAGAAAACATGATTCTTAGCGTGAAGGTCGAACAAACCAATAAAAAGAATCAGGGAGCTTCAGTTTAAAAAGCATATTTCTGTGATTTTAGATGCTTTAAATTGTTTCACGATAATTAAACAGTCAGGTCAAACAGTGTGAGAAATGATGGCCTGGCTGCCGCTGTGTTTTAGGTAAATCCTGGTAACAAATCTGAGCAAAATGAGAACATTACAGTTTCAATTTCTGTGAAAATGTACTTTAAAATTTTCATTTCTATGATAAAAACAGAACAGTATGAACGAGGTAATGCAAATAAAAAGAAAAAAGCCTATTAGCCTCCTTTCACTGTCTGACCCCAATTTAGACCCCCTGAGCTGCTTCTTTTTCAGCATCTCATTTTTTTCTGTCCTCGTCACCTGCCTCAGGCTTACAGTCAGGCGTGTCAGTGCTCACTGAGCTGTCCTGGAAGGATTGGGTCACAGAGGCAAAAAAGGACAAACTCACATCCACACTCTGGGTGGTGTAACACCCGCTGGGCTTAGCTGAGATTCTAACCAGCTAAATTTAGCCCTGAACCGTGGGATTCGTCCTCAATTTTAACTCTTAAAATGTAGGTTGCATCTAATGGATTCAAGTGCAGAAATGCAAGAAGTCTGAGACGAGGTGGAGGAAAAGATTCAGGAAGATAACTCACTGTAAATATCATCTATGAGAAGGAAAAAAAAAAGCAAACAATGCTTAAGATTTTGCTTGGTGTTCTTTTCAGCATGTCTCATTACACAGCCTCCCAATCAGCAGGGCTATAAATAGAGTGAAGCTCATCATGAATTAAATGGGGTGTTTGCATGAATAAGAATTTCAGGATGAGCAGAAGAAACAAAAAGATGAATGGGAGCTACCAAATGATTTGTTTTACATGAAAAAAAGTTTAGATTATCAAAATAAAAGCATGCTCAACAAATAATTAGCAATAAAGCATTATAAATTAGAATGCCATTACCAGAAAGCTAAAAACCAAATGCCAAGAATCATGTTGAAATCCTAAAAAAAACAAACAAACAAACAAAAAGCGAACATGCKATTTCAAACCCAGCTGCTGGAACTTGCCATCAGTCTGTTGCTGCACAGGAGCGACTGCTGATGTTATCAGACAACGAGGTTGTTAGTTTTCAAAAGGCAGATCACAGGAATAGTTTCCAGAGTTCCTGCAGTCAAACCTGTATTATTCCAGCACTAATRTTATAATAAACACTGCTGTAGGGACTGAAACCCTCAGATTTTCTATTATTCCCTCTGGCAGCGCGGCTAGTTTCATCACGTCTGTTTGAGGAAATATTCTTCATGGTCAAACCATTTCTTTTCACCCTTGTACACCGAACCGTGTCACTCACTTTGTCTTCTTCCGGATCTCTTCCACCAGCTGTTTGATGTGATCCTCCATGAACTCCATCTTTTCCTGCTTCCGCGCCAGGGCTTTTTGCAAACGGACTATGCGCTCCACCAGCACAGCCTTGTCCACCTCCGGGAAGCTGTCCACAACCATCACAGCGGGGCCCGACTGGCTCTCCGGTGACCGCTCTTCGGCGCCGCTGCCCCCAACGTGGCGTGCATTTAAAGAACCTGGGGAGCACAGAGAATAAAACCCAGGGATTAACCTACAAACTGGGTTACTGTCGTGGTTTTGTGACAACTTCCTGCGCGCGCTCTGCCTTCCAAAAAAGAAAAGAGGCATTATTTTTAGCGTTATTTTACATTACAAAGCAAAAACAGATATTCATAACTATAAGGATTTTTCTTCCTGGATTATTGAGGTGCAATCAGGATATAATGATTACTAAAAAGAAATATAGATTAGATGTGAAATACTAACCAAATCGCAGAGCAGTACCTGAGGAACTGGAGCGACTGCCCATGCTGCTGGCGTCCCGGTCACACCCTCCATTCTCCACCTGCTCCAGCCTCTTACGGGCTGTGGAGGGAAAAAAGTAACAATAAATAAAACTAACAAATCCACAACCACATTTACACATGCATTAAAACCCAGAAAATATTCAACCATGAATACTGTGTACAAATGTGAACAGCAATTCAAAGAAACTCCTGCAAATTAAAAAAAAATTAAAATCATTATTTATAAAAAAACAGCTAATAAAGTCCCAGAAGTTAACGTGAGAACATACATCAATTTTTATGTGTAGTTTTATGAAGAATATAAAACAAGAAGCTTTAAAATGATCCATATTGGTGCCTAACCTTGTGTTAATTGTTTTGTGAGGTCCTTGATATTCGCTGCTTGCTTGCGTTTCTGAGTCACCAGCTCATCCCTCAGCTCCTCCACTCTGGTTTTTAGTTGGCCCACCTCTGTTTGAAGAGCTGCCCGCTCCTCCTGCAGACCCTGCACCTCCTGCTGCCTCAGCACCTCTTCCTTTCTCAGCTGCCGTGACTGCACCATTTATCGAGCGAAGATGAAATTAGCAGGATTTAAAAAAAAAAAAAACTTAGCCGTTCAAAGGTTTTGTGGCAGTGATTTGTTGAATTAAAAAATAATTGAGTGTTTTTACAGTATATACGGTTTTGTGCTCAGCCAGTATAAATGCGCACTCAGAGGACTCTGACCTTGTCGTCCAGCTGCCTGCTGGTCTCCTCCAGCCTCGCTCGGAGTTCGGTGCAGCTGCCGGTGACCTGATCCAGCTGCGACTGCAGAGCATTGCTCTCTGACTGCAGCTGGGCGTTCTTGCTGCTCAGCTTCTCTGTGAAGCCGAGCAGCTCAGCTTCCCGCTCCCTGCTGCCCTGGACATCACGCTGGAGGTCAGCTATCTGACTGGTCAGGCCCTCCACTTCCTCCTGAAGAGATGTGATCTCCTGTTTGTCACTGCATGCAGGAAAAAGCATATGTTGTTACAATGTTTAAAAAATATAAATGTTTTAATAAACTGGGATAGGAGACATCAGATGCAGCATATTAGTCAGATGCAGCATATTATTCATTTATATAGTTATAGACAATGATATTTAAAGATGAATCATGTTCTAATAATGAGTTTCCTGAAGTTGTTTCTGTACACCGCCACACATGAACAATATTACTGATACTCTTGTGTTAATGACTGAAAAGCCCACAATAATCAGTGAAATAACTTAAAACTGACAAAAGGATTTCTAAATAAAAACTGACTAAAAATCAACCAGTGGAAATAAGACATTTTTTGAATTGAGGATCAACAAGATTAAAAAAAAATAATAATTAAAACAGACCTGGATAAAAATGAGGGTACTTCTAAAAATAAGCCTGAAAATATTTTGACCATAAANAATTAAAACAGACCTGGATAAAAATGAGGGTACTTCTAAAAATAAGCCTGAAAATATTTTGACCATAAAGGACATGTTAATCCAAGGTGTGTCCCTGAATTAGCATTACAAGTGTCTTCAAGCTTGTGATCAGTCAGTCTGCGTATTTAAAGGCTAACAAGCAGTCTGTGCTATGATTTTGTCCACGTGTGTAAAGAAATGTTAGAATGACTTAAACATCCTGCTGTTTGACATGAAAGGTCGATTTTGAATAAACTGTTATTGGTATGCACCACCTGCAATACAGCACACAAACAACAATGAGAGATCTCTTTGTTCCCATGGCCAGCAGAAGCACACATTTACCAAAGAATATGAGCTTTTTCTTGTTAAAAGGAAGTCATTCTTTTCTACTGACACCATAATGCTGCTAAAGATGGGAGATTGTGATGAAATGAAGATTTAACGCAATCTGCTGTCTCCCTTAAATAGACTACTTTTACTAAGGGCCACTCTGGTTGTACCGTTCATGCTGCTCTTGAAGCTCAGTGACCTCATCAAGTTTTTCTCTCTGGCGACCGATCTCAGCCTTCTGCCGGTTTATGATCTCCCTGTATTTACTCAGCTCATCCTCCCAACGTGGACGCTCGTYCTCCAGACACTTTAACTAAAAGAAAAACAGAATTTCAAGTTAAACAGATTAAGTTACTTGGCTATACCAAAGGTGCTTAAGCTTTGATCTGACTGACAAACCTTGGTGCGAAGCGTATCGAACTCATCCATGCTTTCTTTGTAGCTCTTCTTTAGCTCCTCCAGCTCTTTAGCCTTCRCTTGGAGCATCTGCCAGACATATGGAATATATTTAGAAATGCACTGTGAACTTGCGTTAGTTTGGACTATTATTTTTGGATTAAAAATCTGAAGGTTTACCCATAGATTTAATTCTACATCCCACTTATTTAAAGTGAGAACTATCCTGCTTTTACATCTTTCTTTTTCACATTTAAATCATTCAGTTGGGGTCTACATATAGTGGAACTTCAATGCTTTGGTCTGAATTCCTTCTCAATTTAACTTAATTTATCTTTAAATGCAAAAGAGGCGCGTCATACCCCACCCCCATCCAGCTTCCAGAGCGGTTCTTTCTAGTTTGATAGAGGGGTTTCTGACTATATAGCAGCACAGAAATGTTTAATTTACAAATTAATTAAAAAGACGTCAATAAGGGAAGACTTGTCCATCCAGCCTTACAAGTTGGAGCCAAAGTCTGACCCAGAAGAGAATGAAGATGATGAAATTGTAGTTGATAAAAATTCAGACCTTATCTAGCAGTTCCATTGCAAATAATGTGATGTAATAATTCAGAAACGGAAACAGGAAATAGGGAAAACTGAACAGGTTCAAAAGTATGAACCATCCGAATATTTAGATACTGTATCTATGCAGCAGTAGGAGACTAAATTCAAATTTTCTGCACACTAGAAACTCCAAAGTACACAACAAAATGCATTTAACATCTAAAAAAGTGTATTTTTGCATGTTATGTCCCTTTTAAACAGAAAGACAAAAAGCAGATTTCAGGGAAACCCAACAGTTTCCTTTCTTAAAGTTCCTCCTCTAATGCATTTGTCACGTGTGGAAATGATTATGTTCCTGTAATGTTTTGTCTCGATTTTTTAACAATCCCATTACAAACGCTACTGCTAGTCAACTTTTTCAAAAAGTCATTAGAAGCCTCTTGGTATCCAAGACAACACAGCAGTAATGAGAGATGCTGCTGAATTCTATTTCCTTCATTCATCCCTTCGCATCTAATAAAAATGCAATCATCCGAACAGTAATGGAAACAGCTTTTTTTTCTTTTTGCATAATTTATGATTTAGTTGCATCATCACGTGTGCATAACATACATAATAAAATAAATATAAGCCTGGACTGACATAGCAAACAGCAGGGAAGTGGCGCTGACCAAAATTAAAGAAAATCAAGATCCACGCCTTAAACTGGCTTACAAAATAAATAAATAAATAAATAAAAAACAAGCTGCACACTGTCTGAAAGGGAACAAGCTGGATATCAGWGGAAGTCAAGTTTATTGGGTAACAGAATATCTGCTGCAAGAACAAAAACTAAGTTACGCATAAAAGAAATTCAAAGAAATTGTGATTAACCTGAAAAAAATAAGTGAAAAGCAGAAAGGAATAAATTTAAGTGGGTGATGTCTCCTGGGTTGTTGTCGAAGCATCCAGCCTATCATTGATTACTTCTAGGACATTTATTTTTAAAGTCTAATTCCCGTTAGAGTGTACCATTGAGAAAAACAGGCCACTGTGTTTGAACCGAGTCCAGTTGTTTGCTTATGTGAATGAATGAGGGCTACAGAGGAAGACTGAATCAGATTTTGATGCAGGAGAAAACAGCTAAAAAATTAACATTTTCACTTTAGGAGAAAAACCATCAATAAAAGGATGCATTATGCTTTTCTTCTGTAATGCAATCATGTAGATAAATGCAAGGTGTTTTATAGTCTCTATCATCACATTTAAACCAGGAGTCAATGTGGGCTGCCTTAAGCTACAGTCTTTGTAAAACTATAAAAAAAACATTTTAAATCTGTATAATTAAAATCAAGTAAGTCAATTAAATTGAGAGGGGGGTCTCTGCAGTCACTAAGTAGGAGTTTCTTATTTTGTGGGAGGAGGTTGTCTAAAACATGATTGGTCTGTTTGACTTTTTTGTAGGCGTCAAAAAGAAAAACAAGTCCTCTGGACRGGTTCTTCTTTAATGAAAAGTTGTCTCTCCTCCAAGAGACTTCTTCAGTCTGAGGAGTTTCAGGTGAACTCCATAAGCACTGCCACCACATGGTGGACAAACAGGTTGGTCACATGCAAAAGAGGAACATCAGCCAAACAATACATCGTTAGTGCCTTGATTAACCCTATTGTTCATAGAGGATCATGTGCCCCGTCACCTGACTATTGTTGGGCCCTGATTCATACCTACTGATCCCAGGAGGCTGAGTCAAGCTCACAAAAACAGCATTGTTAAACGTGCAGCATGCTGCATCCGAACTGCCGGAATCGGGCCGAAATGTCACAAACGTCATTCCGTTTGCACTGTCGACATTTTGGCACCTTCTTATCACAACCCAATAGCAGAACTTTTTACCTCCCTCCACATAAGAATTTATTGTATGATCGGTCAGAAGTTGGTGGGAGTGTTTGTGCTGAAAGGGCTCAGATGCTGCATTTAGCTTCAACTACTCACTTCAAAAAACAAACACAAAAAAGCTGACTATTCTAACAGGAAGCCGACTTTTATCGAGAGAGTCAAATGGTCAAAAACTCATGAATGGAGATGAAACAGACGTTGTGCATGGTGGAATCTGACTGATAAAAATTGGAGCTTTAATTGGGACAGATTTGTGGACAAATAATGTTTGGTGTAGACTCCAGAGGGCAGAAACCTCATGCAGTGACGTAAACTGCAGAGTCCTGGCCTGATGATGCTGCTCGACTGTGCTGGCTCATTCTTTTGAACAGTGGCTGTTTTGTTTCCCCCGATTCAGGACATTTTGTAGGCGTAATTTGTTAAAGATGTGATTGGGTGGATTGGCTATTTTGGGCGGGGTTTGAAGAAGCTGGACTCAACTGGGAGTAGCTTAACTGAAACAGCCAGGAAGCACCTGCCTGGTATATTTTTAAACATTAATATTAATTTTTGACRTAACTCCAGACAGGAAGGTGATAGATGCACAAAATTTGAACATCGGTGGACGTGGGACATGAAACATTTCAGCTCAGTCAAAACAGCCCTAACCAGTCTGTAAAAAAATTAATAAAATTATTATATATGAATATGACTTTATATTAGTCATAACGTGAGACAGGAAGGTGCTTGCTGCATAAAATTTGAAGTCAATAAATTACATTCAAAATTATTTTCATTTCAGTCATCGTTCYGTTTTAAACTGTTCATACAGTCAATAAATCTTATTTACATACTATTACCATTACTTTTTCATTTAATGTTCCCCACAAGACAACTCAATTTTACCAACCACGTTTAGAACAAACTCTGCCCACACGACAAGCAAATCCCTCTATGTACTGCAGAGACCACTGCCGTACTTAGGA
Organism: Austrofundulus limnaeus; assembly: GCF_001266775.1. Taxonomy (NCBI): domain Eukaryota; kingdom Metazoa; phylum Chordata; class Actinopteri; order Cyprinodontiformes; family Rivulidae; genus Austrofundulus; species Austrofundulus limnaeus. The sequence goes on from NW_013952445.1 coordinate 207,202, forward strand.
AAGAGTAGGAGAATGCAGAGCTTGAAAGGTTCTGCTACTCGTTTCTCCATTCAAAATAGAAATCAGCTCTAACTAATGTTTTCTCCACAGCTTGTTGTTTTCACATGTTGTTTATTCTTTAATTTACTATCAATGCAAAACTGAACATGTTTATGGCACTATACTGTTTGTAATGCCAGATAAAACATTGAAAAAGGTCAGAATGAAATAAATACAGGTTACAGTTTAAATGCTCTGTTACTACCCATTTTAAACCTTAAAAAATTCTGCTGTAATTGCACATCTGTGTTTCTTGTCTGCATTATGATACTTCACTTTACAGTTAATCTGTTGAGAGTGTTTTGCACTGAAAACAGGCAATTTCTGATTCCTAATGTTGGATTCTGGTAGTCTACTGTCTCTAAAACAGAACATATCTTTTTTATTTTTGCAAATTCTTTATATTATATTTTTTATTATTAGTAGTCATATAATGGCTAGTCAGTGTTAAATTTTGTTCTGTGTGCACTATCTATAGTTTGTAAAATAACTAGTGTGTGAACCTCTGTACGGATGCTGCTGCGACACCTGAATTTCCCCTCAGTGGGACAATAAAGGCTATTTCTATTCTATTCTATTCTATTCTAAATCTATTTTGGCTTTCCAGGGAGAGAACACAAAATAAGATGATGGTCGTCACCTCTAACTGGTCTGTTTGCTCCTGCTTGTGTTTCTCCAACTCGCCTTTGGTCTCTCTCAGTTTAGCATCCAGTTCGTTGGACCTGAGCTCCTCTGACTCCTGAAAGGAGAAATAAGTCAGTTTCAGAAACATGAGGATGAAGATGATGGATCATATTTAATCTGAAACTACAGTAAATAGGAGTAAAACAAAAATGATATGATTTTTTTTCCCTGTGGTAAATCATAGAACATTGGTTCTTTTGTGCTGTGATGTAAAAAACCCTGCTGATGACAGAAAACAGCAGCTCAATCTGATCGCTCTACTAGTGACAAAACGAACACAGCTCTTTACTACCATCATAAGGTAACACATGAAAACTGCCTCTTTCTAAAAAAAAAATCTAAATCAGTCATTTAGTTCAGCATTGYTCACAAAGTAGCATTTCTTCCTGTTCTTATAAAAGCTTTTGTTCAGAACCAAAGAGTAAACTTTTTAAAATTACAAGTATGCAAACTGTAGTTTTTAAAAACTATGATTATTTTGTCAAAAAGCACACAAATCTCTATAGCTTTGGTCCAAACTAAAAACCCAAACACACAGAGGAAAGGGTAGATATCACCTCCTTTCAAGGGTCATAAAAAAGCCTGTAGTTGTAGAAAAATATGACAAACCTGGTACGTTCGGATCATGTCCTGGCAATTTTTACGAATCTGTTCGGTCTCCTCTTTGGCCTGAATCAACTTGGATGTTGTTTCTCTCAATTTGTCTTTAGTTTCCTGCACACAGATAAAAATGGTGAATGAAGAATGAAGTSAAAATTAAAGGATTTCTACATTTTATTCTCGTTTTGGTTTTCTAACCACACAGAATGCTCTGGACATGTTCCTCCAAAAACACATGTAATTAATTAACAAAAGCAGCTAAACTTCTGTAGCCTTCAGCAATGACTGACTTTTTGCTTCCTCCATTTGTTTATAGTTGTTTATTTGCTTGGAGGCTTTAGAAAATATAAACAGATAAAATGATAATTATGCATTCCTTGGAGGTTCATTACTGTGTCATTCAGATTTTAAGCTTGATCACTTATTTTACCTAAAAATTAAACCAACAGTTAAAAGGCGAAACGTAAGAGATAACAAAACTTTAGAAAGTTTGACATTTAGGTTCAGCCGGATGTAAACTCTTCATCTTTTGTTAAAGCAAAAAGCAGTTATAGTACCTTATGAGCATCAGCCTCACTCTTCAGTTTGTTCTGGGCCCATTTGACTTTGATAAGATGGGAGTTGATCTCCTCCTTCAACTTTTCTATCTCCCGTGTAAACCTGCCAACCTCTCCTTCCTATGAACACAAGTGCAAAAAGGAAGCCAAATCAACATTAAATGATAGTTATAACTATAAAAAACAAAAGAGAGTGCAAACACTAATATTAAAATTTTTTATAGTATATAGAAAGAACTGAGTGGGACATTGTGCACGTATCCTAATGTTCCCAGACAAATAACACATTGGTCACCAGATAAAGCATACTGCTGAGGTAAAAACACAGAAATGCAAATGCTGCCTGCAGCTGATCACATAATAGCATTTAGATGAAACAAAAGTTGTTTTAAACTTTTAACATTTTGTTTACCTTAGCGTCGTACAGCTGTTGCAACCGTCCTTTATCCTGAGCCAGCTGATTCCCTCGGAGGGCCTGGCGGTCCACTTCCTTGAGGGCTTCTCTAAGCCTCTTCTCTAACCCCTCTTTGTCCCGCCTCAGGTCCAGGGCCTCTTTCTCTCCCCGAACATATTTCATTACCATGGCTTCCTTCTCTTGGCGTGCCTCATCGCACTTCTTGTTGACCTAAAATAAAAGTACCCGTAACTTTAGTCACCTTGCATTTGTTTTTAACACAGTTTTGGAAGTTAATAATAAACCATATTAAGTAAAACTTTGAACTGAAAGACATGAAAAACATTTTGATGAGCTCCATTCTGTCTAAAAAAAAGCATGTCCCTTTTCATTTACTATTCCACTTGTGTTTAACCATCATGGTTTGTCCTTTCTGCTGCAGTCTAGAAAAAGATTAGGTGCTCTCAGGTGACAAGTTGTGCTCTGAGCAGACTTCTAGCCCGGCGGCACTGATAACAGCGATGTGATGATGTGATCAGGACTCTGCGAGCTGACCAGATTTTCGTTGTTGTTCTTTGATCTGACTCATCAGTCATGATCAGCTTGACATGGTGTTTGTTTTTTTCACAGAACGATGATTGTTGTTTTATTATCTTCCTCTTTGTGTGCGACATAATCCTACTTCTTAGTTTTACAGGCAATAAATTCATGTGCCATGCACCACCTGTGTTCATCTTAATCATGTTCATCTTACTAAAATGGCAGTTCCCATAAGAGAAATGTTCAGGTATTTGGCACAAAGCTTCAGTAAATTACCATAAGCAAATATTCAAAACCTTGAGGGGCAGCAACAGTCGATTAATAGATCACCATCCTAACATAAGCCAAGAAATGATACAAGCAAAGGGCTTAAAAAGGGCCTCGGTGCAAAAATCTAGCTCATATTGTTCGCTGAACTGTGAAATTAAAAATTGGAAAGTGTGACAAGACTGTCAAGAGGAAAGTGCCTTACATGGTTTCCCAGGTGTGTGAAATCAAAAAAGAAAAATGTCCCTCCCCCAAAATTCATTTAACAAGTTATTGAATCTGCAATAACAAGAGTTCTGTGTGCAAAAACCTTAAACATTCAGTTGGTAGTTTAGTGTATATATCCACAGATATATTGACGGATTAAATTTTAAATCCTGGCCAAACTTGACTGAATTTAAGTTTTATTGATGTATCAACACTCAGTTTGTAAAAAGAAACCATGGTGGAACAAATAGGGGCAACAGCTCAAACGCTTAGAATCAATTTGTTTTTTAAAGTGCAGTACCTGACCAACCAGCCTGTGCACAAGTGTTACGTTAAAACATGTTTTTTTGTTGTTGTAGTAATCTCATTATGAATTAAGTCACACATCTGTTGAGTCAGAGCAAGAGGCAAAATAAAGGATCAGACTTTAACGCAAAACGAGTCACAAATCAAGCTTTTCAAGAAGTTTCAGAGTCGTTAGGTCCCAGTCGTACCTGTTCTATCCGGTGAGTCGTTTCCCTCTGCAGCTGCTGGAGAGAAGATTTAGCCATCTGCTCCTGGTGGATGAGTTTCTCCCGCGACTCCTTCAGTTCTTTCAGCAGCTCCTCCACCCTGCCTTCCAACTGCAAAAACAGTAATAAACCAACCGAGCAACTTGTTGAAGATTTCATTCATCAGGGCCACACCGGAGYTACTCTGCAACACTCGATTACATCTGACACAAACTGCTGAAGGCTAATTTTAATCAAACAGCTGCAGAAACAGGTGTCAGTTTGGCTAATTTCTCAAAATTAGATTTACAGAAAATAAAAAAGAAGAAGCAACCTCTGGCAAAATTAGCTTTAAATTGTTTGGAAAAAATGACAGCTCTCACCCATTTTAAATTTCGATCCAAGCACTTGATAAAATATACCTTTAAACACTTATTCTACAAAACTATAAATCAAAAGTTTTGAGATAAAACCTGATCCAAGCGATTGTTTACAGTACGCTATAAAAACTCCCCTCTTCACCCTTATGTTTGCACTAATCATTTTGCCACAAATGAAGCATGAAGCACATTTTGTTCCATCCATGGAAACACCCATTTTAAATTAGGCCTTATGAATGAAAAAGYACTTGTGCTTTGCAAAGACAATCAGACAATAAAAAAAAAAAAACACACAAAGACTTTTGTTGCCTGGTAAAAAAAATACATGCGATTAGGATTCGATGTGATTTTATCTCCTCCCTCACAGGCTGCTTTGTTTGACAACTTTAATTACCTGCTATACAAGACTCGAGTATATTTAATAAAACTGAAGTGTTATTGTGACAGAATCCGTTAACACAATTAGTAAATTGGTTTCTCTTAACTTGGATAAAAATCAGTGTAGAATAAACTCAATATTTAAAAGTGTGAATGCTGATTCCGCACTGTAGTTTTCTTTGTTTTAAATTTTCTGTGTATTTTTTGCAATCTCACTACTCCTGCGTACGTTGTACTATGTTAAACAAAACGTTTGGCTCATTCAGAAGATGCAACGTCTTGTTTTTCGCAACTTTTATGCTTTTTCAAAATATTCAAACTTGAAAACCTGTAAAAATTTGTTGAGATCTTTTCAGTTTCTTCAAAAACGTATTTTTCTTTTTAAAATGTTTCAGAATATTTGCACTTTTTTTCTTCTTATGCTACTTTTAGCTACAGAAGGGCTTCAACACGCATGTGCAACAATTAGCTCTGATCACGATTTGTCTACGTCACTTCAGCTTGCTTCCCTTAACAGTAAAATCTATATAGTTCAAACAACACAAAAAGACCACAAAAAATTACAATTACCTTTTTAATGATGGTCATGTGTTGCCTTTCTGTTTCTGCCCTCTTCTTCAGCTCATCCCTCATGTCGTCTTTCTCTGAGCAGATGCCCAGGATCAGTTCCTGATGTCTCTTGTTCTCCTCCAGCAGCCTAAACAAACAGATGGGAGCGCACACACAAAATTAAGGTCCAATTCTTGAAGAGTCCAAAAAATGTATAGCATTACCTCAAGTGTTATTACTAAAAACAAAACCAAGTGTGTCAGATCAACACAAACAGAAGTTAAAAAAGATTTAAAGAAACAGAAGCAATAAGAGCTGCCAGGTATTAGTTTACTCATAAACAACCAAAGTGAGTGATAAGTTTGTACAGATTTAGCTGTTTAAAGAAGACAAAGTGCCAGCTTACTTTTGAATAGCCTTCTCCTGTTGTGCATACTTGTATTGCACACACTTCTCAAAGACCACCATGCAGCCCTCCTGGTCTGCTGGGAGTCCATTAACAGGTGGGCTTCCCTTTCCCTCTCCTTTGCTTTCACCTTCAGGCAGCTGACAAGCCAGCAGCTCCGACTCGAGCTCGTCCAGCAGCGACTCTTGTGACAACGAGCGCTGGATTTGTGAAATAAGCCTTCGGCTGCAGTCGGTGTCGTAAGGGCTGGACGTGGAGTTTGAGGGGCCTGAGCTGTTGGCACCGGTCTGGGGGCTGGAAGCGGGYGAGGAGCTGAGTGTGTCAGAGGTTGGCGTGGAGGGACCGTTAGAGATCCCAGAGGTCGTGGCGGAGTCTGTAGGCAAGTTCTTGGAAGTGCTTTGGACAGAGGAGGACGACAGACTCTCAGCTGAGTCGCTGTTGTCGACAGGTGATGACTCAGCAGAACAACCAGTGACCAAGAGTGACGGTTGGTCATTGTCGTTTTGAGTTGCTGCGTCAAAAGTCAATAAGGTCTCTACTTTCCCTTCAAGAACAGAAGAATGGGTTTCTGCTTCATCCTGAGTGTTGGCAGGAGTTCTCCAAACGGCAGCAGCATCATTTGAGAGAGCGAGTGGAGGTTCATCACCTGCATTTAAAATTGTACTGGCATCATTACTGAACGTTTTCTCTTCTAGAAGCTCCTGGCTGCATGTTTGGGCTTCCTGCTCTGTATTTGTGTCCATCTCAACATCTGTTGTAACCTCGGTCAATTCACTTTCATGGTGTAACTCGTCTTTTGGCCGACTGCATGTTTCTACCTCGTGCACACTGTTGTAAGAGCTTTCCTCCTCTTTTACATCAGACACGTTATTGTGAAGCTGATCCACAGACCGCGATTCCTCCGACACCGATATAACTTCTGATCCTTCCATCATCTGTGGATCTGTAGTTGGACCGGGTTGTTTCATGGTCTGTCACTGCTTCAAATCGTGCATAAAAAGAAAAAAAAMCCCACAARGTATAAAAAAAAGAGMCTGAAAAAGAACAGACTGATACAACAGTAGCCTTGTACTATTTACATGTTCCTGACCATTATTCAAAACATTAGCCTTTTAAAAGCTAAAGAAAAAACACTGACAATGGTCTTCATAGTTTCTTATCTATTACTAAACGCAACACTCAAAATTATGCAGACAAAAAAACCTGTGGCAGAAACTAGAGGTGTGTTTCCGTCCACACCCATGATGAGATTAACTGAAGTGTGTGGCTGAAAACGTCATACGGTGAAGATGGGATACCATCAAGATGTTTTAAAGATCTGCTCTCAAACCAACTGAGTAGTTTAGATTGGTACTGTTAAACCATTTGACTGCTAATTTGTTGCGTCACCTCCATGACGTTGTTCTTCTCATTTCATTTGACCTGAAAAAAAAAAAAAACTCTGTCCAGCTTAACAGTGTTCAAAATTGTTTATATCAACTTAAAACTGCAAATCATTTGTTATTTACATGACTGATATAAGGTCTATAAATTTAAGAGGCAATTCATGTGTATCAAAAAACAAGAACAAGCAACTAGGTCTGTGTTAAACTTTTAGAAAATGAAAGTATATGAGCCTGAGACAACAGATGTGTGGCTCGAACTATTTTACTTTGACACAAAACTGAAAWTAACTTTGTCAACATTTGCAGTGTTACTGATTATTAACAATTAATGGGATAATTTGCAGTCTGGTAAATGTCAATACTACTTTATACTGTAAATTACTGTGTGGAAAGATAAGCAGTAAGATGGGTTAATACCTTTTCACAAGACAACTGATCCAAAATACCTGCAAGAATATAAATAGGAACATCTGGAAACAATATGCTGTTTTACACCATGAGGATCAAAATATATAACTGTATAACAAATCTAGAGCCTCACTGTACCTCACAAAATGTGACAATCACTACATTTCAGATTTTCCAGTTAAAATGTCCGAGGATGCTTTTCTGACAGGGGTCATGACACTGACTGCCCTGAAGCTAACAATTGTAGCCTCCGTTATTTATATATTTTACTTACGAGCAAAACGAAACAAGTTGGAACATGAAGCAGGTCGGCGTGCCGTTTGTGAAAACAGACAACATTTCCCCCCGGCTCATTTGACGTTAGCAATACCCGTGCTGTTGTTGTCTTTAGCTAGCTAGCTAGCTTTTAAGCTATCATTAGCGTACACCAACTTAACGCAACCAAGACTAATTATGAAACAAATTCTAGTAGAAGCTTTAAAATGCAGGTTGATATAGCCTGCCTAATTTATTTTGACTGCTAAGCTAACACGGATAAGCCACAGTTAGCACGTAAAATCCAGTCCGATTCCTACTTAAGCTAGCGTGGCTAACGCTAGCAGCTAACATGAATGTAGAATCACGCTAAATGAAGAAAGTTCCGATTTTTTACCCACCGAATGCCAAAAGCCCATTGTGTGTTTTCATCCAGAAACGCCTGGTGYAGGCATGAACTCGGAGGTGCCCCAGTTACACCAGCTGATGGCCCAACAACTCACTAATATGACACATCAACAAATATGGCCACTCACTGTGGAAGAACGACGCGATACGGACCAATGAGAGTCCAGACTGTCGTATGACGTCACAAACAGGTAAGGCCACCTATAGAGACAATTTAGATAAAACCTGCATTTTTTTGATAGTGTTACTGAAACAGTTTCCAATATTTTTACTATGTGAAATTAAACATATATATGAATTATTGTGTGATACCAAAGTTTATTTACAGAATGTTATGTTTTACTACAAAACAACATAAGATTATTTTAAAGTTTTAAGTGAAGCTTTAAGTTGAATAACCAAAGCTGTATATTGTGTGGTAACTATATCAACAATCAATAATTAATATTAGATCAAAATATGCGGCTTATTAACACTCATAGTTATAACTCAGAAGAAGGTAAACAAGTAAAAGAAGACATAAAGACATTTTTTCATGAAAGAAAACATGCATGAATTTAAATAAACAACTTTCAGTACTTCAACTTTTTCTAAAAATGACTTTTCTTTGATCAAAACAGGAAAATATAAGAATGGATGGAGTGCATAAAACAGTAAGACCATTAACTAAACTTTCCAAAAGCAGAAAGGACTTTTAAAAAAAATCCATGTTTTAATTATTTTATTCTGTGTATAAAAATAATTTCATCAGTTTATAAGAGAATCATTCATTCCTTTAACGATGGATCCTGTTTTGTTTAATCATTTCTGTTTTTGAACACTTGTGGCGCAACTGCGCATGCGCAGCCATTTCTCCTCGACAATCAACACGTGCGTGCAGGTAGGACTATGACTGTATTTAAATCTGAATAAATATGTATATGCATTTGGTTATTTGTTGTAATATTAGACTTTTAAAGACAGTTGGCGAATGTTTTGTCGTGTATCACGTATTTAGGACTTCTTTTAGCAGAACGGCTAATTTTAACGATAGGTTTACCATCAAAAGCTAGCTAATCGATGCTAGCTGGTGTGTTGTACAGGCATAAAAAATGTTGCATTTATTCTCAACTCCCGTCGTGTGTTCAACTATAATGATTTTAAATAATTTTGTTTTGAAACTATAGACATGAACCTGCCGTTTTCACCGATGTCGGTGCGACCCAACCGGCCCTTGAGGAAGCCTTCATCGACCCCCGGAGCTAACGCCTCCATACCACCGCGGTTAAGGCTAACCACCGTTAATCCACCCATACCTCCCGCTTTAGGCGGCGTTGGAAACGGTAGATTTGTCAAGTATAACTGCGTCTGGTTTGCCTTTTTTTAAACCAGTAACACACTGTATGCATGGATAAAATACCAAACTTTATGACCATATGTTTTATTTCCCTTTTAGGTTCATTTGCTGGCATGCATGCATCCCCAGTATGTATCAAACCTACATGGTGTTTTTATTGTATTCCATTGAAGTTTAAACTTGTTTTTTTTTATGTAAATATATATTTTTCGTCCTCTCAGGTGCCAGGACAATCCCCATTAGCTCTTACTGTACACCTTTGCAAATACTGTGGCCAGCAAGGTAATTTTAGAGGCTCAGTTTTAGCCTAAAACTCACTACTAAGTTTTGTGGTTGCACTAGTGACTAGGTGCAACTACATTACAGTATATGCATTTTACAGTTGCTTCTGGATTTTATCTGAAGATGAATAACTTTGTATGATAGCCCTGTTTTTGTATGTTTTATTAAACGTTTTTGAAAAGTTTAATATTAGTATTTCACTTACAGGAAATTTTCGTTGCAAGCGCTGCAAGAAGATACCGTATTGCTCTGTGGTGTGTCAGACAGAGGACTGGAAAGCACATAGACACATCTGCAAGCTCATTGATCCAGAATCTGAAAAGTAATATTTTCCTGAATGTCTCTTAGTACAGTTGGGTGATATTGGCAAAAAAAAAAAAAAAAATCACGATTAATTGCGGTATTCAGCTGATAACGATTAATATGACGGTTACAGTCCCTGGAGGAGCTGGCAGGTCCTAGTCACATGACTGATTTAAGTTGTCTTCTGAGACTGTTTCAGTTTATGTCAAATTGTGCACAGCATTTTGAAATATTTTTTTAAACGTACGTCATAAATGTTTTGCAGCAAAAGACTGTCAGATTCATAGAAAAAACACCTCAGTTCACCCTCTGGTGTTACCCCCACCCTGCCAAACTAACATAACCCCCTGACCTCCTTTTTGACTGAGGCCTGAAATTTGACAGGCGCTGAAACATCTACAGAAAGCAATTAAATCAATAAATTAAATAAAATGACCCTTCTGTTAAATGTTTATTTATTTATTTTTTCTGTAGAGCGAACCCAAAGGAAAGCACATCTTTTGCAAATGCAGCAGACAATATGGCAGAAATGAAGGTAATTCCCTATAAATATCCCACCAAACCTTTYGCCTTTATAAAAGTATTTCAAAAGAACTGTGGTCTTTATTTTTTATATCATTAAAGCCCAGTGATTCATTCAACTGTATGAGGGTCTATCTAAACGACTTGGATATCACTAAAGTCATCAGTGACACAGATATACAGGTATTAAAAAAAACAGCTGAGATTAAAATAGCTCAAACTAATAAACAAATATTTGTTTGTTGCACCTTTTTTAGGCGTGTGTTCTTGAGTTGTACAGCCCAGGTAGGATTTACCTCCTTGYCCAAAGTCCTGAGGTGATGGAAGCTCTGCAGTGCATAAGCACAGAACTTCAGAAAGCTTGCAGTGACCCCCCAAGGACACCTTATGTGCCCTGTGTTGGTGAGGTTTGCGCRGTCCAGTTTTCTTGTGATATGGTGAGTATCAGTTCCCCAAAGCAGTTGGAAGRGACACACTTTAGAAAGTGGTTTGGGTGATTTTTTTACCTACTTATCACTTGTTTTCACTCTCGATGTTTAGAACTGGTACAGAGGCCTCGTCCAGACTCTGTCTGCTGACCAGAAGGTGGCCAGTATCCTTTACATAGACTTTGGCAACGAAGAGAGTGTCCCAGTGGACAGGATGAGACCTCTGCCTGCTAATACACAACCATTTCCTCCCTGTGTAAGTTCATATTCACTTGTAATTGTAGTTATTCTTATTTGTTTAAGCTTCTTATATAGCATTTATTTTTTAATAATTTGTGTACACAAATGGTGTCGACRTCAGCTTTTCCCTAAAACTGTTAACAATTTAACAGCCACCCAACTTGCAGCTGGCAGTATAATATTAGCAGCTCATGTCTTTATTACTGGCAGGCAATGGAGTGCCGTATTGCTGGCGTGGTGCCGGTGTTAAACGATTGGTCGGGCGAGTGCTGCCTGACAATTAAACAGATGCTGGCAGGCAAGATGGTGACTGTTCACCTTTTGGAAACACTGGAGAAAGGCCGTGTCCATGTGGTGGATATCCTGCTTTCCTTGGGTTAGTTACATGGAAATGAATACATTCAATATACTGAGGATTTATACAAGTTAAAAGCCTTTCATCTTTTTTTGTGTGCGTTTTCAGGAAATAAGCTGAGCACATTTCTAATTCAGGAAGGGTATGCACAAAAAGAAAGTGTCTGCGCGGCACCTACAGAACAAGATATATGTAAGAACTTATTCTTAAATATTTTAACAGGTCACAGTGATGATTACCTTGTTAGGTCACTGTATTAAAGCTGCCACATTAAATATGTCAGTGTAAATTTAAAAGATAATTGTTGTGCATACACATCTTTAGTCTCATGTAAATATTTTCTGCGTAATTACAACAATAAGTCTTCTGGCGTTTAATCAGAGTGTTTAATTTATACAAATGTGGCACTTCAGAGACGTTGCTGCAATTTGGACTTGGTACCACATTCTGCCTTTTTCCTGCCCTGGATCCATACTTATGTGCGTCTGGATAACATCTTAAAATTGATTAATTCTCATGTAGACGTCATCTTAGATGTAAATCTGTCTGCAGTATTCCTAAAACGAATGAAGTTCAAGTGTTTTACAAACCTATGCAATAATGAAACCGCTGAATTGAACTCCCCTTTTAGTCATAWTTTAGCTACACCTGTACTTGTTGGAGAAAATTTAATAAAAACTGATGAATACAGTTTTTCTAACTTGTTTTATTTTCTTATTTAACTTAGGTGCCATGTTAACCGCATCCTTGGAAAACTTCAGGAGTCTTTCTGATGGGAAAGATGACAATAAATGGGCTCAACCTCCAGAGCCACTTGCAGAGTCCATAGGAGACCAGTTTTCTGTTGTGGTCACCCACTTCCAATCACCAAACAACATTATTGTGCAGAAGGTGGAAAACGCTGGTTAGTCTCGTTTCATGTCAATAAAGCAAACAAAATGTCTCCACCTCAATGCGTGCTTTCACCTCGGTTGAAATGTTAATTTGCAGGAGCCATCCAGGATTTGCAGTTGAAGCTGAGGCAACACTGCTCTGAGGTTTTGATCCCACAGAACTTCAGACCTGCTCCTGGAACAGTTTGCTGTGCCATGTTCTCAGGTATAATTCCTCTGTACACACCTCAAACATCACCTCACTTTAAATCAGCTGTCTTTTACTTTACTGCTCAGTCCATTTANAATCTGTGGAGGTTCTGAAAACGGGACGATGGAGAGTGAAGAAGAGATGGATGGTGAGGGCAGACTGCAGCTTCACAACTGGAAACCTGGAGTAAAGTCAGACAGAAAGGGTAAGGAAGATGAAAATGTTCTGAATGAAGGAACRTATGAATGGGACTCATGGAGGCTCCAGATCAGAACTCTACTTTTCATTTAGTTTGAGGCTCAAAGAGAAAAATGACACTAAACTGTTTTCACTGACAAACAACATGAATGCAGAAACATTTAAAGCCACAGTTGTTAGAAGAGGCAGGAGGTAGGGTTGGGCATAATCGTATCGTGTGCAGTTAATCATCTGAAAAACATTAATCGATTATTTTTTGGCACTTGACGATAAATACGATTAATGCCACCCAGCAGACTAAGCGCTTGGTGCTCGTCTCTACAAATATAACAAACATTTAAAAAAGTTGTGTAATTTATTTATCTATCAACACAATTTAAAGATTGATGTATAGCCTGAAGTCTGTAATTTTGACACAAATTCCCTATAAATTAGTCATGTGACCAGGACATAAGGCTGTCCAGGGACCCCGGGGGATTATTCGTCAAATTAATCGTTATCGGCTAAATACCACAATTAATCATGATTAATTTATTTTCCAATATTGCCCAACCCTAGCAGGAGGAACTGAAAAACTTCATCAATCATCCAGGACTTGTCAAATCCAGAAAACAGGGTTTGACAAGATTTTTTTTTTACAACAAATGTTACCTGCCCGAAACAAAAATGTTCAAATTTTGATAAAATAAGAAAAATGTGTACTGTACTTTGTACTACAAAAATATTAACAAGGTTATACAGAGGTATATACATAATATATGACATCTGATTAAACAGATGCAAACATTTTAGACTGAGTTACAAACAGTCAATTGTTTTATCAAGAACATCTTCAAAAAAGTGTTTCCCTACAGTATTGGCCTTGGGGGCGGGGTTTATGAAAACAGAATGATCAACAGCAGCAGCTTTGTTTTAAATACAATTTACAGAACATGAAAAAGTCTGAAATTTGCCTTAATTAAATCTTATCTAGTGAATCTCACACTTAAGATATCTTGAACTGGAGTCTCCMTACAACATGATGATAAATCTAATGTTATTTATACAAGTCAGAATATAATTAGAGAGATCTTAAATAGGTATTTTGAATTGTCAAAATATATTAAGAGATGTCTGTTTATTTGTTTCTTTCATTCATAAAAACAAAACCATCTATGTACAGCATTAAAAAACCCAAAGTAAATCATACCCTGAAGTAAAAGGGTGCAGAGTGAAGTAAAAACACTTTTTATCATATTTGCCCCTTATTTTCAAAGATATCTTGAACTGGAGTCTCCCTACAACATGATGATAAATCTAATGTTATTTATACAAGTCAGAATATAATTAGAGATATCTTAAATAGGTATTTTGAATTGTCAAAATATAGTAAGAGATGTCTGTTTATTTGTTTCTTTCTTTCGTTCATAAAAACAAAACCATCTATGTACAGCATTAAAAAAACAAAGTAAATCATACCCTGAAGTAAAAGGATGCAGAGTGAAGTAAAAAAAAATTTTGTTTTATCATATTTGCCCCTTATTTTCAAAAATCAACTTCAACAAACAAGCTCAAGCTGGAAAGTTCTCCAAATTAAAAAAAAGGTAAATAAAAGAAAACATTTTATTATTTTATCCTAAGTAACTAATATGTCTAATTTAGTCATAAAATAATTTCAGATAACTAGAATATAAGTGTGGTGAAGCCAAATAAATGATAGATCAGCCTGCCATACAAATGAGCTTCTGACCCACTGCTGCTCCTCTCTCATCTTCATCAGAGCAGAAGCCGACATTAGCTAGATGGATTTATGACTGAACGAACGTCCACATATTTTTTTCATCTCTGTGGATAACAATACATAAAACATTTTTTTTCCTCTGAAAACATGGGTGTGAAAAAAGCTACGGTTGTTACACCTCCTCTCTGTGCGACGTGCAGCAGGAAGGAAGGAGGAACTTGGGATCCTGCGACACGACAGCAAGATGTAACTTTTCTACAGCGGGAGGGGGACATTTTGACTATTCTCTCTTTACGTGTTTTAAAACGCCGTATTTCTTCATTTATTTTCAGAATATTTCGATTAAATGGCCCTATAAAAAATGAAATAAATTGTTTACCTGCCCGATCGAGCAGGCATTGGGACACACCCACCTGCCCGACAATGGGTTTTACCTGCCCCGGGCAGTCGGGCAATAGGATTTGTCGAACTCTGACTGTTTAGATCAGTGTACAGTGTKACACAAYGCTACGTTAGCACTTACGCTARCAGCTACTTTGTTGACTCATGTATGTGAAGTGCTGTTTTTGGCAGTGGAAGGAGATGAAGTGTCCCAAAACAAATCACCCTAGAAAAYGACAGAAATTACCAATAGTCTGGAAACTTTTACAATTAAATCGAACAGACAACTAAGTTCAGTGTATGCTWTAGTTAGGATTTGAGCTGCTGCATTTTAATGGATTTGAAACCTGTCAATACCCTTAATTTATTCACACTGTCATATTTGTTTATAGCTAAGCAGCCAAGACTAAATGTTTTATTTGCTAAAATGTGAACTATGAACACCTCACCAACATAATAATATAGTCTTAATAAAAATATAAATTAAGTTTTACTATTAACAATAACAAGTGAGCTCTATGAGACTGAGTGCAAACCTCAAGCTATTGCATTACCTATTTTACTTTCACAATTTCTAACATAAAAGATCACATTCAGTTTTCCACCCATAAAAATAAATTTACAGCATTTAGATTTTTCTGTCATGGTTAAAAATGATTCAGTGACAGAGTGCTTTTAATGAATGCACCCTCAAACCTCACACATAAATGCAAGCAGTTGTAGCTTAAAATGCATAAATCAAACTCAGCTGGTATAGTAATTTTACTTTAATTGCAGCAAGTGTAGATTGCCTCATCACCATATTTAATAATTATTAAATAATATATCATTGTAGTCATAAAATAAGCTTAAGTAGTTACTGCAGAACCTGAAAATTTAAAAAAAATCTGATTACTCGATTAATCAACAGAATAATTGATAGATACTTGATTACTAAATTAATTGTTAGAAGCAGACCTWTACAGAACAATGTTCACGTAAGACACAAGTGAATATTTAAAAATGTCCAAATCATTTTAAACTAAAACCTTACAGGTATTTCACAAAGTTTATCTCCTTTATGTAACTATTTCCACTATTCAGAATTTTCTCCTGCTTGCTAATATGTTTGAGTTCAATGAATCTTTCTTTTTTATTTCAGAGGACAAACAGTGGTATAGGGCTAAAGTATTGGCTTATCCATCAGAGAAGCGCATCTGTGTCGGCTACATTGATTTTGGCAACTCAGAAGAGGTGGATTTAAACTATCTGCGACCTATTAGCACCTCACTCCTGGCCCTTCCAGTGCAGGCTATTCCCTGTGGTCTAGCAGGTATTTATCCAGATTGAAAAACATCTCATTTTTATATTGACGGCTTAATTCCTCAAACTTTTTTTTGCATTTATGGTGTCCAAGTTTTCTAGGTGAATTCCTAATTCATCACCATAATAATCAATATCATTATAAATTTAGAGTTTGCCTTTGTTTTGATGACCTGCTGGCAGCGGACACAGCATCGCTGAGAGATTTTGTTTTTACTTAAAGGAGTGCAGCCTTTGGAGGAGAGCTGGTTGAAGGACTGCCTTCTGACTCTTCAGCGCCACCTGTCGAACAGAATCCTGCACTGCAAAATCCTGGGAGCACACGAGGGCAAGTTCCTGGTGGAGCTGATTGACGAGGCCAGTGATCCGTTGGTCAATATGGCCGAGCTGCTGATCACTGCAGGTTATGCTACACCTGCTCCTGTTGCATCCAGTGCTCACCTGCAAGCTGAGGACACAGCTGCTGCAGAACAAGGTGGTGCCTGAAGCTGCTGCTTTAGATCATTAKCAAATTCTTATAATACAGAAACTAGTGGTGTACATCTGTGTGATACATTGTTTTGTTTCAAATCTCCCCCTCAGCATCACCCCCTGTGCCTGAGCAACTGGTTTGGTCAGTTGCTGAACTCCCCACTGATGGCCAGACGGTGGCGCTGGTTGCCAGTCTTRTAGAAAGCCCTGGGAAGTTTTACTGCCGCCTCAGCAGTCCCACAGGTTTTGTTGTTTTTATATTGACTTTTTTGACAAAAGGTTGTACTTAACATTGACTGAGAGGCGCCTTTAGAAGCACTCCTAATAAATTCACTGACTTACTGTTTTTATTTTCCTCATAAGAAAAGTAGGCTAATTGTCCCTGCATTTGCAGGCTTTTTATATTTTTTTAGACAGCTGCATGCCTTGTCACAACTTTAAAGAATGCTTAAATAGCAGAGGTTTTATTTTGCAGTAAATGTATAAGAAGTGAAAGCTGAATTGTCATAACTATTWTATATTTTCTTTCTCAGAGCAACAGAGTCTAAAAGAACTGAGGGCTCAGTTGAAGCAGCATTGTGAGGCTCATGTCTCCCCTTTCGTACCCAAATTGGGAGAACCTTGCTGTGCAGTGTTTCCTGGTGAGACCGTATTCCAAATTATTTGTGTTAAAAAAAATATTGACAACACAGCAATTCTGTGAAAACTTGACAAAAACCTTTATAAATGAATTAAACTTAATCATTATTTGGTCGTGAAAATAATAAAATGTCAAATTAATTTGTGAAATGGCAGTAACTCTAACTCAGTGTGTTTCACGTAGTGATCGTTTCCAGATTCCTTTTCTTTTTTTCTCTGTCAGTGTTTTGAGTGTTTTAGAAAGCCCTGTTTGTGTTCCTCCCAGGTGATGGAGCATGGTGCCGGGTCATGGTACAGGGACTCTCCGATGGCAGATCTGCAGTAAACTTTGTGGACTACGGTTACAGCATGACCGTGGAAAATTGTCACCTGCGGCCAATTACACCCAAACTCCTGACACATCCTTTCCAGGCAGTTTGCTGCTGGCTGGCAGGTAATCTGTCAGACTAACAACTATCAGACAGTCTSATGGGTTTTCAGTATATACAAAATTGAGACTTGTTTTTTTAATTAGATCTTAAAGTGCCCGTGACACGCTTATCCTCCAGATACAAAAAGTCAAAGAAAACTCATTTTATTTAAGAAACTTTGCATTATTTTACCCATTTAGACACACAACTGGCCTATTTTCTTTTGAACTTGGCTCGGCAAAAGGGACACAGGAAGTGACATCAAAGGGGAACTCCTTTAAGAAAAAGAACTCCCTGGTCTTTGTTTATTGAAAAAACATTATTTGAACTCTGACTTTTTTTGTTTCTGTCTGATGGCGACTGAAAATAATCTAAAACATCAGATTCCTCTCCACAGTCTGGGCTGTTGAGCATTTTAGCTCAGCTCTGTTTTTTTGCAGACATTCCCCTTTGACATCACTTCCTGTTACTTCACATGCAAATATCTCAATTGTTCATCTCAGCAKCATGAAAATTATTTTGTAATATGTTCTCAGTGTTAACTTTTCAAAAGTGCATTTRTATTATTAGAAAAATGTTGATGTCACAGGCACTTTAAAAATATTTACTGAGACAAGCAATGAGGAAAATAAATCTTTGCAAAAGCTCAGCTCCATTGCAGTATTGAGAAAAATAGATTTACTCAAGCACAAACCAATAACCCTTTCAACATATTTTTTTCACTGGTTCTGTATAAACTCAGCGTAATGTTTAACTTTTTAATGAGTGGACCATTAAATCATCACTTAWAAAATATATTCATTTTATAAAGTTTCAGTCAGATTGTGCATGTGTTGAATCAGGTGTGGAGCCCTTTGGATCAGAGTGGAGCWGCGAGGCCATCCTGTGGTTCCAGGCTCTGTTGGATGGCCAACAGCTCAACGCACGCGTCCTCACGGTCACAGAGCAGGGCTACGGCGTGGAGCTCCACAGCAGTGGCAAGAACGTGGCAGCTTCCCTGATTGCTGAGCTGCTCGCTAAAGCTTCTGGAGAAACTTCTGAAGAGCCGCCAGAAAAAATGAGCTCCATAACAAAGCAAGAGGCTGTAAAGCAGAATGAGGGCAGAGATCAAACCTGTAGTCAGACAGAAGCCGGTTCTACGGAGAAAACAAGGGAAGGGCAGACATCAGAAGGTGAGCTAGGTCATWGGGCTTCACAAAGAAAATAATAAATGCACGCTCATTTAAAAATATCGTAATCTTTGTTTTCAGCCGCATCTTTTCCAGTGGATTGGAAAACACTGGAGCTGCCACTCAAAGAGACCTTTCAGCCTTACGTTGCAGCGGCCATTAGTCCTTCCCTCTTTTACCTGTTCGGCCCCGCTCAAGGTGAGAACACCAGCTGCTCACTTTTCACATACTGTAGCTTTGAAAAGTTTCAGGACTTTCATTAAATGTTTTTGTGTTTTAAAGTGGATCAGCAGAAGCTGCAGGAGGTGATGATGGAGCTGGCTGTCTTTTGCTGCGACAAACAGAACACTTTATCTGCAGCTGTAAACACCAAACCTGCTCCTGGTGCTGCCTGTTGTGCTCAGTTCTCTGGTGAGGAAAAACTACTGTAAATGTTGATGCATCATAAATGCATGACGAAGCATTCTTGTGCTGTGATGATTGTTTCAAATATACACAGTGCTGTCTATATAAGAACAAAGTGATGAAAAGCATTAACACAACTTTTTCAGCTTTTGACAAGGAAGTGATCAATAAAATGAAATTAAAAAAACACTTCAAAGCCATTCATACATAAATGCTAATAAGAAAATTATTGTAAAAAAAAAGTATTCACAGCTGGATTAGTTTTCATATAGTAAAGACACCTGGCAGAATATTTTTCATTCTTGATTGTTTACAGGTCAGCTGATCAAATGCCAAGCTGTTAAATTCAGATAAACTTTCAATACACCTTATTTTCCCCATTATTTTACGTGTGCTCTCTGTTCTTAAGACCCACCTGCATTTGTTGCCTCTGCACACCTAAGCTGGTAATTTCCCGTCTGTGAGTAGATGTAATTACACAGTGAGTGTGTGTCCGTGCGTGGTGCCCGCAGAAGCTGCATTAAACGCAGCAGACAGGCAGGAGACGAGTCGGGCGTACATTCCACAGCCAGCTAACTACAGGGTCTGTTTTAATGGAGATTTTTGAGCTGGATGCTGTAAAAGYTGTGGTTAAAAACTCAGAAATCATCTGTTGGAGATGACAAAGGTTGTAGCTTCAAAGGTTTATTAATTTATTTTTTGTGGCATTTGTTTCGTAGGTGGATCTGCAGCAAGATTTGAGACTTAGGACTCGAACCTTATTTTCCTTTTTTTGTTTTCTTCCAGCTGATCAGAATTGGTACAGAGCAGTAGTCCTGGAAGTCGGTGAGAATGAGATGAGCATCCTCTATGCAGACTACGGCAACAGTGAGATTGTGCCGTTCTCCCGAATCCTGCCCATCCCTGCCCACCTGTTGCAGCTTCCTTTTCAGATTATTCGTTGCACCCTAACAGGTATGGCAGTGAAGGTTTTAAGTATTACTGATCCTCACCTTTAACTCACCTGTTAGGTTTGTTTCTGAGGAACAGCAATAATGTTCCTGGGTCAGTTTGACCTGGGGCATGTTTAATCATGCTATAGTGTCAGAAACCAAAACAATCCCACAAAACATTTTTATATCTGATTATTAAGTCCATTACTAACAATTTCAATCAATATTTGTGAATTGATGTTTTTTTTATTTCAGATAAAGGATCAATGAGGACAAGTCACTCGTTTTCCTAAAAAAGCATGTTACATTTTTTATGTCCAATACAAAAACATATGCACAAAAAACAATGATTATTCATTAAAACAATTTTTTTTAGATTTTTTTATTTATTGATTTTTTTTCCCCCTTTTTAAGGAGTGATGATTATAATTGAACTTGACACCTATTCTGTTCTGAGTCAAATTGACCCGCTAATTAAAAACCAAGACAAATGAGTCATGAAGATTTATATTGAAATAAACTTTATTGTCTCTAAATAAGCAGCAACTTCTGAATGCCACAAACCTTCATCCACTGTGACATTGGGGCCTAAAGCAGTGGAAGTTGCTCAACCCACTTGTGCCACATTGTCCCAATATCTACCAGCGTGTGTGTACTTACTTGTTTTTGTTACCTTTTTTAGGACCGTTTCCAGTATACACGCCTACCTTGTCAAGACCATTAGTCCTAATGGGGACCAAAGACCGGTCCTAATATGGTGGAACTCCATTTTTGGGTTGGGGGTTGAGTTTAGGACCAAGGTGTGAATTGAGTTTAGGTTAGTTTTAGGGTCAGGTAGGTACCTGTGAAGTTAGCCTTAGGGTTGGTGGTCAGGGTTAGTCTGTAGAAATTACTGGAAATGAATGGAAGTCAGTAGCCTGGTTTAAACCAGACCCTGTCCTTCACTTTTTCTGGACTTGATGCATAGAGAATCAATTTCTTGCAGGAGGCGTGGCCTCTGCTGAAGTTTAAAATGATTGGATCAGTTGGCTGCGATGTATGTCGGTGTGAAGGAGGCTAAGCTAAGAAGCTAACCGGAAATTGCGTGTGCTGCAAACAACCCTACTGAGAGGAGAGAAGTGCCGAGCCWAACGAGACGACTGTAAATGAGAGCTGCTGCTTTGTCAGACAAATTTATTTTAATTTAGAAGCTTTATCAACACAGACTGGTTTCATTCACTTCCTCCACTGCCGTATGCTAAAATAACTAGCAGACACTGCGCAGAACATCGACGTCATTCAAAACACCTCCTTTTGTTTGCTGATTGGCCCAGGTAAAATAAACTACAAGCAGACACTGGGCAGAAAATCGACGTTCTGTTCTCTGATTGGTTCGGCTAAAAATCTGCCAGCGAAATCCATCTCAATGGGAGAAGCCCCAGACGGAGCAGTGAAGGAAAACTAGAATTGAGCGGAGCTGCGTAGGAAGGCAAGGGCCAGGCTAGGAAGTCAGTGAACGGTCCTAATAAGGATAGAAAAACAAACCTGTGTGTGTGTGGTTTTTGAGGTGAAATATCTCACAGTTGCAAAGAAACAAATAGTATTAGACACTTTTGACCCTTTTTACKCTTCATTTTGACTGCCGGGTCAAATTGACCCGAACACTGTCTATGTAATATGTAGAAGCGGGGGGCTGCAAAGATGTAAAATGAACATTTTCATTTTATATGCAAATTATACCTATTAAAACAAATAGAAAAAGTTTCATGCAGAAAAAAAATATTTAAAAAAAATTTTAACTATAAAACAGGTCAGACTCGTAACACAACAGGAGGGTTAAAATAGTTTTGTTTTGAGCTGCCCTGTCTAATGACCTAATTTCTTACAATAACAGAAAAGGAGCACTCCCCTGCAGCTTGGCCAGAAGAGGTGCAGCAGGTGTTTCGGGCTGCGCTGACGACTGGCGTCCTGGCCGCCGCTCAGTCCTTTGACGGCTTTGCTAACGTGCTGTCCGTCACGTTGCCCACTGAGAGCGGCGGAGGAAACCTCGCTACCTTGATCTTGGATACATTACACACCCACYGCAAGAGCAACTGTTTTCCAGATSCCAGTCAGAAGAGGGACAAAACTGGCAGCAGCACTTCAGAGAGCGCTGCAGCTGCAGCTGCACCTGACTGCCCCCAACCTAAAACCCTACCTGATCCTCACAATCAGCTGGAAAATAAAACTAAGCCAGTTGATAACACAACGTCTACGAAAGCTCCAGAGCCAACAGTCCAGTCTGTTTCTACTGCGTCTGTTGTTGGTGAGTTGTTGTACAACTGTGTGTGTGTGTTGGGTTTATGAACTGTGTTAAGTGTACTGTTCAATTTTCYTTTAAGATCCAGTGAAGAAGATTGTGAACCAAATGGAGCCACCCTACCAAAATAATTCAGATGTCACTGGTGTGTATGCATAAAAAAAAGAACCGTTTCTTTGATTTCATTGTTCTTTAAAGATTTTTTTTTAAATATTTTCTTCCTGTCTCCATTTTCAGAACCACAGACTTCCAGCTGCAACTGTCAGCACCTGAAGAAACACGTCAGGGCTGCTTTCATTTCTGTTAGATAGTAAAACATGTAACACGTTTTGTTACAAATAAAGCATTTATTGTTTTTCTGCTTCTATTTGTAGGTCGACAGTCTGGAGCGTCTAATGGAACAAGCGATGGAGCACATGAAACAGATGCAGCTGCAGTTTATTCTCATCAAGGAGCTGGAGAGAAATAAGACACACTAAACAAAAACTCTTACTGTTCAACCCGCCTGTTTCAAATGTATATTGGTTTTGTGTTTTTGTAAAATGCTGCATTATGTTCAAGGCTTTAATAATTTTATTCTGCGGTTGTATTCTTGTTTGCTTTTAGGTTTCAATAGTTCTCCAAATCAGGTTATCCTTGTTTTCCTGTAAAAGCCAGCAGCAAAGAGCATGCTCAGCCTCAGTGATGAGTGAGTGTGCTCTGCAGCCATCTGTTTGTTTGTTCACCCACAGGAATGGGATGTTCAACCTGATGAGTGTTTGATTTGTGTTTGAGTTCATTGTGAATAAACACAAATAACTAAAAATATATATTGTCTTGTCAGTTATGTTTCCCCAAAGAAGTGAGGCTTTTACACATATGAATGTAGATTATACCAGTGGTTTATAAACTTTTCCCTGCCCAGGTCCCCACTACAAAACATGTAAAGAAACATCAACTTTTAGAATGTTTCTTCTCACTTTCATTATTAAATAATACATTAGAATAAGARCTTTATGAACTAACATGTTTTAAGCTATTCACACTTCAAGCTGGACAATAAAAATCAAATCTCTTTTAAGCACTCTTTAAAATATATAAATTATATTTGAAAATAAGCTATAGGGATGTAATTTTATAGTGATTTAAAACATAAGATATTAATTTTTGCCTTTTCTCCCTCTTTGAAAAACACTGGATTATACACCCTAATGATAATGTTGAGGTTTGTAAAAATATAAAAACGCAATGATTGGTGAATTTTGTAAGCCTTTATTTTGTCCATAATGGAACATATTAAACATGTCAAATGTTTAAACTGAGAAGTTGTACCAGTTTTAGTGTAAAAATGGTTAATTTAGAATTGTTTGCAAAACATCTGAAAGACTGGAACATTTTTTTTTAATCACTATGAAGCATCTTTTTACAAACCTGTAAACATCAAATTCAAAATTGCATTATTGAAAGTGGTACAATTTCTTAGTCTAAACAGGGTTACTGTATTTCATATATGTATATTTTTAAGGTTTATGAGGTCATATTTCGTGGACAGACTGACAGGTAGCTACATCAGAGGTGGGGTTTAAGGAGTAGGTGGGGTCGTCTGCTCTCTGAGGCAAACATCCTCTTCATTTTTGATCAGAGTGCCGCGGAAACACACACAGAACTGTGTCTGCCTCAAAACAATTCAAGGATCCGAACAGGGAAGGAGGTATTTTTAATCCGGCGATGGAGTGATTTTTTTTGTGGGGTGTGTTTGTTTTGATGACCTGCTGGCAGCGGACGCAGCATCGCGGAGAGAAATCTACCTTACAGGTAACAAATGAAACAAGTTTGTAGAACGGTTTAGCGAGTCACGAGCTACTGCGTTAATGTGGTCCTTATGAGAATAATTAAAGTGTTTAATAGAGGATAAAATCGTGTTAGCTTGCTGGTCGGGGTCTTGACCTCTGACCCGCCTCACGTGACCTCATGTTACCTGTGCTAGTAAACATCAAAGGCTGAGCTCCGCAGGTAGAAACCACAGGTGTCTTCTCTTAACAAACGAGACAGAATACCAGTGGTGGGCAGAACTAATCTAAAAATTAGTGCCACTAGCTCTAAAACACTATTGGTCCCCTAATTCTAATGCACTAAAAGTTTTAGCGAGCCATTTCTAAAGCACTAAAATAACCCAGTCAACCCATGAACATTCTTCAACAGACAACATGATCTTTTAATACTCATCATTGACATGTTTGGGTTCATGTGTGTCACCTGGATAAGTGACACACATGAACAAAATGCTACAGCTTTCACCCTCAGCTGTTAACATTAACATTTATAGACCTCAGTTAGTGCTTTTAAATATAGCAAGTGCTAATCCACTAATGCATTTTAAAATTAGCAAAAGCCCTAAAGCACTAATCAGGAAATTAGTTCTCCTATTAGTGTTTTAGTGCTTTAGGGGAACTGTGCCCACCACTGCAAAATACACATTTAAGAGTTGCTTTCCTCATGTTTGTCATGTTTGTCAGATCATGACAGCCGGAAAATGTAAAAAACCTTCAGATTTTTTGACATGCAAAAATTATAATGAAAAAAATTTGCTCTCTATAARTCAGTTATTACCAACTGATGGCCCACAGGCCGGAGGTGGCCTGTGAGAAGCATGGTGGCGTGTTTAGATACAATAAAACAGCAGTTTTCTACATTGACTTTGCGTTTAAAGCTCCTGGAGGACGTTTCCACTCCCAGACCAGGAACAAAAGATTTGTCTTCCTGTTTTTAAACAAACATTATCCAGACTGGAAATTCATTAACCGTGCAAATGTTATGTCAATAAGATTTTTATTGTGCAACTTAGTCTGCAGATTTACTGATTGTCACGTCTCAGTAAAATACCTATACATTTTAAAATATAGTTAACATATTGATTTATTCATGATATAACATAAAGATGATTTTGAATACATTACAGAATAGGTTAGGTTTAAATCCACGTGTCATTATTGTCCTGTTCTTTTCCCCTTCATGTAGCAATCAAATATGCATATTTTACCCAATCATATATCTAAATGTTCAGCTTAGGAAATTGATGTTTAACCTTTAATTTTGATTCCCCCCCCCCCCCTCATTTTTATACATTTTCAAAACATTTATATATTTGTTTTAGTTTTCTGTCAGCCCAGTATAAAGTATTTCACCTCTTACACACCTCTCAGCCTGTGTGTGGGTCCCAGTTTGCTTTTAGAACACATTCCAACACTTAAGTGCACATGATTACATTGTGACTTAGAACTGTAGCTTTTAATCAGACAGATGTTCAAAAAAAATTTCCACATTACGTTTGCTTTTTATAAAGGTGGTTATTTCAGGTGAGTCGCTCTGAAATAACTGAAATTAAATGTTAAACACACACACACACACAAACTTGTTTTTATATCCTTGTTGGGCCCATCCATTGAGTTCCATTCATTTTCTGGTAATTTTACATCCTAACCCWGACCACAARCCCTAASRCTAACCTCACAGGTACCTTCCTGACCCTAAAACTAACCTAAACTYAATTCAYACCTTGGTSCTAAACCCAACCCTCACACCCAAAATCAGCCTCCGAAGTTGTGCGGCCCAGGCTTTGGGCCCCACAAGGAGCACCTGGTCCCCACGAGGCTGTGTTTTCCTTAAAACTGGACCCCAAGATGTAGAAAAACAAGGCCACACACACACACACACACACACACACACACACACACACACACACA
>NW_013952445.1:233989-235717 GCF_001266775.1 Austrofundulus limnaeus
ACACACACACACACACACACACACACACACACACATACACACACACATACACACCAAGTACAGGTTTGGCTCTCAGGATTTTCTGTGAAGTAGGGTCAAAAAGTAGCACTCCTTGCTAATTATAGTGTTCATTGTGGAGACGTTCTCCAACGTTAAAAACCGTTTTAAAACTGACAGCACATCTGTTGTGTCTTTGATTATTATTATTATTATTAGGAATGTTTTATTTACATATTATTCTGTAAACCATCAAGGTGAAACTGACTCCCCTCACAGGAGGAGGGAACCTTCCTGTCGGTCTGTGGAGCACGTTAAGCACAGGCTTGTTCAAAAGTACAGCGACAAGCTGATGGAGGCGAGGAATGCTGGGGGAGGAAGCAGCCGAGTTTTGAGACAGGTGTGTGTGTGTGTGTTTGTGTGTGCGCGTGGCGCATGTTTTAAATGTAGACATGGTCGGCTGCCTCCCCAAGCTGCCGCCGGAGGCGGCAGTAAGGAGCCCTCTTGTTGTCAGGACGCTGCGGTGAGCGCACAATAGAGCATTAATAATTTGTGGCGATGTTTATCGTCTGAGTCAGCTCTGCAGATCTGTATCGCAGACGCAGAGGCTCCTCTTGAAGCGAGGCTCCGTCCTGCACACAATCCGGACTCTGTCTCAGAAAGACACACAGCTCCCTGGCGCGTCTCGGCCCACCTCGGCTCAGGATATTATGGCTGAGCTTATCAGCAGCTCCAGTTAATCAGACCTCATCTGGCCTCTTATGTGTAGCCAGCAGCGGGCAAATAACAGAGCTGACAGGTGACAGGTGGGATTATCGAGCTAATGGGAAGGTTCTGGAGTCAGATTGTACGTTCTCTTACCAGCTTCTTATCACCTGATGCCCAAGGTGAAGCAGCAACGATGTGTTTGCTTGTGTGTGTGCTGTAAGGCTCTAACTCAATTTTACAGACATTCCACTAAAATCTGGCGTGGTTATTGCCAAGAGTCATCCTCAACATTTCCTCTGAACAGTTCTTATAAACTTTCTACATGTTGCACAACAGCAGGACCAGTTTTAAGCTTGGTGGATTATAACTCAGTCCAAAAGCTTAAATGGGCAATATCATGTAAAATCTTTTTTTTTTAAGTTTTATATCATGTGTTATGGACTAATTATCTATCTGTTTCACCTTGACACTGTCCAGTACTCATATGTCTTATGATCATTGTCATATCTGTTTGCCCAGACATCAGGACTCCACAACGGACTGAGCTCTCTTGTTTGATAAGATACTCTTTGAGCTGAGAGCCCTGTGATTGGCTGGACAGTACATTAGTCGATCTGTGATTGGTTATAAGCACGTCATATGATGTTATCATGGTGTTTATTATTGGCTGTGTCCGCTGACGTGTCAGCGACAAGCTGACAGAGCTTGCTGATTGAGTCCTGTTTGTTTGTCGCTCAGAATTAAATCATTATTTACGACCATACACGCAGACTTTYYKKGCATTATTCCAACGTGTTTCTGCATTCTTGGTAAATCTTGCGACGACATCATGTTATAATGTTATACTCATGTTTGTTCACGCATGTTTGAGAAATCCTGCAGCGTTTTTAGGCAGCCATGCTGAGGAGCAAAACGACAGGTGGGGGCCAGAAACGCCTTTTGGAACCAGAAACACCCCTGGGACGTGTCTTTAAGCTGAACTTCCTCATCACGGAGCACACCCCCCCCCCCCCCACCCCACCC
>NW_013952445.1:236920-243261 GCF_001266775.1 Austrofundulus limnaeus
GATAGATAGATAGATAGATAGATAGATAGATAGATAGATAGATAGATAGATAGATAGATAGATAGATAGATAGAACTTTATTGATCCCACAGTGAGGACATTTGAACCACAGTAGGGAAATTAATAATTCAGTCAACTTCACAAAAACTGAGCTAAAATTAGGTGCGATAGTCAACCTGGTCCAGAGGACCTATACAATTTTTTCCTTTTGTTAGCAAAATAGTTCACAAATTACCAAACAGATTTTGATAAAATTTTCATAAAGTAATTGTTGGATGTAAATCAACACCAACTTTTGGAGTAAAACTAACTTAGGATTGCCACCCTGCTAGCTAAACTTAGCTTAAACAAAAGTGTTTTTAACATAGTCAGGTTTAAAGATGTTGAGCTAAAATTTCATGCAGTAGTAGCTGAGAGTCATCCCCAACCCAGAAATAAGAACACAAGCACATTGTGTGTCATTGCACGTATTTTCTAACTCTGTCGTCTCAAGTTAACATGCTTTTACTTTACAACTTTGGCATGGAAGGCAACAAGCGACGCGCATGCCTTTAAGTGACACTGGACCTTTAAGTTGAAATGTTTCCCATCTGCAAACCTGTTTATATTCATCAGAGATATTTTAAAAACAGGATGCTGCGATCTGCAAACCATTCAGCCAAACGCTGACTCAGTGTGACAGAGACCACAAAGGATGGTCCCCATTTTCTTTGGTTTCCCCATACAATTAAAAGATGTTTATTTATCAGATCACAAGACATTTGGTCCTTGTTTATTTAGTCTTTCTTACATTTATTCTGGCACAAAGAGGAGGATTTCAAGACTTTGTTTTTATGTGTTGTTTTTTTTTCCATGACATACTAGTTTTGTCATGCGCTTAGGATGCAACAAATTAAATATGTTCACTAAAACGTGTACAATGTTTTGATTTAGAGAAATGTTCCTGATGCCATATGGTTTGTATTTTGCATGAAGACAATCGTCAGGTTTGTCTGAGTCTTTGAACTCTACTGTAGTTGGAAAAATACAATTTCTAAATCAATTTTTAATTTGTACTCAGAAACCCAGTGTCACATTTTTACCCCAAGTTTTTCCACAGATCCTCACAGTCATCTTTGTAAATGACCCAATTTTAATCAAAGCCAGAAATTTTTAGACACATGAAGTAGTTGCATGTCTTAAAAGTAAATAAAAAAATCTTATTAATTTTTAAATCATGGCTAAGTACTAAGATGGCACTTTTATGTTTTACTGACTTTTTAAAAAAAAAAAAACTTTTGATCTAAAATGTCTGCTGTTCATTTTGGTTTTGTGGCTCAACTCACCTGTGGAGTCCCCCAAGGCTCTATTTTGGGTACTCTGCTATTCACTTCATACTTATTGCCTTTGGGGTCCATTTTTAGAAAACATATAACAGTATTTCCCTTTTTGCTGATGATATCCAGGTCTATCTGCCTGTTAAGTTTGACATTAGTTATTTACCTAAACCACAAAAAAATTTCAATTACCTTAAAATCTAGATGAAGTTAAAAGTTTTCAATCCAAATGAAATAAATTAACAAAATAAAGTAGTTTATTTGTCAAGTTATTACCTTTTTCTTCTCTGTTTAAAACACTGCTTGTTTTCAGATGAGCCAAAATTTCCATCTTCTTTACGGCTTGGACTCAKGAGTGTTGGTATTTGCCTGGGGAAAGAGTTGTGTGGAAACATAATCTTTAAGTTGTTTCCAAAAAATGACATCTTTAGCACTGTTTCAAGTGTTTATGATGGATCATTTTAAGGCTTTGAACTTCACCATACTTGACTCTTTCACCTTGTCATGAGGCCCTTCTGACAGTGTAGTTAAAGTATCACTGAGCTAAATGTCTGTGAAATCCAGTCTTTCTAAGTCATTTTGACGACAGGCAAAGATTTTCACAGATTTTTAAGAATACCACATAAGTCTCCAAGACTGAGAGGTGTGTTCTTTACATAACAGACAGGATGAGGATTTACGCTCGTTATCCTGCTCCATTTTTTTTCTTGTTGTTTTTTTAAACTATCGTAATTATTTTCACATTAAAGCTATCTTTTTATTTTGCTAGAAGAACTTGGCTGAACAAACTTTTTGTTTAGGCTACTAAAGCTGCAGGTTTGAGCCCACATTGCCTCAGGATGGACATTCAATGAAACAACTGCCAGATCATTCATGTGAGTTCACTTACTGAGGTGGCTCCTGCAGAAAGGAGCAAGTGGAAAAAATTAAAGTGCCTATGACATGCCTATCCTTCAAATACAAAAAGTCAAAGAAAACATCTTTATTCTTAAGAAAATTTGCATAATACACATGATTTTACACATTTTGACTCATAACTGGCCTATTTTCTTTTGGATTTAGCTCAGCCAAAGTGAAACAGGAAGTGACATCAAAGGGGAACTCTTCAATAAAATAAACTCTTTGGTCTTCGTTTATTAAAACTATATTGACTCTTCTTCCTCTCTCTTTGATAGAAATTCAAAAAATCTTTAAAAAACATCMGATTCTTCTCCACAGTCTCTTTTGTTAGCTGTTGTATCTACGCCCTGTTTAAATGCAGACATTCCCCWTTGACATCACTTCCTGTTTCTTCACACGCAAATATCTCAACAACTGTTCATCTCAGTGGTGTGGAACTTGTTTTGAAATATTTTATCAATGTTCGCTTTCCAAAAAATGCATTCATGTTTATTACAAAAAACGGATGTCACAGGCACTTTAAATAAAAATGTGTTTATTTGTTTTGTTTTTTTGAGTTCACCTTACAGTTAAACATGAGTTCTCACCGAAGAGACATGTTTTCAGACACTGATTAGTGTTTTTCTGGGTTAAACAAATGCCTTTGTGATCTGCTTGTGTTGTCAGGGGCAATGAGGCCTTTTTGCAGTAAATCATGCCCTGCCAATCCTCTCCACGCTGTACATGGGCCTGAATAAAGGAATGTCCTTTCAGTGAATGGAGCTAAAGAATAGTTTTCTTCACTTGTCTATTCACATTAGTTTTGATTAGTTAATTAAGCATTGCATGATGAGCTAAGTGGAAATCTGGGCCGGCTTGGCGAAAAGCATCTAATTTATTGTTTTGTTTTATGCTTTAAAAGGATATAATGATGAATGCTTAACACAAACATAAATCTTTTGAATTAGTAACTGTATGAGGTTTGTGTGGTTTGGCGATTCCTGCCTGTATTGTCTCCTAATGTCTTATATTAGTTAATTATAGAGACTTTTAACGGCTCTTTATGTCGTTTTTCCTTCCTAGTTGAGCATGGCGCCTGTGTGCAGGAGCTCAAAACCAGCCAGGTCAACGTTGGAAAGATCAACGCTGCAGCAGAAAGTGAGCATCTCTAAAACTGGTCTTAATATGTAGGTTAAAAGAAAAGTTAAAGATTTTAAAAAATACCAAACGTTAAATAAAACCACGGAGAGCTTGTAGCCAAGTGTTTGTGTGTGTGTCTGTGGGAAGTGATGCAGTGCTCGGCAGTCATGGACGTCCTCTTTCTCGTGGATGGCTCCCACAGCATCGGGAAGGGCAGCTTCGAACGGTCCAAACACTGCGCGGTCAAGCTGTGCCAAGCACTCGACGTTGGGCCAGACAAGGTCAGTTTTTCTGTAGTGATCTGCTCGTTGCGTCACGTCGGCCCACATCCTTGTAACTCTGGCCTCGTTCAGGTGCGAGTCGGGTTGCTTCAGTTTAGCTCCAGTCCTCGGCTGGAGTTCTCCTTGGACTCGTACTCCACCAAACAGGAGCTGAAGAAGCACATAAGCAAGGTTTCCTACAGGTGTGTATTTCTGTTCAGTTTGCACACAACAAACAAATGCTTTTGTTTTGAAAAGACTTATCAGCCTGCCTAAAGTCACACTTTATTTTTCTCACAGCTTTTGATACATTTAAAGCCTAAACACCAAGCTTACGCAGTCAAACACCTCACCAACTGCACCCTGGACTGGAAATCAAATTAATTTCAGATTAGTGGTGCACTGTGTGTGGTCATTGGATATTGTACAAGTGACCTTGGAGTGTGTGCCAAAGTGTGCTTCATGGGATAGTAATAACGTAGTGAATTCCAAAGTAGCTTAATTATAAGTACCCACGCTTTGAGTGCAGTATATCAGAAATCATGTTACCCTAAATCGAATTACTGGGCTATGCAGTGGGTTTATGTGTGTGTGTTTACTTGGGGTTTAAACTAACTATATATTATTTACAAATTAAACGGCACCTAAACTGAGAAATATGATGCAGGTTTTATTTTGGCGAGTTGGCTTCTGACGATAACCCACACTAATCTCTTTTGTTTGCAAATTTCCTCTAATTATTTATTATTATTATTTTATTAAACCTTTATTTCACCAGGAAAATCCCACTGAGATTAAGAATCTATTTTGCAGGGGAATCCTGGCCAAGACTGGCAGCAGTACACAGAGGTTACAAAACATTCAAAGCAAAAATAGAAACAGCACCATCGTAGACAGTTCAGTTCAGACTTTAGGCATTGAAAGCAAAAATAAATCCTCACAACAAAGAGAGTGTCCTCCAGTAGACTTTATATTTATGTAGGCTAACAAATACGATGGAAGAAGTCCTAGTATGGCCTTATAAATAAAAATATACCAATGACTGAGTCTACGAGTGTCCAAGGCTGTCCATCCAACCCGACTGTATAGTGTGCAATGATGTGTAAAACCTTTTAAACCCGTTGGGCAGAAAAAGACAAAGAATCATCAATTAAAAATCCTAAATATTTACAATGTGACACATTTTCAATTTCAAATCCTCAGTTGTAATAATGACTGGAAGATCCTTACGTTCAAATCTCCCGTTTGAAAACAGCATCACCTTTGATTTATCTGCATTTAACACCGAACATGTACTCTGCAAATATTTCAGTAGCTGCAGCATTTTATGATGGTTCTACCAAAACTGTGAAAAAGACATTTCCAAACTCGTTTGACTCTCAGGGGAGGCAGCACCCAGACAGGCCTGGCTCTGAAATACATTCTGAGAAAGGGTTTTCCAGGGGGCCGGAACTCCAGCAGTGTCCCGCGCATCCTCATCCTCATGTCAGATGGGAGGTCTCAGGGTGCTGTGGTCCAAGCAGCGGCGCAGCTTAAAGAGACAGGTGTGGTCTTGTTTGCTATTGGCCTGCGGTACCCAAGGTAAGACTTTCCGTTCTCAGTAACAAAAGGTTTATTTATGCAGAGAAGACTCAGAAAGATCCTTAAACTTGTTATTTTGCAGGTGGGAGGAGCTACATTCATTTGCCAGTGAGCCAACTGAAAGTCATGTCTTCTTTGCTGAACATTTCCAGGATGCCGTCAACGGCCTGTACACGACTCTGAGCGCTTTCTCTGCCTGCAACGCGACACCTCCAGGTTGGTCTCCTCGGTCTCCTCCTGATTGATTCTGGATCTGACTAACTCTGTCCAACATACAGTAGTTCCTTAATGTTCCCCCGTCTTTCTAAYTCCAGTCCCAACAGTCTTCTCCTGTCCTCCGCAGGCTGTCTGATGGAGTCGTTCCCATGCGAGAGGAAAACGCTGGAGACCGTGAAAGAGCTGCAGGGGAATTTCATGTGCTGGAAAAGTTCCAAGGGTTATTCCCCGTACTCATCTCTTTGTCCTTACTACAGGTAAGTGTGCATCAAACCACCTTCATAAAAAAAACACCTTTACGAGGAAAAGCTCTCCTGCTGTTTGATGCTTGTTCTCTACACGTGCTGACTATGGTCTTGAACACTGGCAACATATTTGGTTGGTCTGACTGAGCAGCACGCAGGAGAAAGAGCAATAAATCTTTCAGAGGAACGTCTCCATTAAATAAAGTTTCAAAATTCAGCAAAAGTGGTTAAACAATGTTTGTACTCTGTGTCGGGGGTGTCAAACTCATTTTCACCRRGGGCCACATGAAAGTTATGGCGGCCCTCAAAGGGCCAGTTGTAATTAACCAGAGGCGTCAAGTATCTAAGTAAAAATACTTTATGTAACTTAAGTAGAAATTTTGCTTATTTATACTTTAGTGGAGTAATTATTTTTCGGTCTACTTTTTACTTCTACTCCTTACATTTTAATTCAGTTATTAATACTACTACTACTTTTTAAAAATACAAAAAGTATCTCATTTCTATTTAACTTTGAGTTGTTTTTATTCCATCTTTTCATTGTTCAGAAAAAAATACATACAAATCTATCCAGGTACATGGAGCCCATGGATAGAGTGAATTTGATTGTGGTTGGATGAGAAGTGTAAATAAATACAAATCTGACATCCTACTGGATTGAACTGACTGTATCTCATTTCTATTTAACTTTGAGTTGTTTTTAT
>NW_013952445.1:244695-268019 GCF_001266775.1 Austrofundulus limnaeus
TTGTGGTTGTAATGTGACAAAATATGGAAAAGTTCAAGGGGTATGAATACTTTTGCAAACCACTGTATATATATAAAACTGTAGCAGATGCATTTAGCCTAGAATGAAGATGATCGTGGCTGAAACAATTAGTCTAGTCAGTTAATTCAAAAATTTTCAAATTTAACATTTTATTTAACATTATACTCATTATTGACTTTTATTGAAACATTGGGGGGGCGATGGGGGTACGCTATAGAATCTTGTGACACAGCCTAAGCTTTTAACCATGATGGGTTTTTTTAAGTGTTCATTACTTTTACTTTTATACTTTAAATAGTTTTAAAACCATTACTTACTAAGTGGTATTTTCTACATAGATACAGAATTACCACGTCCTCTTATAGACACTGAAAAATACCATGTACAACTGACTAAATGTGAAGTAAATAATGTAGAAGTAATTTAAATTTTAAAAGTGAGAGTTTTACTCACTGTTGAGTTGTGCTAAGTTACATTGAATCATAAATTTCAAGTTTACCATTGGTATAAAAACTACTTTAACATTAAATAATAATAATAATAATTTAATAAATGTTCTCATTGGCGTGCTGGACAGCCAACACTCATCACTGACATTTATGTTACATTACAATATGCAGCCTTTGCTCCTCCTGACACTTGTCTGAATGGAGGCACTTCCCAGTAACGGGCAGGGAACTGAACATGGCTAACTGCAAGAAAACTGCTCAGCAATAAAAAGCACATAATACTGACTCCACGTAAAAGACCTCTGAAGAATCACCGCTGCAGAGAATTGGTTTTTGGTTGTGGAGGATTAGAGTGGATATTCATGTTAAACTGAAATAAAAACTGTTAGTTTAAAAAAAAGTGTAATTCTCTCTTGGGGCAATATAAACTCGCTTTAGCTGAACTAATTTCACAGAACGCTGCGTTTTCACCAAAAGGAAGAAAAAGCCTGAGGCCTGTAGAGCTCCCACTGTGCAGCTCAGGTTTAAGAACCACCACACTGCAGGAAAAAATGGACTTTTCTAAGCAAAAGCATTAAAAAAAATCCAGTACTTTACGTTTTAAATCTTTAAATACGGCAGTCACCCGTGAAATTCTGACCAGTCAGTAAAATGAGTAACAGTGCTTAAGTTCTCTAAACTCCGTTTTGAAAAAATGCTTGTACTGACAAATACATTCTTGTTTTCTACAAACTATTCTTCAGTTACAGGAAGGTTTATAAGGGACACCCCTCAGTTTGCCATCGAACCATTTGTCCAGGTGAGAACCTCCCTCCTAACGTTTTATTTGAAGGATTTTCAGTCTGGCATGACCGACTTTGGCCATTATTTCCTCACCATCATTAGATCTCTGCGACTCTCAGCCCTGTCTGAACGGTGGGACGTGTGTATCGGAAGGTCCGGAGGGGTACCGCTGCGTGTGCCCACCCGGCTTTGGTGGAGACCCTCACTGTGGTCAGTTCACCCCCCCCCCCACCCTGCGTGTATGACGGTGCCTACCATTGTCGAAAACTACTATAACCCTTTCTCTTTCAGCTCCTGCGTTATTAYTGGACTGTTCTGTGGATTTGCTCTTCCTGCTGGAGGGCTCTGCTGCGCTCACGCTAGAAGGCTTCCTGCGCTTCAAGGCCTTCCTGAAGCGCTTCATGCAGACTGTCATCGGCTCTGACAGCCCCAGTAAAGTCGGCCTGGCYGTGTTCGGGGGAGAGACTCGAGTAGAGGCCCAGGTTGGAAGGTTTAGGGGGGACCTGAGGGCTCTTCTTAAGGCGGTGGATTCACTTCAACCTCCTGGTGGTCAAACCCTGACAGGCGAGGCTCTCCGTCACGTGACCCATCATGGCTTCTTTGCTGACGTCTCTGAGGACCTTCCTCGCGTCGTGGTGTTGCTCTCCTCCACTCCTGCTGCCGACGACGCGATCGAGGCCTCTAAATACGCTCGGGATAGAGAGACCTTCCTGATAGGGGTTGGACCTGATGACTTAAAGGGGCAACTGGACAACATAACAGGAAATCCTCAGAGGACTGTCACGTATTCATCACCTGACAGACTTATTGGGAAGATCCCCGAGCTGAAGGCCAAGATCTGCAGTGTGGATGCACAAGGTACCAGCTGTCATAGACATACATGTTACTCTAATTTCAACATATGTTCAGAGCTGAAAATATGTTTTTAATCGTGCTAATTTTAAACTAGTCTTCATCTTTAATGTCTTTGCTGGTATATTGCTGCCACCTTGTGGCAGAAAGGTACAGTGTAATAGCATCTCTTGAACCAAGCCTGAGCCCCTTGAATAATGAACATAAACCCAAAAATACATTTTACATTAACAGAAATTTAAAACTGCGAAAATAAAATTCAGATCATTTCTATACACTTTAATTGAAGTCATTGGTACAGGTATGTTTCTTGGAGCTCCTTTATTGTATAAAACGAGGCTTAGAAGTTTGTAAACGCTTCAGAATTGTAATAATTCCTTGCATAACCTAATCTTAATTTTACATACAGTCTTTAATCACATTAAGATAAATAAAAAAAAAACAGACACAGACAAATTACACCAGACGTTTTTGTTTATTTAAAAAAACAAAACGCTCATTTGTGAACAATTTCTAGTGCAAGCAGGTGTTTTATTAGTGAAATATTAATCTTTCAATAYATGGGATGCTTGGTTTTTATTCAGATAACTGTGATTCTTTAAAGTCTGATCCTTAAAACATGGAACTCTAAAGAACTTGATCAATTTCCTGCTCATCTCCTACAGAGATCAAGGTAGGTGTTAGTCGGCAATGGCAACGTGTAAGCTATAAAATATAATTTTTGTTTATTTTTTGGTCCAACAGTTCACCATCAGTAAAACATTAAACAAGTGTTTTGCACCTGCAAAGGCTACAAAAAGGATATTTTCCCTTTCTGACATTTCAAGAACATTGAACTGGTGCAAAATATACAATAATTGAAGGTGTATATATAGATATACACGTATATACATATTTGTTTGTTTTTAGGTTGTCTGAGTCAGGCAGTGGACCTGGTGATTGCCCTGGACGCCTCAGCCGGTGTCGGTCGGGAGAACTTTGACACCCTGAAGGACTTTGTGCGCAGCCTCAGCGTTCAGTTCGACATCAACCGGGACGTCGCTCAAGTAGCCCTGGTCGCCTACAGTCGGAGACCCAACACCGTGTTCAGCTTGGACGCCCACGAGTCCGGCTCGGCCATCCTCGGCGCCGTAGGTCGGGCAGACTACATGGGCGGGGTGGCGTCCACGGGTTCAGCTCTGCTCCACATCTACTCCAACGTGCTGACTGTAGCTAACGGCGCGCGGCCTGGAGTCAACAAGGCGGCGGTGGTGGTGACGGATGGCTCAAACGGGGCCGATGCCGTGGTGCCGGCTCAGAAGCTGAGAGACGACGGCGTTTCGGTTTTTGTGGTTGGCATCGGAGACGTGCAGCGGGAGAGACTGGTGCAGATCGCAGGTTCGGAGGACCGCATGGTCTCCGTGCCGTCCTATGAGGATCTCAAGTACTTTGAGGATGTTCTGGTGCAGATGCTGTGCTCAGGTACAATCAGAAGTAAAAGACAGGAAATGGATGCTAAGAGACAAAGGTAAAAGATGAGTTCAAGCGTTTTGTTTGCATGTAGCTAAATGCTTGTGATGATTTCCTTTGATCAGAGGTGAAGAAGCCTGTGAACCTGTGCAAGCCCAACCCATGCATGCATGATGGGATCTGCATTCTGTCACCGGCGAGCTTCCAGTGTCAGTGCAACGGCTACGAAGGACCACATTGTGAAATAAGTGAGAGAACTTTGATTTTTCTTGCTTTTCTATTTCTGTTTTCCTGCCTCGACCCCCTTTAGGTCACTTCCCTTTTTATCTTGCCTTCGCTTACATCATAGGAAATTTGGCTGGAGGATACCGATGAAGATGATAAAATAGCTACAATATATCTGGTTGTTGGCTCTCAAACAGACGCTTGATTATTCGTAAGTCGCTGTCGCTTATTTTTGCGGTTTTCTTTCAGGAAGCAGCAAGTCTCCACCCAGAGGGGATGTTCCGAGACCCTCCAGTCTGAGGAAGAAGAGCAGACGGAAGAAGAGCCACCAGGAGGTTCTGCATCACTATAAACTACATCGTCGGAGAGACACTGTCTGACATGCACACAACAAACAAAACAAAACAAAACAAGGAAACAGAATTTTTACACCAAAACAAACCAAAAAAAGGAACATTTCARAAACAAGATGTTTGAAGAGTAAGGGGGAACAATATTGCAGTTTTTTCCTGGTATTTAAAGTTGCACACAGTTTTAATGTCTTGTTTTTTATTGTTATTATTTCTTTGCCAATTTTTACACTAATTTGTTTTACAGTTTGAAAATATCTGAGGATTTAAAGTTAAATTTATCATTTTTGTAAATCCTATTATTTTTTAATTATTTGTAAAGTCTAGCTACCACAACTTCTGTCCTTCTGCAACCAAACACGGCAACATGTTTCATCTGTTTTCATCTATTAAGGCTTGTTTTCATGTAATCTTATGTTTTAGTGGAAACATTTAACATTTTGGAAATGTACAGTTCAATTGATTTCAGTTTGATACACTACTTGCCAAATTCGAAAACATTCACAACTGTTTTAAAAAGTGTTTATGTTGAAATGAATCAGACTGTTTAACCAATAAAACGCCATCATAATTTTAACGCCTACAATAGTAAGAAACTCTAGAAATGTTCTTAACTTGTGTCCTTCACATATTTAAAAGAACATCCTGTCCATTTTCACCAAACAAGATGTTACATTTAGACAATAATCAAGTTTTTTTTCCCCTTCAGGACATTTTTATTTGAATAAAAAGTGCAGTTTAGCTAGCAATACAAGCCAAAAGGCTGAATAAAGGCGTAAATATATTTACATCTTGGCTACCAGCATACATGAACCAAGCTACAATCTAAAAATGTACAAAATGGACAATTTAGAAGAGGGGGCTTCTTTCTTTCTTTAATGGCTAGTTCAGATATTTTGAAGTAGGGGTTGTGTGAATACTAGGTTATATTTCTCTGATTTATACCTTTACATCAACATTAATGTTGCATTACATAAACTACTATGATTATTTTTGACTGGACTGTCAATCCAACAGCTCCAAGTGGTGCCAAAATTTGGTTTTGGCCCAAATCTTCCAGATTGAGTTTGTATAAAAAGCCATCTGCAACAGGTAAGATATTAATTATTCATACCTTTTCCACACACCCGTAATCCAAAAAATCGGAACCATCCCTTCAACATTAGTGGTTTTGTATTGTTYGGCTGTTTGCAAACGCTGCAGCATCCTTTCTGTGCGTCTGCTGCATCGGCCGTAACGCTGCTACATCAGTTTGTTTTTCCTTTGCGATTCGAGCAAAACAAGTCAACAAGTCTTTGTGTT
The DNA here is from genome assembly GCF_001266775.1 of Austrofundulus limnaeus. Lineage (NCBI taxonomy): Eukaryota > Metazoa > Chordata > Actinopteri > Cyprinodontiformes > Rivulidae > Austrofundulus > Austrofundulus limnaeus. Next base: position 250,127 of record NW_013952445.1, read on the forward strand.
AAAGAATCTCCAGTGGTATTCGAGAAGGCAGCTTGTGCTTCTGTCTGATTGGCTCTTCATAGTCTTGGTACAACACTGACGAGGTTCCGTGGAGAGGAGGGGTTGGGCAGTTTGAGCTTGTGGATCGTTTGCGTCTAGGTGGTGGATTTTTTCTCCCATTCCTTTATAAACAGACAAAACAAAAGAAGATTATTTCATTAAAAGATAAATTAAATAACGATGCTCCTCAGTTATTGCTGCCAGTGTGGATAAAATCTAGTCTCACCATCGCTTTCTGCAACACTTTGCCTTTCGTGGGCGTGAACGAGGCGGGTCTGTTTTTAAGAGCTGTGGCAGAGTTGACTGGAGAGGCTGAGTCTGCGCCGGCGGTGTTGTTAGAGGGTTGGGAAGAGGAAGAAGACGGCAATGACAATGCTGCTGATAACGATGGGTGGGGAGTGGGCAGGGTTGCAGCTTTGGTCTAAGAGAGATAAGGGAGAGAGGGTGTTGAGGCATCGCACGCCACGTTTGAGCCGATATGATCGGAAGCTGTGGAGCAGTTCAACCAACCGTGGGGGAGTCCTGGAGGCTGCTGTTCAGGGTGGTCCCCAGTGTAAAAGGCCCCGACTCCACTTTTTTCAGACTTTCTTTCACTTCCACCAGCCGAAGCTCCACCTCTACCCTGTGGCGCTCCGCCTCTCGACACGCCTCTTCCCTCTGCTTCAGTTGAGCCTCTAAGGTGGCCTGACGCTTAGGATCTGATGACAGACAGCTGTCAATCACCATTTGTTTTTCTTTTCAAACCTTCACAGAAGTACAGAGCTCATTCGGTGGGTAAAAAAACAGTTAGAGATAATTACTGCAGTCATTTCCATTCAGAAACGGTTTATTGTTAACATGGACAAGTTTGAATTTATTTCATTTCATTTTAATACAGGAATGAATGACTTCAGTCGCTCGTGGTTAGGCATGAAGTAAACCTTAGTAATAAATGTTGCAGCTATATGACACAGGTGATGACTGGAGTTGTGTTTGTCCAAAAAGCTTTATTTTTTTAAGCTCACCATTTAAAACATGCTCCTCTCTCAGGAGTTGGAATTGTGTTGTGTTTAGGAAAAAAAAAAGTTTTCCAACACCTACTTTGAGCATTTAATGTCATCTTGTAAAAACTAATACAATAAAAAATGAACTGTTTACAATAAACTATGGAGGTATTCCCTTTGGATTAAAAACACACAAGGGTGGTGTACCCTTAAACAGRTAAAACACAAAAAACAGAGTATTCTTATATAATCTGACTCCAGCAATGTCTGTACTTCTCACAAAGAGACATGGTTGCTTAAAATCATCTTGTGGCTGTGCATTCATTTAAAAAAAAAAAACAATGTCACCAGCTGGGCTCCGTACAGAAGTAGCGACAGAGTTCAGACCTACCCTGGCAGGCGCCGAGTTCCTCCTTGGTCTCCCTCCTCTCCTTCTTCAGGTTCGCCAGACTGCTCTTCACCTCCTCTCGCTCTTTCTCCAGACGATCTCGCTCGTCCGTGTAGCGACGCATGTCCGCCTCGGTACGGTTCTTGCCCAGTTTTACCTCAACAGCACTGGAACTCCCTGATTAGAAAATGTATATATATGTATATATATATATATATATATATATATATACATATACATATAATATGAGTAAAGTTTAAATTTAAAATCTCATTCATGTCAGAATTTTAGGTTAAGATCATCCTCTGAGAAATGATCTATAGCTTTCTTAGTACTGTGCGACTGGAARAGCAAGAATGATTCAAATCTTTAGTCTGGCTTTAGTTGTAGAGGGGTGCTTTTCACTAGAGGGCGCTGTAGGAGTAGGATTACAGATCAGGGAACCAGCCACCACTTTATTTGTCCTGGTCCAGAACCCAGTAAAGCTTCCACTCACCTATGGTATGTGCCTTCGGCCGTGCAAGTTGTGGGCTTTTGGGGAACAGGTTACTAACAGTCTGGACCACTGGGCTCTTCTGGATCTGTGCCCCAGTAGAGCTGAAGGCTTGCGAGACTCCAAGACTGAACCTCTTGGAGCTCTCCTGTCCTTGGGAAGAGGTCATGGCTTGTGGAGGTTGAAGCAGTGCACAGTTGGGAGTCGGTGATGACTGTTGCTCTGGCTTGCTTGCGGCAGAGGTTGAAGTTGGTCCGTTTAACGCAGGCGCTGAATCTGGCTCAGTAACGACCTGGAATTGAAGCATTTTCAGCAGAACGGTTTTGGTGACCAACCGAGTTGATTTCACCAAAACAGAGTATAAAGCTGGGGCATTATTGCCCCCTTCTTTACCCCCGCCCTTATTGGTGCCCCTGCAGCGAGCTAATATTTAGAATGAGAAATTACGCGAGCACTGGCAGAATATTTGATGATCTACCTCCTTATTTTGACTCGAGGGATCCTGTTCCTCTGCATGGACTGGAGACTCTCTGGAGGTTTCCTTGTGAGGCGACGTTTTAGATCCGCTGGTTGGATGGAGGAAGGAGGGCAAAGGAACTAGGTCCAGATAAATTTTGCTGTTGTTGTCTTGCTCGGCATCGGTACACCACTTAGTAGTTTCTGACTGCATCTCATTATCCTCTTGGACTCTGTTGCCCTCACAGTTTGGCTCGCTGCTCTCTCCAGCATCCTGTATGATTCGAGAGGAGGATGTTAGTGTTGGGAAACAGCCAGATATCAAAATGAAACAAAAAAATACCACAAACGCCACGGGGGACTCTCAGTTCCCATGTTTACCTCAGGATCAGCTAAGGATGCCACGTCGTCGTACAGCTCATTTGAGTCTTGAGAAATGGAAGGAATTGCGTCTATATAAGTATTTGGCTCTGAATACCTCCTCTGCATCAAGCTAGAGACACAAAAACAAATCTAGTTGAATAACAGGGAACAGCTTTCTTTTGTGGGGGAAAAAAACAGGAAAAAGACTTACTATAATGAAGTCTTTGCAGCGCTGATGATGGTAGAGATTCTCTCAGCGTTGACGTAGTCATAAGTGAGGTCCTCTGGGTCGGTTCTGGTCCCTGTCTGTGACAGCAACAGGCCCAACCAGTTCCCCATATCTAATGATGATTTTGCCTGGTTCGAGAGGAAGGAAAAGAATTTGCTTTCAGTATGAAACGAGCTCTTGCAACATCAGAAGTTTAAAGCCGCGTGGGTTTATTTCGAATGCCACTCATCACTTTGAATTAATGAAACGATTGCTACAGCCCCGCTTATTAGTTGAACGCCTTTAAAGAAGTGAACTGAGACACTGACGGAGAACTGCTCGCAGTTTAACTAAAAAAAAAACGGTGCGAAGAGATCGCCGTGAGAAGCAAATGGTAAAAGTGTTTTTGCCCTCGTGTTTGTCGGTTAGCAGAATATCTCATAAGCCACCAGATGAATTTCAAAGAAACTCTCAGATCATTGGGCGTACATCGACAACTGATTCAAAATGGCCGCCACCGCTAATTGACCTTATCCAACACAAACATGGCTATGACTCAGTCCTTTTTACAGATACAGATACATTTGATGGTAGTAGCTGAGAGTCATCTGAACATGTCTGAGTGCTAACATGTGAAACAAGATCTCACAGTACTTAAAGTGCCTGTGACACGCATATCCACGAAATACAAAAAGTCAAAGAAAACATCTTTTTATTTAAGAAACTTGGTTTAATACGCATGATTTGACCAATTATGTCCCATAATTGGCATATTTTCTTTTGATCTTTGCTCCGACAAAGTGAAACAGGAAGTGACATCAAAGGGGAACTCTTTGAGAAAGAAAACTCCCTGTTTTATGTTTCATAAAACAATATTTTTTGAACCATGACTCTTCCTCATCTCCCCATTATAGTAATTAAAATGATCTAAAGACACATCAGATTCTTCTCTACAGTCTGTGTTGTTGGCCTTTGTAGCAATGCTCTGTTCACATGCAGAAGTTACCCTTTGACATCACTTCCTGTGTCTTCACATGTGAATATCTCAACAACCGTTCAACTCAGCTGCATGAAATCTTTTTTTTTTTACAATATGTTGTCAATGTTACCTTTCCAAAAACGCATTCATATTTATTACAAAAAATTGATGTCACAGGCACTTCAAAGTTGGATCCAAATGACTGTAAGGTTGGTATGAAAAGGGTGACATGCATTCATTTAAACAATGCAAAGCTTTTAATTCCTTTAGGTGCTTTAAATGCATCCACGGTTTTGAGCTGTATCAAGTTAGCATGGGGAGCACTTTTCTAATAATATAATGTATCTCTGGACAAATTTATATCCATCCAGCCAGTTTTTTTTACCCACTTTTCCTCTCAGGGCCGCGGGGTAGCTGGTGCCTAAGTCTCCAGCAGTTACAGCGCAACAGCCGATGCACTGGACGGGTTGCAAGTCCTTCACAGGACCATATAAAACAAAGACGTTCACGCTTTTACTCACAACTTACGGGACTATTTCGGGTAACCAGTTAACCTATCATGTTTGTTTTTGAGAGAAAACCTGAGTACCATGAGAAAACCCCACACATGCAGTTTAGAAGGGGGAGGGAGAGGGGGCAGGAGGAGACCTCAAGACTAAATATTAAATTCCAATGCCTATGACTAAATACGCAGTGCAGCTGGGTGGTACCGAAGGACTAATGAAGAAGGGTGTAGCGTCAGTCTCCAAAATCCCCAAAACATCCACACCCTCCACTCTCACAAGCACACGCTCGTGCACGCAGACCACCCTTACGTGCCTAAAATACAGAGCAAGTCAGCAAAGGTATATTTATAAACCGGAGCAATCAGTCTTGTCTGAGTTAGCCAAAGCTCTCCATCAGATCAGCATCATATTTGTCTAAAATGCAGTGAGAAAGGAGYGAATATACCAAAATATAACAATAAATTTTACCAATTATAACGCARTATAGGGTATTACGGGGTGGGGGGTTGTATGGCGTGTTGTGCTCTTCTGCTCTCTATCGCCATCAAACTTCATACAAATTTCGTCTTTTTATTCTCTTTTCTGTAGATTTATTTTTGGGTATTAGTCATGTAATGTTGGGCCTCGGTCAGAAAGGAGTTCAGGGGGATTTATGTTTTTTTTTTTTCAGCTCGAGAGAAAGATTAGCCAGATGGTGGATTGAGCTGATTTTTTCCACGAGATTACCATGCTTCCTTCTGCCTGCCACTGCAGCAGGCATCAAAYGAGACGATATGTTCAGAAAATAAAGTGGGAGTAAACTATTTATCATTTGACCTAGCAACGCAATTTAAAAACTGGTGTATAGTTTTGACATCAATTGAAACAGAGTCTATAGGCTCCAGAGACTTAATCTACCATCATCATTTTTAAATACCCCCAGCATATTTCAGTACCGAGGTATAACTCAATACCGTCGTATCGCCCAAACCCTATTTAGCACGTTTGTTTACCTCCAGAGTAGCCAGCTGTGTGCCGTCCAGGTCAATCCTGAAGGAGTAGAGGTGCTCAGGGCTGGGGTCAGGCGAAATGTTGCAGCCCTCCAGCGTCACAGCTGGCTGGCTCAGTTTGCTCTTCCCCTTGTCTTGGTAAAACCACAGCTGGCCGTTCTTTATGAGACACCAGCAGGGACGCCACTGGCTGTTCACCAAAATGTTGACGTAGCCTGAGGGAGGATGAGAGCACTTGCGTTTTTACCCTGGTAGATAAGGGTATTAATCTCATTGTATAGATGCACCATTTGACATAGTGACAGATAAACTTCTACTTTCAAAAACCACATTCTCGGCCACGAGTGTTATTTGCTGTAGAACTTTGTCCACTTCGGCTCACTTTGTACCCCCTTTGGCAGCAGGCTCTATATTTATATTTTATTTTGTAAGTACACGTTTGAAATGATGAGCAGATTTGGAACAGTTCATACCTGAGTTCTCAATGCTTTTCTCGAGACTCTCTGACGCCGAGGGTTTTCTCTTGGCGATGTTCATCAGGTTGCTGAACATCAAACCTGCACCAGATTTTTTCTTCACTGCGGAGACAGAAACACAAAAACACAAAACCAGTTTGAGAAAKGAAACCACCAAAAAATAATTATAATCTCCCCGTAATCACTCACCATCTTTGTTTTCTGTCGTTTCAGCGTGGCTGTCCGTGCTGCTGCCGCTCTCTGAAGCCACCGAGTATCTCTCGTTCAGCTCGCCCTGTGCATTCATATTGGCGTTTTAGCTTTATATTATATAGCTATAAGATTTGCTTGACCCTAATGTCTTAATACAGCTCCACAGATCGGTGCTGCCATGTCATGTCAGTGTTAATGCTGATAAAAGTACCTTTGAGCAAATAAGCCTTGGTGACTCAGACGCAGAGTGTTGGAGGTCACAGTTTTCAGCTGGCTTGGGGCTGATTTCTTGAATAACCTAAAGAACATAAAAGTGATACGCGCATTTTTCAAACTATCACGTAAAAATGACCAAATAAAGTCTGTTTCAAAACGCTCGGTTCGTTACCTTCAGCCACTGCTCCGCTTGTTCTTTGCTCTGCAGACCCAGAACGATGGCCTCCCCTCCGACTGGGATGATCTTCAGCTTGTGCTCTTTTCTCTTGGGCTTATTCTCTTTGTAAGTCACGCTGCAGCCCTGCAGACTCACATCCAGCAGAGGCGTTTGCTCTTTGGAGCTTTTGTAGCACTGAGAAAACAGTTGATGAAGCAGTGAACGTCTGCTGAAATATGCACGCTCGTGATGGTGTCCAGCAATATTCAAGTGAATTTAATATAAAAATTCACCTTGTCTGTTAATGCTTTACCAAGTACGTGAAATCTAAAGTATTTTGATGTATAGAAAAGTTTATGATAAACAATGACTGTAAAAGCCCGACTCATCAATTCTCCACTACTGTGCTTTATAGCTAGAATGCTGACGTTCACCAACACCTCATGTGCATGCATTCATACAAATGTGAAAGTCTATGAACATAAAAACGTCTTGTGGATTTTTTTAGACGCACCGAGCTTCTGTGTTTGTTGTTGTTTTTTTTWAAAGAAGACATGTTCTCGTTGTAGCCATTTCTGTCCCTTAGCATTTAAAATCCTAAATGAGGCCTAGGAACTATGAGATGTAACTTATGCTTTTTTAAAATATATTTTTGCCTTTTTTTTTTTTGGATTGATGAGCATTTTTATTGAAAATCTACTCACCAGCAAGCGATAGTCTTTGATAACACAGAGCTGTTTAGCCCACTGGCCAAGCCATTTTTTCCTCCACAGGAAGGCACATATGCGAGCATCCTTCATCAGCTCAATGGACGCCTCAGCCGACGGCCACTGGTGCTGAGCTGATGTCGACTTCTCTCTGGCCGCTTCCTCCTCATCGTAGGACTCGTATGAACTGCTGACTGCCTCTCCGTCATCTAAGAAAATGAAAAAGAAGAGAAAAATTCTTGTTGATTTATTGACCCATTTGAATTTAGGATTTCCTTAAAAAATACTGATAGTGGTTAAGACACTAAAAGGCCTCAGTAACTTCACAAATATGTAGATCCTGTGGTATAACAGTTATGACTAAGCACATCTAGATCCTACTTGGCAGTTTTTTTTCTCAAGATCCCTCCAAACGAGCTTCAGTTGGTTGCATTCTCCAACTTTGCCACTAGATGTCACTATATACTAGATGATGGACCTTTAAACCTAACTCTTACCATTGACAGTTTCCTCGTAGGGCTGGGCCTCTTCATAGTAGCTCTCTGAAAAGTCGATACAGGCTGGAACTGGAATTGCAGGCAAGGGAAAGGGTTCTCTGCCTACGACACCCTGACAAACAAACAACAAAAAAAGATAAATAACAAGAAATTACAAGAAAAACAAACAGACAAATGTAACAATCAAAATTTCAGATCTGTTTTATTTCTTTCTTTCTGACTGTAACATTTTCTTAACATTTTCTGATGGTGGGAAAATGACTAACATGTTGTTCTTGCAACCAGAGCGTGTGGTTAATCCAGCCATCACTGGAATAAGTAAAGGCATTTCTCTGTGTAGCCCATCCGTGTGTCAGAGCCGTCCATGTTTGCCTTCAGGGGAGAATGTATGAGTAAGCACAGAAAGGGGATAAGGGGGGCACGAATTTATATGTATTTGTGTGCTTATGTGCGGCTTTCCCCGAGCTCAATCAGCCGTCTGGCTTCACTTCTGTGTTTCTTGTCAACCCCCTCGTGGTAAAGACMGTCTGTCGAGCACAAAGCGCCCAGCCAAGGCCGTAAATTAGCTATGATTCAATAAATATTTAGGAGACTTCTGTTATCACAAGTTTTTATTTTATTTTGCTTTTCCTGGGGATAATGGGCTGGGAATCTTGAAGAACTTCTCCCAATGCACACTTTAAGCTAAAAAAAAAACTATAGTATTTTCATTCATTTAGTTAAATTTAAATGCTAATATGGTGACAACCTTTCCCTGTTTTGTAGTTATGTTTCATACAACTGATTTCCTTTCAGATTCTGATACCGTGCAAAACTCAGGCTGGTATCAGCGCTGATTTGATACTAGAAAATGTGCAAATGTGTCTGATAAATTTAAAAATAAAGTAGTGTATTTCAAATCATCCCTTCATAAGGAATACGAGTCATCAGATTATTCATTTATTCATTTTAAAGTCAGAACTACAGTATATTGATGTAGTGTCCTCGTTTACGATATAGTCAAGCGAATGCAATAGAAACAAACACAATACAAAATATGTTAAAATGGTGTTTTAAACACGAAAAAAATTAAAATAATAAAATCACTAAAAAAGTCTCAAGTGGAGGAGTTTAAGTATCTGGGGATCTTGTTCACGAATGGGGGAAGAACGGAGCGGGAGATCGACAGGCGGATTGGTGCAGCGTCTGCTGTRAAGCGGGCGCTGTACCGGTCCGTCGTGGTGAAGAGAGAGCTGAGTCAGAAAGCGAAGCTCTCGATTTACCAGTCGATCTACGTTCCTACCCTCATCTATGGTCATGAGCTTTGGGTCATGACCGAAAGAACGAGGTCCCGGATACAAGCGGCCGAAATGAGTTTCCTCCGCAGGGTGGCTGGGCTCTCCCTTAGAGATAGGGTGAGAAGCTCAGTCATCCGGGAGGGACTCAGAGTAGAGCCGCTGCTCCTCCACGTCGAGAGGAGCCAGTTGAGGTGGCTCGGGCATCTGGTAAGGATGCCTCCTGGACGCCTCCCTGGTGAGGTATTCCGGGCACGTCCCACCGGGAGGAGGCCCCGAGGAAGACCCAGAACACGCTGGAGGGACTATGTCTCTCGGCTGGCCTGGGAACGCCTTGGAGTTCCCCCGGAGGAGCTGGAAGAAGTGCTGGGGAGAGGGAGGTCTGGGCCTCCCTTCTGAAGCTGCTGCCCCCGCGACCCGACCCCGGATAGGCGGAAGAAAATGGATGGATGGATGGAAATCACTAAAAATGTATTGTTTGATTATCAAGGACTACTATAAAAACAAAAACTTGCATCATAATTTACATTACATGAACATATTAACACGAGAGACTGACTAAGCATGCGTCGTTGTGCTTACGCTTTGCCCAGGAGGAAGAAAAAGTAGTTCCTACCAACTGCAAATGATTTAGACAAGATTTCAGTAGTTTTTTTTCCTGCGGTCCTGTTAATTATATACATTATCTGAAATGACTAAAGTCATTCATGGGTTTAAATGCTTCAAGTGTCAATTTAGAATCAATTTTAGAGCATAAAGTTCTGGTATTGGTGGTATTGTTATTTCACTTGATCCGCACATCACTGCATACCTGCCAAACGTCACGATTTGTAAAGGACAATCCTGGATTTGACCCCTGTGTCTCACACGAGGGTGGGCAGGATGCTTCAATGTCTCGCAACCAAGAAGCACTGGCTTTATTTATGAGTTTGTGCTTTCAAGCCATGTGTGTGTGTGTGTGTGTGTGTGTGTGTGTGTGTGTGTGTGTGTGTGTGTGTGTGTGTGGCGTGAGGGTAATTTAATGTCTATAAGTTTGAGTAAACGGGAGCAAATTAATCTTTAGTTGCTGAAAAAGAAAATAGTGCGTAAGAGAGTGTGGAGGTGTGATTTGCTGTTTATTTTTGAAAACAAGATTTCAGATCTGAATTATTATTTATTTAATTTTAAATTTTTTGTTCACAACCAGCAGTTTTACAGCTCCACCAGGGGATTGTGTAAATATCATAAGGAAAGGACCAAACAGTGTAGGCCAAGTGGTATGTGTAGTTTTTCTGTGTCAGTAGATTTCCCAGGCTAGTCTGTTTTTGTCACTAACTCATGGTGTTCAGTATGTAAAAACTAAACAAAAACAACAATAAAGGGGTGCATAATTTTGCAATTATGATCTCAGACAAAGTTCACCTTAAAGACAACTGTTCTGCAGTTCAATAAATACTGTATATCATATAGCATTTTTTAATGTTTTTAAAAGACAAATGGCTGGAAAATGCTACGGAGCCGACGAGGGGACATGGCAGATGTTTTTCTTTTGCGTTCCCACGCAATAGTATTGCGTTACCTCGCAAAAGTCGTTTATCACTGTTGTGCCTGCCGCTTTATTAACAAATTCTCATGTTCACCATTAGCGAGTTAGCCTACTGCTTTAATTCAGCTTCAGAATGAATATATCACAGCCACGCATGGAAGTATGTCATATGTCGATATTTTAACACAGTGGCAGCCACGCAACATCCATGTCAATTTCACAAACTTGTGGCGACACATCCTGTTTTGGTAACTGGATATTTCAAAATAAAAGTCTGATTCAATTCATATACAAAACAAACTTACGTGGGAACGCAAAACAATTTTACGAGGGAAGGCAAACGTTTGCGAGGTAACGCAAAAGTATTGTGTGGGAACGCAAAAGAAAAAAAATCCCCCCATGTCCCCTCGCGGGCTCTGTAAAATACATAGTTTTGAGTAGATTTTTAAAATAAATTCAAGGGGGTATGGATCTGGACTCTCTCAAGATCATGTCACACAACTGGCAAACATTAATACATATCAATGTCCCTTATTGCCATCAGTAAATCTCAGCAGGCATGCTACTGTTTCACGCGTCATTAGGAGCCTGATACCACAATTTCAGAAGGATGCAACAAACTCTTTTTAAAATATACCATTTTTGTGTGTTTTTTTACTTGCATATTTTCTGTTTTTACAGAAAAGTGCATTTTAATTTTTTATTTTATTTTAGCATTTATGATGAATCATTTTAGGTGATGCAGCTCTTCTAGCATTTACGGTAATCTATACGTCTAGCCTGCAGTTTCCCCGACCCACATTAGGATACAGGGTGGGCCTTGCTAAATTTTTACTGAAGGACCCTGTTAWAGAGTATCATTCAAAGAGCATTTGGGAACTTCAGGAGAAATCAGGACTCATCTAAGTCACAGTTTATCTGCGTATGAAGGCAGTGTCACAGTGTTCTTTGAAATTGTTTATTTTTTATTAGTATTATTATTTGTCTGTAACCAAGATTGTTTGCGTTAAAACTCTTCATTGTGCAACAGCCTTGTCAGCTCAACAGTGTGTGGTTAGTCATGACTTCATGATTTCATCAAGCTTGCTTTCTCAGTCAAACTCTATGCTGATACTCCCCTGTAAGCTGGAATTTTCTTTACTGGAAAACAATGCAGATTTCTCAATCAGAGCTCTGAAGCTATTACTATCGTCTGAGGTCACAAAAAGAAGTCAAATGGCTTTTGTGTATTGGTGCAATGCCAAAAGCACTTAAAATTTCCAGTTTGTGTGAAATACAGGCTAAATAGATAAATGACCGGATGACGCGGCTTTTGTGTTGGTTGTCTTAAAAAACTGAAAGCCCACTAGTGATTTCCCAACTACTTTCCTCCCACCACTGATGTGAACACATCTTCTTTCGTTTTAACTTGAGCTCTTGTAAAACTTAAAATACGTACTTGCAAAAACCAAATATGTGGATTTAACCCTTAAGCAGAGTTGTTATAACTGCCTTCAGCACCTTCAGCAAAACAGTCTAATTTGATTGATTGATTTTATTTATTTAGCCTCGTCTTATCTGTTGAAACAAAAACTCCAATAGAAAATTTCTCAATTCCATTTAGGAATCTTTATTTTTATTTAGGACCAGAGTGACTGTCTGACCAACAAAAATAAAAATCAAGTTCTTTTTGTCTCATTGTTTAAAAATCTTAAGACTGTTATTTTTGATGTGGGCCTTCAGACTCAGTCCCCCTTTAAGTCTCAGTAATCAGAAATGTCTCTGCTTGGGAGCTTTTCCCACACTATCGTGTTTGCAATCTAACACATTTCCAGTAATGCACAGCAGATGCAGTAAGCTGTCATAATAACTGGCGTCATGTCACTGTTGGCGCACAGTCTCGGTGACGGAGACGTGTGTGATTAGTCTTCATGCCAGAACGTGTCGGAAAGCGTCCACAAAGACAGGCGTGGGACAGAAATGTTATCAAGACACTTAAAGGCTGAAGGAGTATTGGTCATACATTATATTATAGGAAAAATGTTTGATTGTTCTTGATCTGACTGTGCTGCATTCCTTCTGTATTGTTTGACTCTTTGATTTTGTCCATAAGGTTGAGTTGCCAGAACAGTATAGCATGACTGCAGACATTTTGCTTCTCGAGTTCTTGCTCTGTTCCACCAACAATTGTGAACAAGCTGACATATCTGAACTCCTCTAGTTCAGCCCCAGTTCCAAGCTGGAAACCCACCCTTTTCCAGCTGAAGACAGTGACCTCAGACTTGGACACGCTAACCCTCATCTCAGCTGTTTTACACTTGGCTATAAACCCTTCCAGTGCCTGGTGGAGTTCCCCACTTGATGAGGCAAAGTGGTACACATTATTGTTTAAAGGCAGTGGTACAGTTTGTAGTGGAAACTGGAAACAAGCTGGCTGTACCCAGAGGATCTGACCATAAAATTTATGAGCAGAATCATGACAAATGGCAACCCATTAATTTCTAAAAACAAATAAATAGAAACTGACCTATTTACAGCATTAAAAAAACTTGTGTTTTGGTTGTGCACACATACCTCATACAATGAAAGTATCACCCACAAGTATCACTCCAAAATAAATCCATAAAAATAACCCTGGTCAACAATGCACACAAAGATTGCTCTATCTGGTCTTGTAGTAAAAAAACACATTGGGCCTCATGCAAGAACATGTTCGTATTTTTATCCTAAATTTCTCTTACTTTTGTTCGTACAAAGGGTTCGTACGAACATGTCACGTCAGATTCAACAAACTCTTCTATCTTCAGGAAAAGTGTGTAAATGAGCTGCGTAAATTCCACCTGTTAATATCCAGCTGCTCGTGCACGCGAGAGGAGATTAGCATAATTACCACCCCAAAAACACCATATAAGGCTGTGTTTCCTGCCTCAGATATCAGGAAGTGTCCATTCATGAAAATGGCACCGAAAACTTAAAAGAAAAACTATGAGTTCAGAGATTGAAGTCCGTCTGTCAGAGATCCAGAAAAGAAAATCTGTCATTTTTAGCAGCTCAGCTGTGGAATAAAAAGAGCTGCTAAAAGTATAAACAACTGTGTTAAATCATTTTCATTTATTCAGAAGCCACAGCGCAGCGCTGCGCACCGTAACCCCCCCCCAGTGCGCTGCGCGGCGCAGGTGGTCTCAGATGCGGGTCTGAAATAAGCATTTTAAAATGTTTTTAAAATAAGTCTGGCACTTTGGAGAAAATCCTGGACTTGATCATGTATCCCCTCTGGTCTGGGAACGTCTTGAGTTCCCCAGGACGAGCTGGAAGGTGTAGCAGGGGAGAGGGGGGTCTCTCTGCTGCTGCCCCCACACCCGATCCCGGATAGGCGGCGGAAAACGGACGAACGGACAATTTATATTGTTAGTCTAAATTATTACATTTAAAATTATAACTCTAATTCAAGCAGAATAGCCTATTGTCAACATAATTATGGAGTGTAATTTATTTTCAACTCAAAATATCTTCAAACTAACGAAATATAAAGTTGTTAGTGAAGAAAACCCGTCTGGATAACAGCAGACTGACTGCTGGTAAAATMTACGACAGGTCTGGACCACTCGTGAATTTTGTTCGTATCTGAAAAAAATCTTAGAATACGAAAACATTGGTGAATGSCACAAATTCTCCTAAATCACTCATACGCACAACTTAAGAACAAATCTGTGCGTACGAACGGTTCTTGCATGAGGCCCATTAATTCTCTTGGACCAAAGGTTTGAACATCAGCTGGACTTCCCTCTTCTGCTCACCAGAACAGATTTTCTTAGTAAGGCTATGAAAGTGTGATCCAAGGATACCGAGAAAACTAACAACCCAAGACAGCCCATCGTTATCTAGGCCCTGAAAGAACTTGGTGCATCTCTTCCAGTCCAGGTAGTTGCAAGCAGACCCCAACCTTGTCACTCAGCCTTCTAATGGTTTGGCAGAATCTCTTCAAAACCAAGTAAAGATCCTGCTTCAAAGTCTCTTTAAAACACTTTTCACACATAGGTTTTGGTTTCTAGAACTGGCACGCGACCCACTTACTTATGACACCATGTCATACCACAGAAAACAAACCCCAGAACAAATGGATTTTTTTACAGAAAGCAGGTATTGTCTAACAAAAATAGTTGGAGTTGAAGTAAAAATGTAAGAATTTGAGATTCATGAAGTAGTTTTGAAAACTGCTCTTGATTTTTTTTTTTAATRTAAAGGCACTTTAAAAAAAATGAACCAGTGAGCCAAAGTAATTCACCTGAAAATATGATTACGCTTATGCGGACTCACAAACCCATGATCATTTGTCGGCAACTCACTGTAATCCCCACCAGAACAACAACTTACTGCACCTAACCTAAATCCTACAAGTTTGGGCTATAAGGTTTTATGTTTTGAGTTATGAGCACATGCCTCTTGCCCTCACTTAAAGACACATCCCCTGAATGTGACTGCAAAACAGATTATGTACAGCACTGAAGACATCTGCTATTAATTAAAACAGAAAAAAAGCCAAGCATTCCAGAGGAGCAGCAACCACCACCCCCCCCCCTGACCGCCCACCCACTGTTATCTCTATCTTTTTCCCTTTTTGCCCTTACTATTCCACTCATCTCCACAACAACTACWTCTCCTTGTCATGTGTACTAAAGCTAAAAGGGGACCGACGAAAAAGACGAGAGAAAAAAAAGGGGGCGCATGTTCGTTGTACATTTTTGTCCCTTGAAGACTTTGGAGTCTCTCCAGCCGTTTAATAGCCACTTTAGCCTCTTCCTCTCACTTCCCCGCACACACACAAGCACACATCCTCACCACAGAAACACCGACTAGACGGAATGGATTGAGGAGTCAAGAGCATAAATAACAGAGAATAGAAAAGAGGGGGTGTTTGCGGAGGAAAATGGGTGTGGTGGAGGGGCTCTGAAGAGAGTGGGAAAAAAAAAGAGCCCAAAAAGTGAACAGTCAGAGGAACATGGAAAATCCCTGGTTCCCAGGCCAAGAATTCTTCACAGTAAAAACACACACACACACAATGTATCCGAAATCCCATAGGGGGGCTCAAAGCAAAGCAGAAGGTAGTGATAAAAGTTAGTTCATCTCAGGAGAAATCTTACTCTTCTTTTTCTATTTTCAATACTTTCCACAAAGTAGTATGAGGTAAAACAGAAATAGAGTAAAACTCACTCAAGACTTTGTGTGCACAAACTGCTTTATCTCGTTTATTTGCCTTCTTGGGAACAGTTTGACCTTCACTAAACTTTTCATACTATTGGCAATCACATCGAAAGGAATAAGCTTTTACATACCGGTATACCCAACTTTAAATAAACTTGAAAATAAGCATCAAATTTAACAACCAAACAGGCCTGATTTAAAGGGATGCGCTGCCATGAATAATTCAGCATGAACGTCCGCTGGCCAATTGCATTGCGGTTATGATAATGACCAGTTGCAGGCGGCCGCGTTACAGCTCACAGCGCATGTCAACAGTTTTCCCTTTCCTGCCTCACGCTTGCAAGTGGTGCAGTGGCTATCTATAGTCCAACACTATTTTCAGACTGTGCAGACAGGACGCAGATGAACTCACACCAACCTTTATTTACCACGTAGTGTTTGGGAGGAAAAATGTGTCACACACCAAATAATCAGCTAAGGCCGATTTTAGTACAGATAAAGTTCTCGGTTTAAAAGATCATGGAAGCGCCTGGAGGCCCGGGAATACGCCAGGATATTAATGAAGAGAATGTGACCCTTGGTCTGGAGGGAAACGAGCACCAGGCGGGCTGGGTGAGAGTKAAAGTAGAGGAAAGCTGGTTCGCGTTGGAGCGGGGTTTTCTCGAAAGGCACAGTGACTATTTCCAGGCCCTCTTTGACTCTGGTATGAGAGAAAGCCAACAGGAAGAGCTCTACCTGAAAGATGGAGTGAGTGCAAGGGGATTCCTCATTGCCCTTGCGGTCTGCAGGGATGAAACTCCCACCCTCAGTGATCCAGATGAGCTTGTTGAAGCTGTRGAGTGTGCTGCTTTTCTGCAGATTGAAAATCTGGTCCAGTATCTTTGTGATATCATARATTCGGACAACTGTCTCCTGCTTTACCATGCAGCTGCCATCTTTGGAGTGCATGAGTTGTTTCACAAAGCTGCTCTCTTTCTCTGTGATGCTTTTGACGATCTYAAGGAAGTAGCAGAGAGTACAATCCCTGAAGAGCTGCTGCAGTATTCTCAAACATTGTCTCCTGCTACTTATGTTGCCATAGGCACCCATACTCCTTCGATGGAGCTGCTACAGGACTCTTTTAGGGTTGTTTGCTTCCTGGATGAAAAGCATGGAGAGTGGAAGCATTTAACTAACCTGCCAACTCTATGTAGCACTTCCATGGCGGGGGTGGCGGTGCTTGACAATCGACTGTACATCGTTGGGGGGATTTACGGTTACGGTAAGGACGCCGTGGACTGTAGTTTCTGCTACAACCCTGAGTCAGGAATTTGGACTACTCTCCCAGGTCCCCAGCAACCAAGATATGATTTCACCCTGATCGGACACGAAGGTCGACTCTATGCCATTGGTGGCGAGGTCCAAAAACGACTCATTTCCACAGCAGAGAGGTATGACTGTACAAAGGGAGAATGGAAGTTAATCCAACATGCACCAAGACCTGTCGCATCTGCAGCTTGCGCCGTTGCACGTCGGCGAATGTTTGTGTGCTTCTGGAAGCCGCCCAACACCACAGACATCTACGAGTACATACCTCTAAAAGATGAATGGAGGCTGACCACCACACTGATCAGACCTCAAAGTTATGGCCACTGCATGGTGTCCCACAGGGACAATCTGTACGTAATGCGCAATGGGCCTTGCGATGACTTCCTGCGCTGCCTCATGGACTGCTATAACATCACAACGGGCCAGTGGACAGCCCTGCCTGGCCACTACATCAACAGCAAGGGAGCACTGTTCACCGCAATGATAAGGGGGGACTCCGCGTTCACGGTGAAACACATGTTGACTCTTGAATATACCATCGCTGCAGGTGGATGGAAACCTCGGAGGCACATGAAGGGATTCCCRAAGAGCGGTTCGCTTTGGACGTGTTTGCTCCGGCTCCCTAAAAGTGGACCGGTTACACCAAAACCGGATGTGGATAACAGGGAGGGAGAAATGTCTTTGCCAGCTGCTTCAGAAGAATTTGCAGAAGCAATAGCAAACTTATGAACCAATAACAAAAGTAAAGTAAATATGGGTCTAAGAATGAGAATAAATCTGGAWGATCTTATAAATACTCTTCCTCCCGATGCACTAACTTTTACATGCACATACCAAATATGCATGTGCTGACTCTAAGCATTTGTTCTGATCAGCAACAGCTGCTACAGTAGTTTATACTGTGAAGGCTGCTGTGTGTGTGTGTGTGTGTGTGTGTGTGTGTGTGTGTGTGTGTG
>NW_013952445.1:268313-293835 GCF_001266775.1 Austrofundulus limnaeus
ACACACACACACACACACACACACACACACACACACACTTGCATTTTACTACTTTAATGCTCCATCAGAAGTTTATTACCTATTATTGTGGGAGAATTTCATGTGTCCCCCACAGGCTTTTGAACTTTAAGGTTATGGGAAATGTCTTTAAGATGCATGACCACAGACTGATATTGTTTTAGATAAATTAAAAACAAATTTACTCCATTTTCCAGTCTGTTTACATAGTTTCCCTGCTAAAATAGCCTAATTATGGTTAAATACAGTACATTCTATGCTAATATAACTTCATCTTAATTAAACTTTCTGTTACATAAAATTGAAAAAAATGTCATTTCGTTCATGTCACCTGAAAATAAATTCACTGAACCTTTTTTAAATAACTTGATTTTACATCAGCAGCCATTTCCCATTAAGTGGAAAATTTTGCCTGTTTTGGTGGGAAAGATTTGATAATAACTTACAGGTCTGGGCGGCGGCAGGTCAGGAAGGCTCTTCTGTGGCACTGGGACATTTTTCGCCACTTTTCCATTGACCAGGGCGTCAGATCGCTCGTCTGGGTCACAGAAGTAAAAAGACTGGAGATCAGAGCGTATCAGAATCATGAAATAGTGTGTATAAATTRATTACTGTAATTACAGATATTTGTATAAAAAAACCTGGTGTCTGTTTTTCTCAAGCTTTATTTCCAGATGTTCACCTGGTTTTGTAAACCACCTTGCTTTAGTAACCCTCCTTAGTGTACTTGTTGTGTTAAGTTGTCTTTTCCCCGTCTCTGTTGTACACTTAATTTTGTCAAAAGCTGCTTCTCACCTGTCTTTTATCCCTTCTTAATTTATTCTGCATTGTTTATATTGAGTCCTGCCAGGTTAGCAAACAATTTGTTTGATTCCTCTTGTTAATTATTTGTCCTGCTTTTCTGTTTTATTCTAGATCTTAATCATATTATTAATTCAGTGCTTCTTGAAAAAAATTGTCTTACTAAATCCAACATTTTAGTTCTTCCTTTTTATCCATCATTCGGGATTATAGCAAATAATTTTCACCACGTAATTCAAAGTGTATTGAATAATGTGATATATTATCAATGACTCAATATTTAATAAAAACAAATAAATTATTCAACAATTCAWCTTGAAAGCCCACCTCCAAACCGTGCTGAAAAAGTCGTTTTGACATGTTTTTTTTTAAAGATTTGCAGTCAGACTGGCTTGTTTGGTTCTGTGTTAGAGGGACCTTTTTACATGTTTTACATTTTACTTTTGACACATTTTGCTGAGACAACATGGCTTCAGGCTGCCAGCTCAACATAATTGCTCTGTGATGGTGTGGGGAAAAAAAAAATACATAAAAAGTACCACCTTTTTCAAACGAATGTAAATCAGTTTGCAGAAACAAGATTCTGTTTCTGACTATTTGAAGTTTTGCTTCGTTCAGGAAACAAAAACATTCATAAATCCTCACATTTATACTGTTTCCAAGTTTGCTACCTTGCACCTTTTATTCTGTTTTATTTATGCYACAGTCACGCTGCACACAACACTGTTTGCAAAAGTAAATTGTCAGTGTTTCCTTGGTATAAGGGAGCTTAAGATGGCAGCTAAATGCTAATCTATGAAGCTAAACCTTCTTTAGCATTGATGGGTCTGCTCGTCAGGGGTTTATAAATTGCTGTCTTGTATATCTCTTTAACTTTCATTTTCTGACCGCTTAAAATCAACTCTACCGATAGACCTTTACATTTGCCTGTAGTTTTATGAATATCTATCCAATGAAAAGAGCTTGTGGCTAAAGCAGAGTATTTATTTTGAAATGGTGAATGAAATTAATTCTAATTTAATGGTTTCTGGAAAAATATGATAAAGAACTACTGCTTGTGGTGTTTATTATGMAGCTTTGACAATTCACCAGTGATTTATTGCCCAGTCTTTCAGCTAATTACAGCGCATTAAAAATGTATTTATAACCCTAAGTTGAAAATGGTGGACACAGTTTGCACAGGCTTTCGAGTGATGTTCAAAACCTGGAAAATTGGTTTATAACACTAACTTTCCTTGAAACTGAGTTCCTTGGTCTTCTTCACTTAGTCAGTGCCTTTGAACAAACTTTTGAAGCCATCAAAGGTTTACTTTAATAATTCAAATAATTACTGGAATTAAAAGCCCACCCCCACAAATTAGACCCAAAGTAAGAATGCACATTTTGTTTTGCTCAGTGAAGATGTTTTATTAGGTGTTTGCAGTTTTTCACCCCGCCTTGTCTTGGTAACTTGTGACCCACAGAGGGGTCTGATAAGAACGCCTCGTTTTCTGAACAAATAAACTCAACCCATCGTTTCCACAGAAAGAGCGCTGCATTTATCTCAGCCAGGCGATCTGTCTGTGTCTTTATCAGCAACATTTTACCGCAACATTTAAGCTTAAAAAGTTGCGCCTCGACCGATTGAGAAACCGCCGCTCTTACATCTCCACTTTCCATCGGTTTCTGTGAAGGAAATAAAAGAAAACAAACCAAACTTGAGGCTTTCTGCTAGCGCTGCTGCTGGACACACACAAAAACAGTGTTAAGCCCGGTGCTGACTCAAACCACATTCTTCATCGCCGTCCAAACAAAACGGGTCGGTCGCAGATGGAGAGTAGCTTCGAAGAAACAGACAGGAAGTGGTGTGTGGGAGGAGAGGAGGTGGGGGGGTATGCTTGCTTTATCTTGTCTGCTATTCATCTGAATCTAAATGAAGCTCGAGGTGTATAACAACACACAGTAAGTCTGCAGATTTCTGTCAACCTGAACATGCAGAAGCATATCTGGAGAATACTGCCACATACATGTGTATGTTCGTGTAAAATTTTATTTTCTCAAACAAAAAATGGATTGATCAGTTTGCCGATTCATCAGGTCACTTTTGACCTCTTTTAAAAAAATAATCTGAATTGGCAAAGCCAGCATACTAAATTAAAAGACATGCGTGTTGGTATAGCACTTTCCACTAAACCCTTGAGTAAAGGGGCTTTGCAAGACAACAGTGCTTTTTTTCAGTGTAACAACAGGAAAGACCCCCCAAAAAACTGTTTTTCCGATGCATAAATGTGACCATAAATGCCGTCCTGATAATTTAAGTTGTTTTTTGTTACTTTTCAATTTGTTTCCTTTGTTTTCTAATTGAGTGGCTGGTGGCACAGTGTCAGAGAAGGCAACTTCAAATCCCCTGACCGTTTACATCAAAAGCGTGGGTAGGAAAGGTGAAGCAACATTTGCTCCACTCTGGGTCCTTTAACAAGACCCTTAACCCCCACATGCACCCAAGATGTTTGCCCCCTGCTCCACATGTAGGCTGTGGTAGCTTGGTGGTCAGTGGTCGTGTCARAGAGGGCATATAACTCTTGTCAAATCTTGGTGCGAGTTAGTTTCCTGTGGCGACCCGATGAAGGGAGCAGCTAAAAGACGGGGTGAAAAACATTTGTTTTTTTATTGTTCGCTGTGCTTTGACCAATTTCTTCCTCAGTTTGTTTCCCCTATGCCCAGCTACACCTGTTCCCAGTTTCATCAGTCACAGCTGCAGCTAATCTTCTCATCAATCAGTCCTCAGTTCTTATAGGTCTGCAGCTCAACCTCACACGTCTGTCATACATTGTTATGCTCTCCTGCCATGTCTGGTTCTTCTTCAGAACGTCATTTGGTTCATTATGGCAATTAGAAATCCCCCTAAATTTCCTGATCATTGACCGATACTTTATAGTTGTGTGTCTTTTTTTCACTTGAAAATAATGGCACAGAGTGAAGCAGTTTTACAAAATAGCAACAATTAAACAATTTAATGCTGGTTTTTGAGATGTACTATATGAAAAAAGTCAGAATCTCTCAGCTGCTGCTTGAATGTTTTGAGTGTTGAATTGAGTTTAGCACAAAATATGTTGTATTGTGCCACAATCGACTCATTTTCATAGAAATTATTTGCAGTTTATCTCRTGTCATCATCCCATGCTTTTCAGGTCATCACTCACCTTTGTCGCCGCTGTCCTTTGATCCACTGACAAGGACTTTGTTCATGTAAATGTATTCTTCATCAGCACCTGTGTGAGACAACGAGGGGAAAGAAAGATGTGGTCAACAGTTCGATGGGGTAGGGAAAAAATAAACCCAAACCTTAGGCCGTGGTTGTTTTCACATCAAAACCAAAAGTGTTGCAAGAACAATTTAAGCAGCCACAACATCCTCAGGAAACTTCAGTCTGAGCATCATCAGTAAGTTGTTATTTATTTCCCCCAAAGTTTCACTGATGGTCCATGCAATATACAAACTTTGACAAGACTCAGTAAGATGGTTAGTTTGACAGATTAAGACTCAGATGGGACTTTATTTTGAATTCAGATTTAGGGATTGAATTGCAAAGAGTCCTCAGCAGCAGAAGAATGCATTCTGACTAATGGACACAATTATTAACACTCTGTGCAGAATATGAGCTAAAAAAAAAAGGATACACAAATTGTTGAAAGTCTTATGTAAAGCATAAACACAATATAGAAATTGTTGCATTTAAAAGATTTAGCAAGTTTATCTAAAAAAATGAATAGATCATCTGGACGAGTTCTTCTTTTTGAAAAAAAAAAGGTTTTGTTTCTCCTCCAAGAGAGGAGTTATAGGCAATGTTTCGACATGGGTGGACAAATGAGTTTAAGAATGACCTCGTCATTAAACGGGGGGAGATCTTTGTGTCYAATTGTCCCCCTTTTACAATGCTGTTAGCATGACTCGGTCCCCTGTGAGCAGTAAGGATAATCAGAGTCGTAACGATTGTTAGGCTGATGGTCCTCTGAAAAATAGAGACAGAGTCGTAACGATTATTAGGCTGATGGTCCTCTGAAAAATAGAGACAATCAGAGTCGTAACAATCGTTAGGCTGATGGTCCTCTGACAAATAGAGACAATCAGAGTCGTAACGATCGTTAGGCTGATGGTCCTCTGACAAATAGAGACAATCAGAGTCGTAAAGATTATTAGGTTGATGGTCCTCTGAAAAATAGAGACAATCAGAGTCGTAACAATTGTTAGGCTGATGGTCCTTTGAAAAATAAGGATAAACAGGGTCCTGACGATTGTTAGGCTGATGGTCGTCTTTTGCATGTGAACAACCAGTTGGATTATCATGATTCAACTTGTTTGTTCATCATGTGGAAGTAATGCTTAAATGGCTGAGTTTACCTGACACTCCTCAGACTGAAGAAGTCTCTTGGAGGCAAAACAAAATATTTTTTTCAATAAGAACAACACGTCCAGTGGACCTATACTCAACTTTTATTAAGATTTTTCTACCCGGATTACTGAGATGCATCAGGACATTTAGCAAGTTTAGTTTGAATTTAAAGACAGGAACATATTTTGCATAATTGGTGTCCAAATTGAATAAACCAGCAAGATGATTAGACAAGAATATGTGTTTCAGAAATAAAACATTAGGGTTTAAATGTAAGACTGTACTTAATATTTGAGAGTTTATAGTTTTCAACATCATCTGTGTGTTAATATCTACAAATTTGAGATACTGAAGTCTTAACAGGGTTATTAGCACTGCAGGAAACTTAGATTTATGAATATTAGGTACAATCTAAAGAAAAAAAATAAACGAGACATCACAATGTCTACAGAAAAGCCTCGTTACCCTTTGCTCTCATGTTTGTGTGTGAGAATGTGTGTGTTGTGGTTGCAGCGTCTCCTCCACTCACCTGTCTGTAGGTTTACCTCCCTGACTGCCCACTCAGTTCTCATCAGTCTCTCATCCAACCACTGCAGCAGCAAGGCCTCATTTAATGTTTTCTGTGGTTCTGATGGTCAGACACTGACACTTTGTGCTTTTTATTATTGGTTCCTACCCAGTTTGTCTTCAGTCTGCTGCAGCTCTAATCTGCTTTACTTTGAGACCCGTCAGTATGATTATGAAGTGTTGCAACTCTTACTTGAGTAAAATGATGAATACTCTACACACTGTCAGTAACTTCATTGAATGAAGAGCAAACCTGTTAGGAATGCACCAGAGAGACACACCTACAGATTATGTTGAAGTGAGACCTCTTGTTTATACACAAGCTTTGTTGTTCTAACACTATTTTCTATCTGCTGAGACGTTTGGAGATGAAATGATGTTATTTATTTGTATTAATTCACTTCATTCTAGTCTTTAAAAACAGCACAATTTGCACAACTTTTTAGTTTTTGTCAGTCTGATGACATACTTTTAAAATATTAAAGTAGATGTTATAATTAGTTTGTACTCAAGTAGCCTTTTTACAAACTACTTTTACAACCTTATAAGTTCTCTAAACACCTCTGTTGAAATAAGAAGGACCATTCAACTTGTCAGCATGTTATACCATCCAGATTATGTTTTTTTATGTGAAAGCACATCTTACAGATGTTACAAAGGTATGGCTCTATAGTAAGCCTTTAGTTGCTAAAATGACCTTACATTGAAAACATTTGATGCTTCATGAAACTAAAAAATAAAAAAATAATCAACAAAGACTTTTAACATTTGAGCTGCTATAATCAAAGCAAGCAAATCTCCTAATAAGCTTAACCCTAAGTTAGTTTTAAATGCAACTGATGCTTAAAAATTGTTGTCTAAGTGTCTGTTAGCAAAATATTTCCACAACCGCTGGATGAATTACGATAAAACTTTCAGGAAATATTCAATGGATGTTCTTCTCTAACTCWTCCACTTTTGGAGCCAACCTGATTCAAGATGGCTGCTACAGCTGACTGATCTTAGAGGACACAAAAATGGCTACAACTCGGTCACTTCTACAAAAATTGAGCTCAAATTTGATGTGGTAGTAGCTGAGATTTAGTCACAACTCATGCTTTGAGCGTGAGACTGTGCACAGCATTAGTTTCAAGGCTTGATTAAAACAGCTGCAACTTCATTTCTCAACGTATGATGATCATCTTTTAAGTTGTATAAAAGGTGGTGGGTGATATTCATTTATTTTTAATGAAATGCTTGATTGTTAAAAACAAAAAGGTTACTTTTTAAGCAAAAATCTTCATTGATTTTATTATTTATTATATTATTATTTATTTATTATATACACAATATTGTGCATTCATGCAATAAAAACCATTTTAGATGAGTTAATCCAAACTTTTTAGAGTTGAAACATCTCAATCTTTGAACTCCTTCGAAGATTCTCTGACGTCACCACAGTGCCAAAAAAAAAAAAAAAAAAAAAAAAAAAAAAACTATTAAGGATGTCCATGAAAAGTCCAGGATTAAAACGGAGTTTTATCAAACAAGCAGGCTATTGTGCAGAAGGCTAGGATCTGTTTCGACACCCACTCTCACCGCCGCAAACATTCATCAAACATTAATCAGAGCCCTCCTCATCGGCACGCAGAAGCCTGGGCCACTCCTACCTCAAAGACTGGAAATACACGTCCCTCTCAAACAACAAACACTTGGATTCATGTCCATTTAGGCCAACAGGAATGAAAAGTTGGATAGAGCTTGAATATTTTCATACATAATTAAAAATCTAAAAATAAATCTGCCTTTTACTTTTATACTGAGTTAAAAAAAAACTTAAATATGACCCGGATGGACTAAAATAGACAAACATAACGTGTTTGCTGTATTTTAATTTTTCTCATCTTAATRAGAGAAATGTTGATTTGTTCGTTTATATTTGAATAAAAACTGAATTTTAATCGACAAACAGAAAGCTAAGCTTGAACTTGACATTAAACTTGTTTAATGTTGGCTTAACCCCAAGTATGGATCTTTTTCTCAATAATTTGGACTCAAAGACRTTTAAAAATGGATTGAAAATTTAAAAATGCCAGCCTGTTCTACTGATTTAGGAGAAGACAAAATGATTATTGAATAGATTTTTATTAATTCAAGCAAAATTAAATGGAGTAATGCAGCAAAAACAAGACGTTTAACGGGATAGTTAATTTCAGCAGGTAAGATTTTAATTGTTTATAACGGGGTGCCCAAACATTTTCCCTGAAAGGGCCAAGATTAAAATCAATCTGAGGGTGGTGGGCCAAATGCAATAATAAAATACACGAAATGCAAATACTTCAAGTAAAGTTGTATTTTTTATGATTATGCTAGCAGCCAGTGCCGTTGCCCACATTTTTTGTATGTTTTTTCAGCCCATGGACATGGAGAAAATTCAGCCTTTGCTCAGCAGCAAAGGCTCATGGGACTTTTCATAATTTAAAATTTGAGTATATGTGGTCTTATAAGGTGTGGAAATCTAGGTATGGACTTAAATCTAATATAAATGTCTCTTGAAGTTACTTGTATTTTAAGTTTAATCTTCAAATATTTTAAGGATAAAGTACCACCATGAGTTAGGACTATCTGACTGCAGCTCCTTGTACCTATAGTTGGACCAATGGTTGAAAAGACTAAGTGTAAATATAGTATTTCTACATAAGACAGGAGATTACAATCTAGGAACCAGGACAACTTCTAGTGGGCCAAATCAAATGGCTTGGCGGGCCAAATTTGGCCCGCGGGCCCCACTTTGGGCACCTCTGGTTTATAACCTTTCCAGTGAACTTTAATTCAAAAAAATCTGAACTATTTCTTTAAGATGACTAAAAGTTAATACTTAAATACAGAATATTGACAATGGTGAGGTGTTTTTGCTAACAATAATGATAGACAGTATGAAGGAACTGCAACATTTCCACAAACACAACAACAAAGCCTGAAGTCACAGAACAGCAGGCTCCGGTTAGTTACTGGAACTTTGCATGGGAACTTGTCCCAGTTCAGCTCAGAGGAATCTCTGTTTGAATTTAATATTTCAGCTGACTAAGATCAGACCCTGAGAGGAAATCAAACAGAACCCCAGCCTCAGSAGAAACTCTTCGAGGAGCGTTTCCTCCTTTGAAACTGATCCAGCGAGGTGAAACCGAGCGGCGGAGGAACATCGCCATGTTTCGCCTGAACAGGGAAAACAGACTTTAAGGGAACAGAGTTGAAAAGGCTATTTATAAACCGCTTTGCAAAGGAAGTGAGCGTCCCCTCCGGGGGATAAATGTCGCTTTGGAAAAATGATACAGCCCGGAGCCAGGGACGAGTCCGAGAGCTGAACATGGAAAATCAGGACTTGCTCTGCGTGTGTTTGTGGACAGTTCTCTGAGAAAGACAGAGGGGTGGACCTTTGCAGTCCAAAGGAGTCAGAAGTTGTAAAAGAATTAAAACCAAACAGATTAGAACAGTTGCATCTTGCTGCTGAAGGAGAGGTGCCACTTTTGCCTGGCTCTGTGTTAGCAAAATATCAGTGTTGTATAAAGTACCACAAAGTGATGCTTGAGTAAAAGTGCAAACATCTTACCAAAAAATTACTTAAGTAAAAGTTAAAGTCTCCTTTAGGAATATTACTTGAGTAAAAGTCTTAAAGTATCTGATATTTTTTGTACTTAAGTATTAAAAGTAAAACTATTAATTTAAAAGGAGCAGGTAGATTTTCTGTGAGGACATTTATTAGGAGGTGACCTCCCCAAAATTTGCAGAAATGACTGTTGTATTAAAATAATTAATTTATGTTAAATTTAGGATGCACTAGTCTAGCTGTTTCAGTTTATAAACAGTATATCAAGGCTGCTCAAACCTTTTCTCCAAAATAATAATCTATCCAAGGGCTGTGGCCAAATATAATAATATAATTCATGAAATACAAATACTTCTTAAGTACAGTCCTTTTATTTTAATGATTATGTCCTGCTGGAGTGTGACATGATTTGTTTGTGTACAAAGTACGGTAACAAAATTTTATATATTTATACTTCTCATTAAACCACAATTAAATTCACTTTGTCTAGGAGGCACAATTTACACGGATAGTATTTTTTTACAATAACAAGCTGGGATGAAAACAAGCAAAAACGAAATAAAAGTAACGACTTTCTACTTCTTGCCTTTTTTTTTTAAATGTAAGGATTAGAAAGTACAGGTAATTGTGTGAAAATGTAAGAAGTAGAAGTGAAAAGTAGGCTGAAAAATAATTACTCAAGTAAAGAACAGATACCCAAAATTCTACTTAAGTACATTAACAAAGTATTTGTACTTAGTTACGTTACAACTCTGCAAAATTTCTTGATTAAGATAACTGAGAGTTATCCTCAACATGAACTCTGAGCTCTAACGCACTCTAACATAAAAAAATAAAAATAAAAAGAAGCTCAGAGTAGCAGATTTCCAACATGGCGGTCCGTGAGAGTCGAAAGCTGGGAAATGAAACCACAGACGGTGGCTCGGTGGCTTCTTTTAGGTCAAAGAGTAGAGCTCCTTCATGAGAGCAAAGGCTGCGTTTCACAGGAAGACAAAGACTTTTTAATGTATCTGGTTGACCTTAGAGGAATGGAACCGTGAATAACCACAGCACCATGAGCGCATGAGAGGATATTTAGTGACATTTTCTGTTTGTGCCGTCACTAATGTTTGAAACGTGCATCCTGACGAAACTTTAACCGATGAAAATCTGAAAAGCTCATTGCTTTTGATTTTATGTCCACTGGTTCACAAGATACTTTGCTAATAGAGACATTGCTGAATGTAATACTGTATGTAGCACACATGGGTGGATTTATTTAGCCATTTTTTGTGTTTACTAAGTTCAATAGGAGGTGGCGGCCATCTTGAATTGGGTTGACTCCAAAAGGTGTTCACATATTCCAGATGTATTTTTATGGTAAGAATTAATAGAATTAATAGAAATAATAGGTCTTAATAATTCCAATCAGAAACATTATCAGAATGTTTTAAACACAAAACTAGAAGTTCAGTTAGATACAGAAGTAAACACCAGAGGTGATTAGAGTATCCAACAGTTGTACTCAGGTAGAAGTAGCATTACTTCAACATATTTTTACTCAAGTAAAACTTAGTTGTCCAATAAATTACTAAATTTAGAGTAGTGATACTTCATAGTATTACTCAAGTAAAGTAAAATATATGGTGTAGTAAAACTAAAAGTATCWTTCCCCCCCAAAAATTCCTTAAGTATACAGTTTGCAACTAGTTCCTACCCACCTCCGTTAAACACCAATCTGAAACTCCTGACCCCACGTCCCAATTTAGACTTTTTCAGGAACTGATTCTGATTGATATTTTGAGGGAATATTTAGCATGTTTTTGAAGTGAAAGCAGGTTAGATCAAATCCTACACGTTAAAACCCTTCAACGATTGAGAGCTGTGCGAGGAAAATTACGCTAGAGGAAGAGAAAGCTGCTCCAGGTTTAAAGGGGGGCGGTGTTTGAACGTCAACAACAAAGTTTACTGAAATAGAAAGCTCTAAGCGCGTTCTTTAGATTTTAATTTAGAAGTAAATATTTTTGTCTGTGCTAATTTGCAAAATACATCGYGATTACATTTTGGATTAAAGTCGAATCAAGATGGCTGCACAGTGAAAAAACATAAAGGGCTATAATTTTACAGGTCATCCCTGACACATTTTTGTTTCAAACTTTAGGTTGATTTAGGTCGTAATTCTCAAAAAATAAACAAGTCACTCAGTTCTGCCTTCTTCTTCGAGTTCGCTTACCGCTCGACGACTTGTAGGACTGGAGGAGGTCCGACAGCAGGCCCTTCTGGATGGTGGCGTTCCCGCTCAGGTTCTCCTTGTCCAGGATGAGCAGGAAGCGGTGGAGCTCCATCATGAGCTGATCCAGCACTGGGAGCCAAGAAAGACAAGAGGGACTCAGATTTACAGCAAAATAAAACCTCTTCTTCAAGCTTACTGTACATTCATTGGCACGAAGGAAAATCTACTGTTATCAGATTGATTTAAGAGCAGGAGGGTCACAGTTTCTAACAAAGAGAATGGGAAAGCCAAGAGAAAACACGAAGTCTGAACTGTCTAGACAGGCCTATTAACCCTAACAAAAAACATAAAGTCAATATATTGCCTGAGCTTCTATGCTTTTTTTTTCTTTTTGCTCATAGAGGAGCTGTAAATTTCATGTCATCTTTTTTTAATGTGAGAAACTCAAAGGTTTTTGTGTCAGGCAGTACTAACTTCTCTCAACAAGTTTCAGTTTTAACAGCTTACAAGTCTGTTTTGAGGTTGTTTTGGGACTTTAGCAGAAGGTCAAGTTCAGAACAGGGAGGGAGGAGCCCTCTGTGTTGGGAGTCAGATTTGGGGGGTTGCAATGTGTCTGGGTGCAGCCCACACACATCCTTCAGGCGTCAGCGCTGAGCTCACAGCCCCTCTCCACAGTGTGGGGAGCTCTTTGTGTTTTTCTTCACTGTCTCCCAGCCTCATGAATGTGGCCCCCTTTTGCTACAGAGGGCCTCAGTGTGAGGGTGGCTTCTTCAGCAGGAGAAAGGACAGAAAGGGATAAAGAAGGAAGACTTCATTAAAGGAAAAAAAATGGTTGGGCAGGTACTTGTGGGAGTAAAAGGACGGATATTTTGGAGCCAATGTGGGTAAAAATAAAAACACTGCAGGTTTCACTCTATAGGAGCACTAAAAAGAAAAACATAAGGGTTTTCTCACAGTAACACGATACACAAGCAATTTTACATCAAACRTTTTGTGAGCTGAAAACATTTGCAACCAAAAAAAAGGCTTTTTCTGTGAAAATGAAACGCGAGTGCTGCTGAAATCTGCTGAAAATCACGTCTTTGAGAAGAAGCAAAACACAAGCTAAGAGGCTGAAAATAGCAAAAAGGCTAAATGCAACCATACACTAGCTAAAACTAGCATAACAGTAGCTAAAAGCTAATAAAGGATGGCTAAATGCTGAATGTAGCAAGACTTTAAAGTACCTAACCACAAGCTAGAAGCAGCTAAAACCTAAAAGTAGCTAAACGCTGGCTGAAAGCAGTAAAGAACAACATGACAGCTAAAAGCTACATCGACTAAGCAAAAGTACACAAAGGCTAACTAAAAATAGTAAAAGGGAAGATAAAACTCGATAATAGTAAAACGCTGGCTAGACGTTAATAAAAAAAATTAAAGCTAAAATTAGAAAACAGCTAACTAGAAGCTAAAAGTAGTAAATGAATGACTAAATGTAGCAAAAGACTTTGAGTTAATAGCAGATAATCACAATCTAGAAGCAGCCAAATCCTAAAAGCTAAATAGCTAAAAGCAGTAAAGAACATCATGGCAGCTAAAAGCTAAAATGGCTAGCTAGAAGCCAAAAGTACACAAACGTCGACTAACAATAGTGAAAGGGATGATAAAACCTGATAAAAGCAAAATGGTGGTTAGATGAAAAAAAAAAAACAGAATTAAATGCTAAAAGTAGCTAAAGGTAAGCAAAAACCTATAAGAAGTATAAGAAACTGAAGCAATGTCACTGTATTTCTTTAAGGGAAGTTAAATATTTTGACTGACTTAAAAGTGACAAAAAACAAAATCATAACTAAAAGATATAATTGATAATGGTTACGGTCAAATATGTTAATGTGTCTAATTATGTGTGAACCCCATTCTACACAAGGACCGAAGTTTGCTCTTTATAAAACCTAAAAACTCTACAGGAAAGTGAAGTGTTTGAACTTTGTCAAATAACTTGTTCGAGTGACTCCTTCTGGCTCAAACTGAGGCTGGTGGGTGAACATTTATCCCTGTCTCCCTCAGCTCCCTCGCATCAAAGCAAAATGGGGGAAATTTTTTTGCAGCATGAGGCGTCAGACGTCTGTATGTTTCTCCAGTGCATTTTTGTTCTGATTTAAAATCCAGTTTTTATTTTAAGTTATATATGATGATACGAACTCATGGGTGGGCTGGACTGAGACATTTTATAGAAAGGAATCAATGAATCAAACAGCAGCAGGTAGAAAAAATGAATCGTTCGTAACCTTTCCACGGAACCCCACTTTAAACTAGAAACCTGAACTATTTATTTRAAGTGTCACAGATCTGCCTACAGCAGAGTCTTTAGGCTGAGTGATTAAAACCAAATCGACTGCACTTWTAGCTGATGTTTTGCTGCGAGTGTTTGGCCACCCGACAAGAATCCAAACATTTTTCCAGCTTCTCCTTCTTGTGTATTTGTAGAGTTTGACTCAGATGGCCTTTGGGATCCGAGGACCCTGGGAAACGGAGTCAGCTGACAGCGCAGGGAGGTCTGCAGCCGGCCGTTTCTGTGGGCTTCGGGTTGGCCGGATGCCCGCTGCACATCCAGTGGAGTGACYGCAACCCCACTGCATAAACAGTTCACTCGTGCAGGACAGCCGAGAGGAACCTGGGAGAGCATGAGAGAGCGAGAACACTGCCAGGAGTTTTAACTGTTGCAGCTGAATAAGAGCAAAAATGGACAAGAAAAAAAAAACTAGTTAAATTTACAAACACCCACACTGTGTTGTTCCTTATTTGCTTTATTATATTTATCTGTACTGTTTAGATCAGTTGCTTTATCGACTTCCGGATTTATAAGGTTCAAATACAAGTTTTTTTTGTTTCTTAAATTGTGGCTGTGTTTGAATCTAGTCTGACTTCAGTAACTTGGGTTGTAAGAAGCTTCACCGCAGCATTAAATAAAAATCAGAACGTCTTTAATCCCTGCAGGAGAAATTTTAGAGTTTTCTCAAAATGTGGAAACAGTATATAAAAWTTTAAACGGTTTAGCGCCGATCTGTTTGCAAAAATTTGTTTATWACYGTTCAGCTGTTTCTTTGCRCTTAACCAGAACATCCAGGCAGAGCTGTGAAGTTCCTGCTCRRCGATCAGCCTTTGGACAAGCAGCTTTTTTCGGTTAAARCCATCGCTCWGTGGAACGCTGCGCCTGATCGTGTAAAAACTTGTAGTTMTTTTATTAGTTTTAAAAATAATCGTAAAAAATATCTTAAATCTACCCAATGTTGCAATCATTGAAATGCACTAATCAATTTTAGAGTTGCAGGTTGTGTGGGTTGGAGGGTGGGGTGGAGGTGGGCATAATTTTGTGTTTGGACAGCGGGGTGGGGTGTTTTGTGTATTTTTAAATTGTAAAATGTTTTATTTTATATAATTTTTATTTTTCAGTTTTTTTTCCTCTCTTACTTCCATTTTACTGTTGGCTGTTGTTTTGTTTTTACTGTTTGACTACAAACTACAAATGTAAATTAGCCTTAGGCTAAATCTGGTGCAATGCATCAAATTATGTTTTAATTGCACACTGTCCCGAATAAATAAAATCATTCATTCAAATACAGTCTGTGTGGAAAATGCTGAACCTGTTTATATAAATCAAATGCTTCCTGCTTTATTAGCTGAAGGTCTGTGTTACGCCGCCTGCTTGCATTAATTGTTCTTTTAATTACGGCTGAAACCTTAATGGAGAACGAGCTTCCTCCTTATCACTCCTTTAACAAAAATCAGCTTTCATCCCCGCATCTGGACCAAAGTATTGCTTCTTTTGTTTGTCTTTTTTTAGCAACACAGATGCTATTCTGTGAGGTGGAAGATGAAGAAAGAAGTTAAAGAGTTCCTGCGATCTTCATCGGGAAGTTTGGGGCGAAATAAGGGACACGTCTTATTTACGAAGCAGGACGTCTGCTCCTTAATCTTGATCAAATTGAATAAAAACAGATTTCATTACACACACACACACACACACACACACACACACACACAAATACATTTTTCTTGCAGACGTTTACATACATATGTAATGGAGATAAATCAGGACTCTAATAAATATAAATAATCCTATACTAATAATTGCAAATGTGCCTTTATCTCTTATCTCTAAAATGTTTTGAGTTACACAATTTATCCCCAAGTGTGAACAGAGGCATCAGAGTTGACCACTTGCAGCCAAATCACCAGAAACAGATTTGTAACAACCTCTAAAATAGAGAACCATGAAATTACAGATGCCAGTAGTGGAAAAAAGCAAAGAACAAAAAAAAAAAAAAAAAAAAAAAAAAAAAAACATGAAAAGGCTATGTTTTTAATGGTCTCATCACTTTACTGAAAAAAGAAGAAGTTCCATTAGGCAGGGTCGGAGCCAGAGGTGGGGTGACACCTGATTGACCACCCCCAGGTGGTGCCCCCAAATATTTGACAAGTGGATGGGATTCTTGGATTTTGTATTTACATTTAGGTTTTGTAAACAATTGCTCTCTGATACTACTGCACTATGTAAATTTCAGCTGCGTATGTTTAAAAATGATTTAATAGCCCTTCGTAAAATTAGCATTGTAGCCATTTTGAATTTTTGATTAGCATTTAGAATTTGGTAAAGATTGTTTTCGGCTGCTTGTACACTAATCTTCAGCTTTGCATGTCTAAAATTGGCTGGATAATAAGTTGTGACTTGCATACAGCATGGTTTTTGGATCATTCTTAGCTATGACCACACAAAACTTCAGCTTAATATTATTTAAAACAGTTGAATTAAAGCCATTTAGAATTAGCTGTGGTGGACATCTAAAATTTTCAAAACCAGAGTGCTTTTTTATTTGTAAAAAAAACACCTTGGCCACCCCTTGCAAAAAAGCTCAACTCCACCCCTGCCATCAGGTTAATAATGATGAAAGACAGTCTTTAACCCATCGAGGCAAAGATCTGCAGTGAAATCTAAATGTTCTAAATTGTTCAGTCTAGCTATAGATTGGAGCAGTGTGGTTATCCTGACTGGGCTTTCCTGAAAGCAGACAGGAAACACAGACAGGATTCCATGCAACCTTCAGGTGAAAATGAAGACCCCAAACCCAGACCCAAACCAGTGGTTATTCCGTATGTTGCGGGTGTTTCGGAGAAACTGAGACGTTTATTTTCTAAACATGATGTCCCAGTGGCCTTCAAACCCCAAAACACATTACGGCAAAGGCTGGTTCACCCCAAAGATCCGGTGCCCCGGCACAAACAGAGCAATGTTGTATATGCTGTTAAGTGCCAGGAGGACTGCGACCAGTTATACATCGGGGAAACAAAGCAGCCACTTTTCAAAAGAATGTCCTAACACAGACGAGCTACATCTAATGGCCAGAACTCTGCAGTTTTCACTCATTTACAGGCCAGCGGTCACTCTTTCAGAGWTGAGGATGTTCTCATTCTTGATAGAGAGGAACGTTGGTTGAGAGAGGAGTAAAAGAAGCCATTTTTATGAAGAAAGACAGTCCATCGTTAAACAGAGGTGGAGGCCTCCGTTTTCAGTTGTCCCCCTCCTACAGTGCTGCTATTGCCAGTATCACTCCACCCCCTGTTAACAATAAGTGTTAATTAGGTGTCAACGATAGCCATGTGATGYGAGTATCAGTCACACGGAGGCTGGGCTTAAAAGCCTGAATTTTGCCTGAAACTCTCAGACTGAAGAAGTCTCTTGGAGAAGAGATGAAACGTTTCATTAGAGAAGAACCCGTCCAGAAGACCTATACGATTTTTTTCTTTTTTAATCTAGCTATCGTTTAGATTTGGTCAGGGCAAAAACAAAACTGAAATCCAGAAGTGACATATTTAGTCAAAAAGTGAACTTTCAGTTCAGAAAAGAAAAGAAAGTAGACTTGAGTTTGTTCTAACATTCCTCACTGAGTTTGACCATCAGCTGAACAAGGATGTCTTGTTGGGGTTTTGGCAACATTTCCTCTCCTGGATGCCTCGAGTGTCAGAGGTAAAACTGGCCAAGTGAAACTGGTGTTCTTAGATTAGCAAAGCAGGCTTTCATTTATAAAGCTTCCAATGTAAATCAAGTCACTTTTTTTCCACCTTTGTGTCTAGTTTTAAGAAGCAGAACTGGGCTCGAACTCTTGGCTAAAAATAATCAGGAAACAGTCTAACTTTCATTTTCAGGTGCTGACTCAGCAGCAGCACCTGTAGCTGCCAAACAATCTGCGAGCAGCACATATTTAAACAGTTTTAGATCTTTATCTCTTTTTTCCTACTCTCATATCTTCTCTTCACTCACATCTTCCACCTCTCTACAGGAACAACCCTCTCAAGTTCAAGGTCATTGATTTATGTTCCAGGAAATAGCCTGGTCCGCCGATGCAGTATCTGTACATGTTTGTGACTTTGATCAGCTTAAAAAAAGATTTCTGGAGAGTTAAAGAAAACATAAACAACTTGCGATCCAAAGTGATCATGCCTTCAGGAGATGATGCAATAGAAGCAGCTGAGATGCAAGAGGTCCAGCCGGTTCGGTTTAGAGCGGCTGGTTAAAGTCTGTTTGGACGACTCTCCCTTTCTGAATCACGGTCATACTTTCAGATGTGGGGCAGATGGTGAAAACAGTTGCGCTCGCATCCCTTCCTTTGCATCTCGCCAGATCTGAGATGTACAGTAAATCTAGCAACATAAGCGGTTTAACGTGACAACTTCTGTCCGTCTGCGTCTTTTCATGCCATCGTATCGAGGCGCCTGCATTCGTTTGTTCATCCGCCAGAATCACCAGACACTTTCCCTTGACTCATCTCGCCACTCGGTCTCACGCTGTGCACTTTGAACTGCAGCAGCGGAAAACAGCAGCTCCATCCTCATTCTTGAGCTCATTCAGGCACAAATTCATTGCTTAAACGGCTAAAGAGGTATTTTGTTTTGAGAAATTTCAAACAAAAAATTTGCTGTTTTGCTGGTTTTGAGTGGCTCCTTTGCACACAGATATACAACAAGAGGGCCGGTTTATGTGCTAGAACTCAACAACATCAAAACATGATTGGAATTTAGCGGCACAAATGAATTCTGCTGCAGCGCCATCCGTACCCCTGCTTCCCACAACCTTGCCTGTGCGTGCTCATTTTGACTGCTGCACACTGAATCTGCAACTGCAAAACCATATTCTCTTTCATTTCCTCATGTGGTGGACTTAACCTTAACTTTTAAAAGGTGTTCACAAATTAATACAAATGAGTCACAACAGATATTAACTTCCAGCTGATCTGTTCACTCAATACACTTTGAAAACACTGAACTTTAAGGACATTTACCAACAAAACCAATCATTCTACAGAACTGAATGTGGGCTAAATGCACTAAAATCTTAAGTTAATACAGAAATATGCAAGCCATGTTAATGAGGAATTTTTCAATATTGCATTTTAAACTTTATCTAAAAGGGTTAAAATGGTGCACAATTTGTTAAATTTGATTATTTTAAGCAGTCTTTTTCCAGCAACTATAAACTCCTTTTCTTTGACAGCTTCCGTCATTTCTGGTAAAGCTACATCATAAAAAAACATATTTTATTGTGGATGTAGCTAAGCCAAGCAAAAATCAAACACTCTAGATTTTTTATTAGTCAGTGTGCATTGCCAATGCAATGCACACTATTGTGATTCGTTTCCCATCCAAGTCATCTCAACTTTGCCATGCTTCTCCTCCTGCATACTTTGTCCTAGAGCTGCCATTGTAATTTATATTTGTAAAGTACCTGTGCCAAATGATGGCTATGCCTTTTGGTGCCTGTAAAACTTATAGTTTATGAAATATTAATGTTTAATGAATTATAATGGCAGTCAATGGAGCCTTGCATTGGTACAATACTGCCCCCTGCTGCAATATGGTACTGCACCATAGTTTAATATTTCAACTCAGTAGTTCAGTGTTTACAGTACTAATATGATTGTATTTTGATGTTTTACTATAATATTGTCTTAATACTGCTCGATTGTTGTAATATTATGCATTTTGTGTCAATAATTGTATTGGCGATGTGGCCTCTTTCTGCACACATACAAACCAACTCCTGCCACCATCTTTTGCCACAGCTCCATTGGTCTAATGGTCTATGTTATGGACTTTCATGTGGGAGATCAGGGTTCAAAACCCAGGTAATGCAACTTTAACAAAAAATCTCTTCAAACTTCATATTGTCACACAATTACCTTAATTACAAACACCTGCTGATGTGACGGGCACAAGCTGGTATAGAAAACACATTTAAACTTGGTCAAAGTTCATTCTGCAAGTCCAATGTTGCAGGCAAAGCCATGCTGCAATGATATGCTACGTGGCAATGCACACTTGTTTTTACACCGTAAAAACCCATGTCTAGTTCTATTTTACATTCTTACATTTAGGTTGAAAAAACAGAATTTTA
Source organism: Austrofundulus limnaeus (assembly GCF_001266775.1). Taxonomy (NCBI): domain Eukaryota; kingdom Metazoa; phylum Chordata; class Actinopteri; order Cyprinodontiformes; family Rivulidae; genus Austrofundulus; species Austrofundulus limnaeus. The sequence goes on from NW_013952445.1 coordinate 288,298, forward strand.
TTTGTAAAAGAAAAAAAAACGAATACACAGATTAACAAGCTAGTTCTGTAGATGTTGGAAAACTAAATTTTTATACGTGTCAACCCCTGCAGACCTATATCTTGCGGGGTGACAAGCAGACTGTCAGCCGCGGGGGGGAAAAGGTGGGGCAGATATAAAAGCACCTGCAGCGTGGAGGAGCAAGGAAAGGAGGACGGGGAGAGGTGGTGAACTTATTTCATGAGAGGGCTGGAAGATGGTTATTCAATTCTTATTTATTGTTTTGTTTTTATGTTCTAAATTTTCAGATATTTAAAAAAATTGAAGCTGGGTTTTGGAAAAAATTCTGTAAGAATTCTCTCCACGTGTTTACCTGCAAAATGAGGGTAAATCCATTTCATTTACAGACAATCCGTACAGCTTGACATTTTGCTGACAATTTTTATTAGTCTGAAGTGATGTCAACAAGGATTTCATATAAAGAGGAATCCCCAAGCATTTCAATATACAGAAAAGTTTAGTTTATTTTAAAGGAAAGAAAAACAATTAGGATTAAAAAGTRGTGTTTCTAAAGATACCTGTTCTACAATTTTTAATTTAAAGCTAGATTTGGAGGATTATATAATATTTTAATGACATGGATGATTAGATGTTGCCTTCGTAGACTAATTTTTGCAAAACTAAAAGAAAAAAAATCTGCTTTCATGTCTTTTGCCTGTGTACGTATTCTGCCATCTTAGATCACACATATACGATGTTGTGACAGCTGTTGTGAAATAAAAGAAAACAATTAAACTTTATTGCAGTAATTGTAATGCAGTAATGCCAGATGCCATATAGAATATGACGTCTTGTATTGGTTATTTAATTTAACATGGTCTCTCTGGTACAGGGAGTAAAAAAGCAACAAAACAAATGCATTCAATGTGTGAACCTAAAAACACACACGCTGAGTTGTGTTTGAAATAATGAAATAAACTCATCTTGTTCCATTTTAAAATTAAGAGTAGCAAGGAAAAAAAACAATTTCAAAATGTAACTGTCACCTTATAAGGTGTAACTTCCTGTAAAAAGGGAAGTGGTGACAAGAAGGAGAATTGGATCCAGTAACTAAACGTCACAACGAACCACTGGATTTACTTTATTTCACACCATCAAAACCTGATGGTGTTCRACTGGCCTGCCAAAAGTCTAAACTTTCACTTTTGTTTTAATTTGCTCTTGTTTTTAGATAACTTGTAAAAAAAAAAAGAGTCATTTATTTGAGAAAACAGCTGCAGCAACAACAAAACATTTTTTTTTGCATTCATTTAAAGTTGTATGGATTGTAAGTAAATTACATGGATTTTCCCTCATAGAGATGTATAATGAAACCTCATATTTGTGTGCAGTTTCTGATGTGACCAGTATGGTTCTGGGAGGTACAATTTATTCACTGTGAAACCTCAATCCAGATGCGATAACAGCAAATAATGGTGGGATAATAGGTGGGTATTTAACCTCATTGGAAAAACTGAACTGTGCCAACCGAGGTTGGTCAAAACATACGAATTAAACAACTGTTTTGTTCATGTAGAAGTAGCAGATAATTATCTGCTACTACATGAACAAAGATTAAAGAAGAAGAAAAAAACAGCTGTTTGATTGGCGTTTGATAACTATTGGCAGGCTCTGGTCTTTTCTTATTCAGAGCCGAGTTCATCTGTGAGGCAGAAATGACCGTGACATGGCTGATTAATTCAAGCTGTGTTTTGATTTCATTGTCATAGAAACCAGAGAGAATAAATACAAATCTGGTGATGGAACAGGATTTTGAGTCTGAAATGGGATTATACGGGAAGATAAACTAAAAACTGAGCTCTGAAGACATTATTATGGTTAAACATATTTGCAACTTGACGTTACAGGTAAGTATTGAACATTACACCAAATGAATAATAAAGGGATAGTTTGAATATTTTAAGGTGGCTTTGATAGCGCCTCCATTGGTTTCAGTCACAGTTAGCTGTGTTTAAACATAAAGAAATCCTGGAAAACTGCATCAAATTCCACACGGAGGACCAAAACACATTGTGCTACAGTCCTTGTAACAGTGACTCAAGATACGGCCATCATCTCCACGGGGAAGGAGTCTTTTTGGCCCCTTTTCCAAAGCTAAGATGCTAGCTAACAGCTGGTTTTGAGTAAGGTAAGGTAAGGTCACATTTATTTGAATAGCACTTTTCAGCAGCAAGGCGATACTAAGTGCTTACGAGTGATGGGATGAGCTGATTTTGATTGGAAAAAAGTGCAACACTGGGMTTAACGTCTCCTCCAACCATTTTATTGGAGGCAAAGAACCAACACAGGACCACCCTGATCCCATCCCTGAACTTTTTGTCCCTAAACAGGTACGGTAAACCTTCAATTGTTTTACTGTACTGATAGCTTTACACGTAGCAACCATGCTAGCCTCAAAGCCGTTCTACTGATAATATTACTACTTACACAAATCACTATTAAGTTTTGTAAAATATGCTGAAGCAGTGGCTCGAAGGATAGAAATACACAYACGTGATAAGTCTGTTGAAGACCTTGAACCTCCAGCCAACCTTTCAATTGAACTTGATTCCTGACGTTGGATGTGTCGAAATTTGCTTTAGGAGCGTCTAAATCTTTGTATAATCCATACGACTTGTTTGATCATTTGARAGAGCTGCAGATAACGTATGTGTGATGTCATGAATGGAGATTGCCACTGTAGCCAAGCAGTGGGCTATGACCTCAACCAGAGCCAGGGGGAATGCATTTATTCATCTCACACTTCAACTTTTCTGACACTTTAATTTTCAGATTGGCGCTCTCTGTTACTCTGGCCCTTGGAGAAATGAGGCAGCTCTTCACGGCTCAAACTCTTAACAGCCTCTAAATATCAAAGTAAATCTTTAGTGCTTTTATAAAAAAATGTGAGTCGTATAAGCTTTATCTCGATTAAGATGCAGTAACTCACACCAAATCATTCTTCTGCACAACTTGCTTATTCAGACAAGGAGAAGCTCTTGGTTCAAACTTGGTTCAGATGTTTCGTTTGAAGCTCATTCTTGATATCAGCTCAACAACAAAGAGCTGATTTTCTGCATGCACTTWTAAATGGCTTTCAAGTGTCAGCGCTGCCTGTAAGTGTTCTGAAACATCCCTTTTAAAACAGCTTTTACAGTCTAAAGGTCAGATAGCAAATGTCAAGATCCTGACTAAAGGACTTCTATCGTGGTGAAGTCAGAGATGAGCCAAAAGGCAAAGCTCTCGGTTTACGTTCCTACCCTCATCTATGGTCACAAGCTTTGGGTAGTGACCAAAAGAACGAGATTGCGATACAAGTGGCCGAAATGAGTTCCCTCTGCAGGGTGTCGGGGCTCTCCCTTAGAGACAGGGTGAGAAGCTCAGTCATCTGGGAGGGACTCAGAGTAGAGCCGCTGCTCCTCCACATCGAGAGCAGCCAGTCGAGGTGGCATCTGGTTCGGACGCCTCCTGGACACCTCCCCGGTGAGGTGTACCAGGCACGTCCCAGTGGGAGGAGACCCAGAGGAAGACCCAGGACACGCTGGAGGGACCATGTTTCTCAGCTGGCCTGGGAATGTCTTGGGATTAGAGATGGGAAAAATGGCTCCTTGAAGTGATCCGGATCTTGGGGAGTCGTTTGTTTCATAGAGCCGTTCAAAAGAGCCGTTCGAATTTGAACGTATTACGTCATCACGTGGGGAAATACATGATCATGTAGCCGTACGTAATGACGTAATCCCATCACGTGGGTAGAAACATGTGTTTGTCAAGCGGAAACCCCCCTCCCCCTTTCACCGTGAGCTTCTGTACTCCACAACTCTTCCTGTTTTACATGAAAACGCAAAGCGGGAGGGATTTAAGTATGAAAAAAATAAATATTATATAAGGAATAAAAGAAATAAAACTACAAATGGCTCGTTACTGCTCACGGTTTGGCTCCTATCGTTCGTTGTAAAGAGCCGTTCAAAAGATTCGGATCGTTCGCGAACGTCACATCTCTACTTGGGATTCCCCCCAGACAAGCTGGCCCAAGTGAAGCATCTGTCACTAATTGGATCAGCAAATGACACAGCTGCAACCCATTTGAGTCCTCCTGGTGGTTTTCCTATTTAAGGCGGGTCCAGTGAGCAGGTCATCGCTGATACATCGCTTCCTATGGGTAATGATCCTCAGCCTCCAGTCTTACACTTGTGATCCTGAAACTATTAACCTTGTGNGCCGTTCAAAAGAGCCGTTCGAATTTGAACGTATTACGTCATCACGTGGGGAAATACATGATCATGTAGCCGTACGTAATGACGTAATCCCATCATGTGGGTAGAACCATGTGTTTGTCAAGCGGAAACCCCCCTCCCCCTTTCACCGTGAGCTTCTGTACTCCACAACGCTTCATGTTTTCCATGAAAACGCAAAGCGGGAGGGATTTAAGTATGAAAAAAATAAATATTATATGAGAAATAAAAGAAATAAAACTACAAATGGCTCGTCACTGCTCGCCGTTTGGCTCCTATCGTTCGTTGTAAAGAGCCGTTCAAAAGATTCGGATCATTTGCGAACGTCACATCTCTACTTGGGATTCCCCCCAGACAAGCTGGCCCAAGTGGCTGGGGAGAGGGAAGTCTGGGTCCCTCTGCTTAGGCTGCTGCCCCCAYGACCTGAACCCGCATAAGCGGAAGAAAACGGAAACATAATGGGGATCTTTCAAGTAAAAATTGATGATCAAGTTTGACTGCTAAACAGATTATAGGGAAATTGTTAGATGTGCATCTACACGATGGCCAACACAACTAATCGACCTTAGCCCACACAAAAAAAAAACGTTTATACTGCAGTTTAACAGATATTGAGCTAGAATTTGGTGTACTAGTAGCTGATAGTCATTCAAAACACATATTCTGAACACTAACAGATCATGCAAGGCGTTGCGTCTTTATGATGTGATTAAAATAGCTACTGATTATCAGTTTCACTGCTTCACAAAAAAGCAGAGGTTTAACAAGTTGTCGCAGCTTCGGCTGACCAAGGAGTAAAAGGACAAGCAGCATCAATAAGCAACAAGTAATTCCACCGCAGAATTGACCACATAARAGCGTCTAATGCTCGGTTATTTTTCCCACAGGAATGAGAGCTGTGGGGAAAGTTAGCTAACGTGCATGTGTGTCTGTGATCACGCGTGCGTGGCAGCGCTTTCCATCAAAAGTGGTGAACCTGCTGACAGGCACACACATTGTGCCGAGTCCAGTCCAGAGCTACTGTATCCAGTCATTAAGGCCACGTTTGATGTCCTGAAAATGAACGAGAGTGAGACCCCGAGGGCGAAAAAAAAAAAAAAAACTCCCACAGAGCACCTCACCGCCATAAAGCAGGAAGACCGTCTTTCTTTTCATCATTTTTACAGCCCAGTTCAGCTTCCTGCGCTCCCCGCTCACTCCCCCGTTGGCAACTTCATCCCATGACACACACACACACACACACACACACACACACACACACACACACACACACACACACACACACACA